>NC_091124.1:39263333-39602500 GCF_040183065.1 Periplaneta americana | reverse complement strand
TAATTCAACTCCGGTGTCTGTTAAAATCAGACAACTGAATGTCGCCACTTTACTGGGTCCATAGAGGAAGAAAACTGCGGAGCCGAAAGGATACATGAGTGTAACCATGGAAACTAGAGCAATGCCGCTTCCGCCTGGATAGCTTCAAGACATTACAACTTATTCCAGCGGTTTTAAATGTGGCGAGGAAAAGAATTGTGTCACTTTTTACACGTCCACAGGACAAGAAATGCAAGTCGTATGTTACGTAACGGACACTTGTACACGGCGATTGCCTTCCTATATGTAACTCAGATATAAATACATTTATAATTTAGTGTGTCATTAAAAAGTGTGACGCAAACACGTAGTCATATACCCAGAGGTATAAACTGCTCATGCCTTCAAGCTACAATGCACATACTTCCTTATAAAGACTGACTCTTAAATTAAGATGAATTTATCTGGCATTCTATCGGTTAAACTAACTTTTGTGAGGTTTTGCGAACATCAAATTAGCAACCGTCATTTTCTTACCTTCCCTATAACAAAGCCAGCTTGATCAACAGAAATCGAGAAAATACAGTCAAACCTAAGTTACCGGTATTCTTATCGTGCTAGAGAGTTTTCTTTGACGGATTTTCCTTACCGATTATGAGTCAAGTCCACCGCGATACGTCCATTGCAAAAAATATCCATATAACTAAAGTCCAATATCAAAAATGTCCACAGACATTGAAAGTCTACTATCAAAAATGTCAATTAGTCCACCGAGAAACGTCTACTGCAAAAATGTCCATATAACTAATGTGAACTATCAAAAATTTCCACAGATATTGAATATCCGGTATAAAAAATTCCACAGATATTGAATGTCCGGTATCAAAAATGTTCACAGATATTGAATATCCGGTATCAAAAATGTCCACAGATAGTGAATGTCCGGTATCAAAAATTTCCACAAATATTGAATGTCCTCTATCAAAAATGTTCACAGATATTGAATGTCCGGTATCAAAAATGTTCACAGATAGTGAATGTCCGGTATCAAAAATTTCCACAGATATTGAATGTCCGGTATCAAAAATTTCCACAAATATTGAATGTCCGGTATCAAAAATTTCCACAGATATTGAATGTCCGGTATCAAAAAGTCCACAAATATTGAATGTCCGGTATCAAAAATGTCCACAGATATTGAATTTCCGGTATCAAAAATTTCCACAGATATTTAATGTCCGGTATCAAAAATGTCCACAGATATTGAATGTCCGGTATCAGAAATTTCCACAGATATTTAATGTCCGGTATCAAAAATGTCCACAGATATGGAATGTCCGGTATCAAAAATTTCCACAGATATTGAATATCCGGTATCAAAAATGTCCACAGATATTGAATGTCCGGTATCAAAAATTTCCACAGATATTGAATGTCCGGTATCAAAAATTTCCACAGATATTGAATGTCCGGTATCAAAAATTTCCACAGATATTGAATGTTCGGTATCAAAAATGTCCACAGATATTGAATGTCCGGTATCAAAAATTTCCACAGATATTGAATGTCCGGTATCAAAAATTTCCACAGATATTGAATGTCCGGTATCAAAAATGTCCACAGATATTGAATGTCCGGTATCAAAAATTTCCACAGATATTGAATGTCCGGTATCAAAAAATTTCCACAGATATTGAATGTCCGGTATCAAAAATTTCCACAGATATTGAATGTCCGGTATCAAAAATTTTCACAGATATTGAATGTCCGGTATCAAATATGTTCACAGATATTGAATGCCCAGTATCAAAACTGTCCAGAGACAACTGTCCACAGACATTGAATGTCCAATATCAAAAATGTCCACAGATATTGAATGTCCGGTATCAAAAATGTCCACAGATGTTGAATGTTCAGTATGAAAAATGGCCACAGACATTGAATGCCCAGTATCAAAACTGTCCAGAGACAACTGTCCACAGACATTGAATGTCCAATATCAAAAATGTCCACAGACATTGAATGCCCAGTATCAAAACTGACCACAGACATTGAATGTCCAATATCAAAATTGTCCACAGACATTGAATGTTCAATATAAAAAATGTCCACAGACATTGAATGTTCAGTATAAAAAATGTCCACAGACATTGAATGCCCAGTATCAAAACTGTCCACAGACATTGAATGTCCAATATAAAAAACGTCCACAGACATTGAATGTCCAGTATCAAAAATGTCCACAGACATTGAATTTATTTTTTTTTATTTTATTGGGTTATTTTACGACGCTGTATCAACATCCAGGTTATTTAGCATCTGAATGAAATGAAGGTGATAATGCCGGTGAAATGAGTCCGGGGTCCAGTACCGAAAGTTACCCAGCATTTGCTCGTATTGGGTTGAGGGAAAACCCCGGAAAAAACCTCAACCAGATAACTTGTCCCGACCGGGATTCGAACCCGGGCTACCTGGTTTCGCGACCAGACGCGCTGACTGTTACTCCACAGGTGTGGACCAGACATTGAATGTTCAGTATGAAAAATGTCTACAGACACTGAATGCCCGGTAACAAAAAATGTCCATAGACATTCAATGCCCAGTATAAAAAAATGTGCACTCACTAAATAGCCATTATCTTAAATGTTCACGACATTAATTGCCCAGTATGAAAATGTTTACAGCCACTAAATGGTAATTGTCAAAAACGTCCACAGTTATTAAATGTAGTGTATCATGAATGACCAGAACACTTTATTAAAAGTAAATAAAAAATTTAGCAATGAAATAATGTAAGCTAAATTTACAATATTCTGTAACTTCATTTATTTTTATAATTTCCTTCTGCACTGCACTCTTGCCATTTTTGCTGTTTGAGAAAAAATGATACATGAAGGCATTACTGACTAAGATTTATTTCTCTTCAGAGAAAATTACATTAGCCACGATAAAAGAAACTTACTCATAGAAATTTTAATTTTCATGGAAAGACAGCTCACACTAATGCCAAAACATACAGACTACTGGAACAAAATTCTTGAATAATGATCTTATACTGGACACCTTGACTCGTGGACATGTCTCTATATTGGATACTTTGACTTGTGGACATTTCTACAGTATAAATTAAACATTTTGACTTTTGGACATTTGTGTATTTTGAAGATCTTGTCTTGTGGCCTTATTTGATTGGACGTTTTAGTTGTGGACACTTTTGAAATGGACTGTCTGCATATTCGACAATGTGCTGTGGACGAATTGACTTGGAATATCAATTAAGGCGGTGACACAATTTTGCTGGCATTTTACATCGTTAATCTCAGTTGTAGCTATCTGAACTCTATTGATAAATACGTATTTTAAACATGGTTAGATACACAATACAGCAACGTTTTATTTTCATTGAAACATATCTACTGAAGGAGAAGAGAAGCAAAAACTGTAAAAGAAGAAAAAGAAAACGTACGATGTGTCGATCACTTTCTCCAGAGGCTACACAACCAGTGAAACACTTTGTTGTTGAATCCGAGAAGTGTAGACGTCAAGAAAAATGGAACATTAATGTCGTTTGTGTTTAGGTAGAAGGGTTTATCCCACAACTAAGATTTTTTCAGGAACAACAAAAATTAAATTTTAACACATTATCATTATTAGTAACCCAATATGAACGAATGTAAACATTGTCAAAACCATATCACCTCATTTTGTAATAAATTTTATGCTCGACCATGCCGAAATGTAGTAATTATACACCTGGTACCAGACCTTTAATGCATGTCATTAAAGTACACCTACTCATTAAAGGTCAGGTCTTTCAGCCAATGACGACTCAGGTTACAACTGTTCAGCCAATGACAGGTCAGCTTTCTACCGTTATAAAACCGCAAGTATCGATTATTCTCGGATACGCAATCGAAAGAGAATTAGCGAAAAAGTCACGGAGGCTGGAAATCCAATACTGTCGCAGAAGGTTATGTTCTGTTACTATAATAATTAGCGTTAATTGTAAATAATATTCAAATAAACTCAATTTGTCATCTCGTTTTTCAATGTCTAATTTAATTTCAATGTTATCTCTGTAGGTTCCTATGGCCTAGCAAGGTCAATGTGGACATCTGTTCCTCGGAAAAAATCAATACTTTCGCGTCTGCGCACATCTCACAACATACGGAACATTGCTCCAGGTCAGATACAATAAAATTAATAATATCGTTAGAAATATGGTCGAGCATAAAAAGTCGTATGAAACTCGCCTATAATGGTAATTAAGAAGCTCGTATGAAATTTATGAAACTCGCTTGCGCTCGTTTCATAAATATCCATACTCGCTTCTTAATCACCTTCATTATAGGCTCGTTGCATAATGTACTATTAACTAATTACACCAATTACAATAATCGAAGTCAAATTTAAAAGAATGAGGGTTAAGCCCTTTTACCTACACAAAATCGATGTGTAAACTCCTACAATGACATCCAAAAGAGCATCTGTGATGTAAACTAAAACTATTACAGCCACTACAACGTAAACATGTATGTAATATTACGTAATGGAAGAAGTCGAAATAATAAAATGAGCAAAAAAAAAGTCATAAAAAAGAATTCTATGTATATTATTATTAATAATTACATTGCTAACATACGAGAAAAATACTTCGGTCATCTTTATTCACAATTCTTCTGGAAGATAAATGACAATCTTAGCAGTTAAAAATGGCGCTCAACTAAACAATCAACCACGCAGACAAATTGATATCGACAGAAATTCCCTTCTGTAGCAGTTGAGATTTGCTCCGAATACATCGCTAGCAACTGTTTGTACTCGACTCCACCTAGTGAGAAATGCGAGAACTATCCAGATGAAAACATCCAAGGTGAACTCTTGATTGCAGTGAGTGACTCGGTTCAAGGTAATTGCATGCAATTATTGTGTATTGCATACCGAGATAAGGGAGGGATTCAAAGTTCCTCCATTTCTTGGAGTGAAACAAAAGCTAACGGCGTGTAATGATAACTATGTGTGCATAAAGCATTTCCTTGGGATTACTGAAGTATTTGTCGAATGTTTCCTCGAAATTATTCAATTTAAGACACAATTATATTGTGAATATGGCAATGACACTTTTATTCAACAATGTATGTTACGGTTTAGATTCCAGACAAAATTAATCATTATTCATTTTGTTCCTCTCGAAGTCTTTAAATGGAAATTCAATAAAACGTGTGAAGAATTTCTTAAGAATGTATGTTACAGTTTAAGTTCCAGACAAAATTAATCATCTATTAATTTTCTTCCTCTCGAAGTCTAAAGAAGGAAATTCAATAAAACGTGTGAAGAATTTCTTAACAATGTATGTTACAGTTTAAATTCCAGACAAAATTAATCATCTGTTCATTTTCTTCCTCTTGAAGCTTTTAAATGGAAATTCAATAAAACGTGTGAAGAATTTCTTAACAATGTATGTTACAGTTTAAATTCCAGACAAAATTAATCATCTATTCATTTTCTTCCTCTCGAAGTTTTTATATGGAAATTTAATAAAACGTGTGAAGAATTTCTTAACAATGTATGTTACAGTTTAAATTCCAGACAAATTAATCATCTTTTCATTTTCTTCCTCTTGAAGCCTTTAAATGGAAATTAAATAAAACGTGTGAAGTATTTCTTAACAAAGTATGTACGTTACAGTTTAAATTCCAGGCAAAATTAATCATCTATTCATTTTCTTCCTCTCCAAGCCTTTAAAAGGAAATTCAAGAAAACGTATGAAGAATTTCTTAACAATGTATGTTACAGTTTAAATTCCAGACAAATTAATCGTCTGTTCATTTTCTTCCTCTTGAAGCGTTTAAAAGGAAATTCAATAAAACGTATGAAGAATTTCTTAATAATGTATGTTACAGTTTAAATTCCAGACAAAATTAATCATCTGTTCATTTTCTTCCTCTTGAAGCGTTTAAATGGAAATTCAATGAAAAGTGTGAAGAATTTCTTAATAATGTATGTTACAGTTTAAACTCCAGACAAAATTAATCATCTATTCATTTTCTTCCTCTCGAAGCCTTTAAAAGGAAATTCAATAACACGTGTGAAGAATTTCTTAACAAATTTATGTTACAGTTTAAATTCCAGACAAAATTAATCATCTATTCACTTTCTTCCTCTCGAAGTCTTTAAAAGGAAATTGAATAAAACGTGTGAAGAATTTCTTAATAATGTATGTTACAGTTTAAACTCCAGACAAAATTAATCATCTATTCATTTTCTTCCTCTCGAAGCCTTTAAAAGGAAATTCAATAAAACGTGTGAAGAATTTCTTAACAAATGTATGTTACAGTTTAAATTCCAGACAAAATTAATCATCTATGCATTTTCTTCCTCTCGAAGTCTTTAAATGGAAATTCAATAAAACGTGTGAAGTATTTCTTAATAATGTATGTTACAGTTTAAACTCCAGACAAAATTAATCATCTGTTCATTTTCTTCCTCTCGAAGCCTTTAAAAGGAAATTCAATAAAACGTGTGAAGAATTTCTTAACAAATATATGTTACAGTTTAAATTCCAGACAAAATTAATCATCTGTTCACTTTCTTCCTCTCGAAGTCTTTAAAAGGAAATTGAATAAAACGTGTGAAGAATTTCTTAATAATGTATGTTACAGTTTAAATGCCAGACAAAATTAATCATCTATTCATTTCCTTCCTCTCGAAGTCTTTAAAAGGAAATTCAATAAAACGTGTGAAGAATTTCTTAATAATGTATGTTACAGTTTAAATTCCAGACAAAATTAATCTTCTATTCATTTTCTTCCTCTCGAAGTCTTTAAAAGGAAATTCAATAAAACGTGTGACGAATTTCTTAACAATGTATGTTACAGTTTAAATTCCAGACAAAATTAATCGTCTATTCATTTTCTTCCTCTCGAAGCCTTTAAAAGGAAATTCAATAAAATTTGTGAAGGTTTTCTTAACAATGTTGAGTTACGTCTCTCTCTAAACTTTTATAGTAGTACTATCACATTTTGACTAGAAATAAGAAATATGTTAGCTTTTCACGAAAATTTTGAAAAACCTTCACCAGTAAACCCCTCAAACATCCCGAAAATTCGAGAGCTCTCCCAGATTTTAAATGCTTGTTCCTGTATTCCCGGAAGAAGAAAAGTTGATTTGTCCCGAATTCTCAATTTTATAAAGCTGACTTAAAGTTGAAACGCTGGTTATTCTGAAGCTAAAAATATGTTTTGTATTCCATAGTTATTTCATACAGAATTTTTTTTTCGATTTGAACTACAAAATTACATTTTCTTACGCATTTATCACAACAATAGTTACAAATCACGCCGCTCTTGTAAATTATTTAAGACTGTACATTAGATGCATAATTAAACTGTAAAGAATCGAATTCCTAAAGTCATATGATTTGTAAAAAATTTTATGATAAGTGCCTAAGTTAAAAATTGAAAAATAAAATCTGTACGAGGCAACTGACAACATATTTTTAGCAAATTAAAGAAATGATACTTCTGAATAGTTCATTCCTTATTTGTAATATTCTTTTACCCTTAAAACTAAAGATAAAAAGGTATTTTATAAACAACTTCAAATTAGTGTAACTTTGAAAATATTGAGATTAGGACAAATGTTTATATGACATTTTTTGCTTACAATGTCTTCGGAAATACGCTTCGTAAGTGACAGTAAATCCTCGTGAATCACTCTGTATAAGAATGATCATTAACAGATCTATGATCATTGGATTTTTCGCAGTAGCATGAAACTTTAAAATTCAGTTTACACAAAACTTTACATTTTAAATTGTTTCTCTTTTGAACTGGCCCGTCGACTTACGCACTTTACGCGTATTTTACGCGTCGTGTAAAAACTAAATTTTCACGCATAACTTCTCAACCTTGTTTGTGTAATATAATAATAATTTTTTTTTAATTTCAATACTTTCAATAAAAATTCTTTCTGAGAAATAAGTTTTATTCTTCAAAAATGTCCTGGATTTTGGTTCAGACAATTTGGTCAGTGTATTTAAACTATCCAACCTGACAATGTGTGTTGCGTGCGTGCGTGTGTGTGTGTGTGTGTGTGTGTGGGGGGGGGGGGAGGGGGGTTCAGGGGTTGGATACAAACAAGAGTCCACACCTGTGGAGTAAGGGTTAGCGCATCTGGCCGCGAAACCAGGTAGCCCGGGTTCGATTTCAGGTTGGGGCAAGTTATCTGGTTGACGTTTTTTCCAAAGTTTTTCCTCAACCGAATATGAGCAAATGCTGGGTAATTTTCGGTGCTGGACCCCGATCTCACTTCACCGGCATTATCACCTTCATCTCGCTCAGACGCTCAATAACCTAAGATGTTGATAAAGCGTCGTAAAATAACTTACTAAAATAAAAATACACACACGACATACAAAACGAAGTACAGCACATTGGGAAGTTTAACGCTAGATGGCAGTCAACAGCACTTTCTCTCCTCTCTGTGCTAGTTTTTTCGTTTACAATTTCGCTTCTCACTAGACATCAGTTGGCTGCACTGCTCATATCCAATGACAAATGACAATCAAACGTGTCAGTCGCTTCGTGTTGTCTTGGCAACCAGCTCTTGCGTTCATTAACATTACTATAATCTATAATAAGCCAATTCGTATACAGGACACGTAAATAAAGAAAACTGTTGTAATTTTGAGCAGGATATCCAGTCATTTATGTTCCCATGCTAATTGCATTTTTTTAAACATACATACATACATACATACAGACATACATACATACATACATACATACATACATACATACATACATACATACATACATAGTTTATCAAATATAATAATTTCAAATTGCACCCCTAACTTCAGACACATCATTTTAAAGGAGAAGATAAACCCTACTAGAAATAATAATAATAATAATAATAATAATAATAATAATAATAATAATAATAATAACAATAATAATACGTTTTTGAACCCCCACTACGAGCGATGTTCATTCGGAAGAAAATTTTATTTATTTATTTATTTATTTATTTATTTATTTATTTATTTATTTATTTATTTATTTATTTATTTATTATTTTTGTTTTAATATTAAATATCCAGACGTTTGAGACACGCAGGCCATGTAGCACGTATGGGTGAATCCATATAGAGCGTTAGTTGGAAGACCTGAGGGAAAAATACCTTTGGGGAGCTCGACACGTAGATGGGAGGATAATATTAAAATGTATTTGAGGGAGATGAGATATGATGGTAGGGGGTTGATTAATCTTGCTCATGATAGGGACTGATGACGGGCTTATGTGAGGGCGGCAATGAACTTTCGGATTCCTTAAAGGCCATTTGTATGTAAATAAACAAATGAAAGCTAAGCTTACCATACGTCCCGTAAAAAACGGGACAGCCCCCTTTTTTCTGGCCTGGGTGTATGGCGTCCCCGTAATTTTTCTCGGAAAGCTCCAAAGTCTCGCATTTTAATCAAACTTTATTTCATAATGTAAAAATTAGTTATTTCTGTAATTGATGTTTATTTTATAAATTAATGTTGAAATTCTTGTTCTATTTGTAAGGTAAGGTAAGTGCAAAGTACTGTCAAGTGATGTAAATAAATTAACACGAATAAACATTTTTAAAGGCAATTGTGTTCTTTCTTTTGTTGACGCCCTCGTTTCAATCTTACTTAATACCTTTGTCACTAACTTTCTAACTTCAATTTCCTTAAAAGAAAGATATCTATAGTAAAAGTGGCCCGTATTTTCATGAGAAATTTATAACAGACTTAATGAGCGCTCTATTTCTTTATTTGACCCCATTTTTCTATGTTGCCTTTTATACAGAGTGTCTCTGTTGTTATTGCGTATGAGTTGAATTATTATTTATTTTGCTGTGGGTTCCACCCCGTCCAGGGTTGTCACCGCGCACAAAATTTCCGTATCAATTTTCTTTTCCCAATAAAGGTGTTAAATCATGCCTACCTGATACATCATTCACATTTTGTTTTTTAGAAAGATAGTAAATCGTACAAAAATTGGATTTTGCATGTTTTTGCATATTCTCTGTTTTATTATGCATATTTCAGACTTTATGCATATAAATTCTGGTCATACTCATAACTGTGTTTTGGTTACACCTTTTTTCAAGCACATTTAGCACCATTTGTCAATGTCAGCACCTTTTTGCACTTTTTTCGTCCTTTATTTGGCTCCTCAGTCGCATTTTATTCTTATAAAAACTTAAACAAGTAAAACTGAAAGTGTGCGGCTTGACAAGTGCTTCCACCTATTGTTAAATACGCCATTCAGGCACCTTAATCTACTATTTTATTGTTGATTTTTTTTTTCATAAATGAACAAATCTACTGATTTCTGAATGTTTTTATTAGAATTTACTGTTTTCAGTGTGGTACCACATTACTTTCGCTTCAGTGCAGTCCTGTTTGGCAAAATTTTCAAATTAGTTTGCCTTTCAATGAAGTCCCGTTTGGTAAAATGTCTACAAATTACTTTTGTGCGAGATCGTGCGTATTTGCTTGGTTTCCGCACAAAACCAATCCGCGATAAGTCTAAAATTCCACATTCAGTATTCCCAACCTAACACACATAACAATTTCCCTCTTCTTACCGCTTAAGTGACATATTGATTTTACTGCTTTAGGCTTCTAACATATTATTTTTAGAGACGTTCAATATAGTAATAATTATAAATTGGAAACTTACCACTGCAATTTCACCTAAATTGCACTGTTAATTATGGTTTTTAAATATTTGCAAAAATTAAGTAAACTCTGCAACTCCACTAAAGTTACTGGATTCGTGATGCAAGTAACATTAAGGAAGTCGTGAAAAAATCAACAAGATTCCAGATGCCGATGTTATTACTGCAATATGTTATATAAATAATATTGTTAAAATATTACAATGAAAAATAAATCATTACATAACCTTACCGTTTGTTTTAAGTTTGCATTTATAGACTGGGGGGAAAAAAAGACAGAGGTATATCACGGCTTGCTGGAGTATAGTAAACACAGAAAACATTTTAAAGCAACAATGTTGAAGATAGATATGTTTGTTTTACAAATTTGCTCAACTACGTTTCGCTTTTTCAAACTTTTCCTCGAACATGAAAACTTCAACATACCGCTCTTGTAACGCATATTACTATTTGCTTCATCGCACCACCGTTAAGAGAAACCTACTGAATAGGAAAAAAAGGAATTTGAGCTTGCTTCTTCATTGCGAAAGATTCTTTTCCTCTCCTGGTCAATATAATCTGCAATATTGGCTGAACCCCAACCGTAGGTCAGTCAGCTGACATTTTCACCAAGGAGGATGAAACTGAGCTTATTCCAGGAATTCTGTGTTCTCATTATGTCATGTAATTGGTCTTGGTACTGTTTGTAATGAACATTTCCACCTTTTTTGGATCTTTACCAACTAAAGCACTTTCTTGCACCTTTACCAACTAAACTAAAGCATATTTTTTGCACCTTCACCAATTAAACTAAAGCACCTTTTTTTGCACATTTACCAACTAAACTAAGGCATCTTTTTTTGCACCTTCACCAACTAAACTAAAGCACCTTTTTTGCACCTTAATCAACTAAAGCACCTTTTTTTTTTTTGCAAATTTACCAACTAAACTAAAGCACTTTTTTTTAACCTTTACCAACTAAACTAAAGCACCTTTTTGCACCTTCACCAACTAAACTAAAGCACCTTTTTTGCACCTTAATCAACTAAAGCACCTTTTTTTTTTTGCAAATTTACCAACTAAACTAAAGCACTTTTTTTTAACCTTTACCAACTAAACTAAAGCACCTTTTTGCACCTTCACCAACTAAACTAAAGCACCTTTTTGCATCTTTACCAACTAAACTAATGCACCTTTTTTGCACTTTGACAAACTAACCTAAAGCACCTTTCTTGCACATTTACCAACTAAACTAAGGCATCTTTTTTGCACCTTAACCAACTAAACTAAAGCACCTTTTTTGCACCTTTATCAACTAAAGCACCTTTTTTGCAAATTTACCAACTAAACTAAAGCACTTTTTTGCATCTTTACAAATTAAACAAAAGCACCTTTTTGCAATTTTACCAATTAAACAAAAGCACCTTTTTGCACTTTTACAAACTAACCTAAAGCTCCTTTTTTGTACATTTACCAACTAAACTGAGGCATCTTTTTTTGCACCTTCACCAACTAAACTAAAGCACCTTTTTTGCACCTTTATCAACTAAAGCACCTTTTTTTTGCAAATTTACCAACTAAACTAAAGCACCTTTTTTTTAACCTTTACCAACTAAACTAAAGCACCTTTTTGCACCTTCACCAACTAAACTAAAGCACCTTTTTGTGCCTTTACCAATTAAACAAAAGCACCTTTTTGCACTTTTACAAACTAACCTAAAGCACCTTTTTTGTACATTTACCAACTAAACTAAGGAATCTTTTTTTGCACCTTTACCAACTAAACTAAAGAACCTTTCTTGCACCTTTACTAACTAAACAAAAGCACCTTTTTGCACTTTTACAAACTAACCTAAAGCACCTTTTTTGCACATTTACCAACTAAACTAAGGCATCTTTTTTGCACCTTCACCAACTAAACTAAAGCACCTTTTTTGCAAATTTACCAACTAAACTAAAGCACTTTTTTGCACCTTTACCAACTAAACTTAAGCACCTTTTTGCACCTTTACCAATTAAACAAAAGCACCTTTTTGCACTTTTACAAACTAACCTAAAGCACCTTTTTGCACCTTTACCAACTAAACTAAGCACCTTTTTTGGATCTTTACCAACTAAACTAAAGCACTTTTTGCATCTTTACCAACTAAACTAATGCACCTTTTTTGCACCTTTACCAATTAAACTAAAGCAACCTTTTTGCACTTTAGAAACTAACCTAAAACACCTTTTTTGCACATTTACCAACTAAACTAAGACATCTTTTTTGCACCATTACCAACTAAACTAAAGCACCTTTTTTGCACATTTATCAACTAAAGCACCTTTTTTTGCAAATTTACCAACTAAACTAAAGCACTTTTTTGCACCTTTACCAACTAAACTAAAGCACCTTTTTGCACCTTTACCAATTAAACAAAAGCACCTTTTTGCACTTTTACAAACTAACCTAAAGCACCTTTTTTGCACATTTACCAACTAAACTAAGGCATCGTTTTTTGTGCCTTTACCAACTAAACTAAAGAACCTTTCTTGCACCTTTATCAACTAAAGCACCTTTTTTGCACCTTTACCAACTAACCTAAAGCACCTTCTTTGCACCTTTACCAACTAAACCAAGGCACGTTTTTTGCACCTTCGTCAACTAAACTAATGCACCTTTTTAACCTTTGCTAACTAATCTGAAGCACTTTTTGCACCTTTTTGACCAAAATGTTGCACCTAAAATTCCTAACTCGTTATTAGATATACTTAAAAATATTAAAGGAAGTCTTTTGTTTGCTTATTTATTGAATTTAGAAACATTCTTCCTGGTAGTAACGAGTAATCGGAATTTAATTAATTATTTGTGATTCATTGATGAAATAGTTATAACGCACGTCCTATATTGTTCATGAAGTACAATATCTAGTACTAGAAGTGGCAACCCTGTCTCCCAATCGGTATAGTATAAATTCCCCTCCCTGGGGGGAAAGTCTGAATTCAAAACTGTCAACGAATGAAGGTGTACAATTCTGTACTTTTCTACCAGAAATCGAACTCAGATCCTCTAAAATTTCATTCAGTAGGCACAGTTAATGTTAATTTAATTATTACCAGCGTGATAACACCATGACTAAGTCTCAAATGGCATAAACATGTATTTCTCACGGAGTGCTACATTTGTTTCAACGTCACTCCAAACATGGACGTATTTAAAAGCATTTTAGACTCGCCTGTTAGAATCTGTTAACATTTGAAATGTTTGCTCATGAGAAGTGGTTCAGAATGTAATGATTTGCACACGCTGGCCTGTCAAGTGACGTCTAGATAGAACAGGTTTCCCCGGCCAGGTATCGTCATTTGCGTGTAACACATACGTACATCTTCCTGATGAACAGTCAACCTGAACACGGCCCACTCCATGTCCACATGAAATTACCATGACGACACGTGGAAGACCGCAGCAGAAATAACGAAGTGCTAATCCTTACTGATTGTAATTCCAGCGTTCAGTTAATACCCAGCAGGTGTCAAAGTTGACGCTTTTCTTTGAAGAGATGAATTTGTTTATCGATTAGGCCTTCTCAAATGCCGCACCATTTACAAGGAGCGCTAGGATTTATTTTTTATTTATTTACTTACTTACTTATTTATTTACTAGCCGTACCCGTGCGCTCCGCTGCACCCGTTAGAAATAAATATAAAGTAATTACATAATTAAAATAGGACATTTGATTCAGGGAACATTGGTGCTTGATAGAAGGATAAATCATTTAATATGTTACTTAATTTAAATTGTATTTAAATAATTAAAATGCGATCATTTTGGTCCAGAAACACTCATTTGGTTCAATAACAATTCCTTTAACATGTGAATATTGACATCATTTAGATTTAATATGTACATAAACATTATTTTAAGAAATACAGGAAACGAATATTCAGAATAGCCTATCAAGTTTTCTGTGCATAAGAAGCTATTTTAATCTTACCTGTTCTCGATTCACTCAGAAGTTACTGTAATAACATTATAGCATTATGTCCATCTAGAGAAACTACACTTTCCAATGGTGAAATAATAATTAATTATACAAATCGGTTAATTTAGCTTCCGATATTACTTCATACAAACACAGAAACATTCTCTGTAGGCTATATTTCATAGCTTTCGATTGTTGTTGTCCAAGGCCCCTTATAGATGAGTCATTTGTTTTTTATTTCATTACACAGACTTAGATGGCAGTTATTTTAATTTTAAAACTCATTTAACTCATTAAATATCAGTCCTATCAAAATTTTGTAAAGACTAAAACTTATCGGAAATGATTTTTAAAGAAATGTTTGTTATGTAACATTTTTCACAAAAATCAATAATAAGCGAGATATTTCGATTTATTTAATTCAGGCCCCCTTATAACCCCCCTTTTAAATAATGTATTTTGAATGCCATATAGCGTAAAATCTAAGTTACAACGAACTTAATTTATATTCTAATTTTCATCGAAATCCGTTCAGCCATTATCGCGTGAAAAGGAACAAACATCCAGACAGACAAACAGACATACAAACAAAAATTTCAAAAAAGCGATTTTCGTTTTCAGGGTGGTTAATTAAATATGTTAGGACCAATTATTTTTGGAAAATCGAAAATTACAAGAAAAATTTCGGCTACAGATTTATTATTAGTATAGATTTATTTATTTATTTATTTATTTATTTATTTATTTATTTATTTATTTATTTATTTATTTATTTATTTATTTATTTATTTATTTATTTATTTATTTATTTATTTATTTATGTATTCATTTATTCATTTATTTATGTATTCATTTATTCATTTATTCATTTATTCATTTATTCATTCATTTATTTATTTATTTATGTATTCATTTATTCATTTATTCATTTATTCATTTATTCATTTATTTATTTATTTGTTTATTTATTTATTTATTCTGGTCTACTTAAGGCCATCAGGCCTTCTCTTCCACACCACCAGAAATACAAATACAATATTAGAAATCAAAAGAAAAAATCACACTATAAACAAAGTAAAGCCACATAAAAACATACACATACACAAACACACAAACTTTAAATGAGTGAACCGTAAGTAATGTCATTAATTTCAGATGGTTATTCTTTGAGATATTTCAAACAAAAAAGTTTAATGCAATTTTACTCGGGTTAATTCAATTTCGAGATAAAAATTGTTTTATACTAAACATTTCATAGCGTGTTTTGAGAGAGCCATTGATTTAATTCCCAATATGCTCCGAAAATTTAAGAGAGCAGTGTATTATGATAATAAATTATTGAAACAATTGAAGACATTATTACAAAAACAACCCTTGTCAAAATTGCTGTTTTTCAGGAAAAAATTAAAAATAAATAGAACAACACATGTCAGCTGTTTCCGTACAACTGGTGTTTATCCTTGTGGCTATTGCACCTGACATGGATCATTTTTGGAGATTGTAAGCATTTGAAATAGTAGAAAATGTGTCCTTAACTCAATTTCATTAGAAATGACTAGGGCTGTTTTTGTAATAATGTCTTCAATTTTAGTTTTGTCCTTTAAATGTGCAGAATTCAGTATTCCTTGCGATGTATCATTAATCCATGCCAGGGGTGTCAACTACGGTATGATTATCTAGTAGTCTGCTGTATTGTAGGGCAGAGAAATGCATTGCCATAAATGGACGTCACATTGAGCACCTCCTATGACAGATCTCAGAAAGTATGTGTTGTAAGACTCATGTTTATTAGGCATTGTTTTCTTGTTTTGATGCATACTATCATCCCCTAAAATATTGGATACTTTTTTTAAACACCCTGTATAATTCTGTACATATTCACGACAAATTTATGAAAATCTATATTTCTATCGCAACCGATACTATCGACGTTGTTTGTGGACGATCACAATTACAATCTATTGAAAAAAAAAACCTATCGGTAGTTAAAATTTGAATATCTCGCATCAATAGTGAAAGATTGACATGTGTTCACAGAAGTATAATATCAAATGTGGCCTTCGTTTGTTATTCAGCTGTGCTTTCCTCCCTCCTTGAGATCTGTTATCGATGTATCCAGGGTCAAGATCATTGTACCGCAGCCTTTCGGAACAGAGGCACGCCCAGATGTATCAGACACCAGAAGGCAAGCTGCTTATTTCCTCAAACAGATAAAAGATACTGAAAGAAAGCAGGCTGGAAGAAATTTGAAAGTGTAATTCTCTGCACTGTCAAGTCAGATGTCGACTATTCTGTCCTAGTGACACTGAGTTCGAGTTAAGGTAAATTCTTTGTACTAGAAAAATGAGTATGAAACGAATTTCCTCTTACTCTAGTTTTCCTTATCCCAAAGGCCAAATCGCCATATTCTGACATTGTTTTCTTTGAATTGTGACTTCAGTTTAAGATGGAGTTACAATTACAATTGAATCGGTTTTTCTAGAAACCCTATAAGTCAAATTTTAACAAAATTGAGTTTATTGCTAATTCCTGTTCTGCAGAGATAGATATACCATTTTGTATAAAAATACCACAAGTCGAACGGTATTTCTGTAGTGTCATGTGCACTTGGAAATTATGTTTCGTGGAGAAGGCCCACAAGTCAGTGACAAGGCTGACACAGAATAAACAAAACTATAGCCTAAACTGTTGTGTTTGGTAAATTAATTATTTTGAGTAATTATGCATAACAGCTACAGAAGCGATTTTAAATTTTATTATTTTACGAAACCTTACATTTTTACCCCCTTTTTCAAAAACACTTAAAAACAAAAGCAGGAAAACAACGTAAACCGCAAAAACTTAATAAAATATTTTTTTTATCAAAAACCTTAATTTTCACTCCTTTTTCAAGAGGACAAATCTGTGGTGTTCGGGTAAAGGGGTATAAGTCATTTTTTGTCCAGGTGGAATTTTGTTCCCCAGATGAACACACAAGTTAAATTATACAAGTGGGTGTGCAAAAATCAAAGAATACTAGTAGTTGATGTGTTTTATTTGTGTAGAAAATTATTTGTAATAAGGGTTCCAAGTTTAATTTTCATTTATCTCCGAACTCATTTTTATGACTTATCTCCCTTTACCCAAACACCACAGAAATATAAGCAGCAATAACCTAACCTAACCTAACCTAACCAAAATAGCCACACAAAGACTGAATCAATTTCACAAATTCGTCAAACAATGTAAAACATGATGAACCTTGCCTTAATAATTCGTAGGATACAGGGCTGCAGCTGCTCTAAAGAATGCACACATTCTCTCTTTCATTAGATATTTACACTTTAACATATATTCTCCCAAGTATCCAATGGCGCAACCAAACGAAAAACATCCACAACACTAAGTTTACTACGTGCCAGAAAGGTACCAGAATGACCAACTTTCTTCCGTTTCGCATACTTCCGGTATAATCTCCCGCAACTGAAGTTCAAATCCGTCTTATTTGCTCTCAACTCATGACAACACACTTCGAAAATCATGCAATCCTTAATAATACCGTGATTCACGAAATAGTATTCAATATCCTCCTCTCTCAACTCTATACAGACAAAAAACGAAATTCTACATCCATTACAACTCACAGCGATAGACCACCTACAAGAAGAGAATAATACACGCATCAATTACGAACAAACTAGAATCATACAGCCACCAACTTAGAGAAATTCTAGCTCGTAACATATACAGGGACATCATTTTATTTTTACTTGCATTTTTATTGTACCTGCATTTCTGAATGTACTTCACTCCCACCCCTTCACTAATGTCCTTGCTCCCGTCAGACACACAAACTTACGGCCGCTGTTGCATTCGAAGTCTTCAAGCAGTGAAGTAAACACTGCAGTGTATAGTGTGTTTCAGAAATATGGTTGCGTTTTCTATAGAAGAAAGAACCTATATTAATAATATCGTACTAAAAAATTATATTCAAGAAACGATAAATTCAATTTCAGGGAATATGCTTCAAAATGTTTTTAATAATATGCATAAAAGAATTGAAGCGTGCATTGTAATGAACGGCAACCCTTTTCAGGAATTTATTTAAAAATGCAGATTAGTTTATTTTGAATTGAGGTGGCTAGAAGGAAAGGAATGCTAGTGACATTTGTAATAACATGAGTTAAGTGCATCCAGTGTAAGCTAAAGTATCTAAAATTTTAGTGGCAAAGGGATATTTTAATCGCATCACACATTAAAATTTAAATAAAAATTTTACCGATTTTACGAAAGCTTAAATATTTAAACCCCATTTTCTCAAAAGTAACTTAAGTGCACTTACAGCCCTTTACTTATGACCCCCTCAATTTAAATGCACTCTCTATATTGTATGTTAACACCAATAATTAATATGCTAAATAAAGT
Organism: Periplaneta americana; assembly: GCF_040183065.1. Classification (NCBI taxonomy): domain Eukaryota; kingdom Metazoa; phylum Arthropoda; class Insecta; order Blattodea; family Blattidae; genus Periplaneta; species Periplaneta americana. The sequence continues at coordinate 39,583,459 of NC_091124.1, read as the reverse complement.
AGACATTACATAACGAACATAGCTGCCTGAAAAGTTGAGTTTTTGAAAAAAAAATGTTACTACTCTACTGTATTTTGATAAATTCCGTAAAATTGATAATCAAACTGAAAATAGTAATATCGTATTTCCCTACAACATAAATGGATACACTACTTTTCTCTCCTCCTATACCTAGTAAACTGATTTGTTTACATATTGCACTAGTAACATCAAACTCCTGTAATGGAAGGGGGCAACAGAGTTTCCGAGTATAGCCAGGTTAATGTTAAAAATGTTGGTAAAAATAAAGTGATGTCCCTGTAGCTATCACTTCACCACAACCATCCAATCATACCAGAAGACACATCACCCAATAAGAACACTCAACACTTCAGCCAATCAAATCACAATACATTAAAAGTTATGCACTCAACAACATAGTCTTCTAAACACGAGAAAAAAAACCAAGTTCAATTCTTCTTCATATTTAAAAAAATCTACTCTACCTCAACCGTAGCTGACCTACGCATAATATAGACCTACACGTTCTAATAAACGAAATTCAATACTAAACACTACCAAACCACCAAAAATAACAAAATCGCTTCTGTAGTTGTTCTGCATAATTACCTTATTTTGTATTATAGATTTATTAATTTGTCCTATAGAATAATATCTGTAATATTGACAAATAATATTTGAGGAGAAAAATTCGCTCCGGCGCCGGGTCCTTGGTTCTCAAATATTAATTGTCAATATTACACATATTATTCTGTAGGACAAATTAATAAATCTATAATATTCTCATAGCTTCAGTGCATATATTTTTACAGATTACTGTGCACGTAACTGCGGAATCCCGGCCAAACAAGTCACTCAGCTGAGTGCGCTCCTAATACAATGGCAGTTGACATTGGACATATACGTCAACATGTATACCTAACTTGGAGTCAGGCCACAAAGGGAAACAATGAAGGAGGAGGGTTCGGTCCGGTACTGTGGATTGAATTCGGCGTAGCTCAGTGGTCAGAGAGCTTGGTACGTAGAACCAAGGACCCGGGTTCGATCCCCGGCGCCGGAGCGAATTTTTCTCCTCAAATATTAATTATTTTGTGTCTGAATTTTGGATTTGCTAGAATAATGTTGTTGTCTTTTGTGTAATGTATTATTTTATTAGAATATTTCATGCAGTACTTTATATTATTTATGTCCTTAGTGACATTTCATTCAGGTTAGAGTTAAATCTGTTCACATGAAGCAAAAATTATGAAGTCAGCTTCTAAACACTGGTTTTGAGAATCAAATTCGAATTATTTTTAACCAAATTTTCAATTATATCATGAAATAAAGAGAAGTAAAACATTTTCAAACATAAATATTGAGCCATATTCCATTAAAAATATTATTTTGCATACAGAATAATTCGTTATGTTTTTACCAACATTTCCCATTTCAAATATTCCAATTCTTAACTCGTGCATTTCTTTTAAACAGTTTTTTGTGTTTCCCCAAAACTGCATATTTGGTGACTTAAGGGGTTCCACAAGAAACCGATTCAGTTATCATCTTATCGTTTCTGATTAGCTTCTGTACCTTAAAAGAAACATTAAATGAAGAATCACAATTACAATTATCATATAATCCCCTGTGTAGCTTAAAAGGGACGTCAAAAAACAAATTAAGTGTGTGATCCAAAAATTCGTTCTGTCCATTTTTATGAAAGGACTGGACTAGTTTTTTTTTTTAATCCATCGGTCTACGGACAGAGCAGTTTTCAAGTGACATGCACAATAACAAAACTTTTTAGACAAGGCTTGACATTGTTTTAAAAGAAAAGTGCTATCTCATCGTGTCTGAAAAGGCTTGATAGTTTAAAAGAGATATTAAATAAAGAATTACAATTCCAAGTACCATCTCATCGTGTCTGAAAAGGCTAAGTAGTTTAAAAAAGATATTAAATAAAGAATTACAACTACAAGTACCGTCTCATCGTGTCTGAAAAGGCTTGGTAGTTTAAAAGATATATTAAATAAAGAATAACAACTACAAGTACCATCTCATCGTGTCTGAAAAGGTTTAGTAGTTTAAAAGAGATATTAAATAAAGAATTACAACTATAAGTACCATCTCATCGTGTCTGAAAAGGCTAGGTAGTTTAAAAGAGATATTAAACAAAGAATTACAATCACAAGTACCATCTCATCGTGTCTGAAAAAGCTTGGTAGTTTAAAAGAGATATTAAACAAAGAATTAAAATTACAAGTACCATCTCATCGTGTCTGAAAAGGTTCGATAGTTTAAAAGAGATATTAAATAAAGAATTAAAAGTACAAGTACCATCTCATCGTGTCTGAAAAGGCTTGATAGTTTAAAAGAGATATTAAGTAAAGAATTACAATTACAATTACCATCTCATCGTGTCTGAAAAGGCTTTGTAGTTTAAAAGAGATATTAAACAAAGAATTACAATTACAATTACCATCTCATCGTGTCTGAAAAGGCTTGATAGTTTAAAAGAGATATTAAATAAAGAATTAAAAGTACAAGTACCATCTCATCGTGTCTGAGAAGGCTTGATAGTTTAAAAGAGATATTAAACAAAGAATTACAATTACAAGTACCATCTCATCGTGTCTGAAAAAGCTTGGTAGTTTAAAAGAGATATTAAACAAAGAATTAAAATTACAAGTACCATCTCATCGTGTCTGAAAAGTTTCGATAGTTTAAAAGAGATATTAAAAAAAGAATTACAATTACAAGTAGCATCTCATCGTGTCTGAGAAGGTTTGCAAGTATCATCTCATCGTGTCTGAAAAGGTTCGATAGTTTAAAAGAGATATTAAACAAAGAAAAGTACCATCTCATCGTGTCTGAAAAGTTTCGATAGTTTAAATAGCTATAAAAAAATAATTACAATTACTAGTAGCATCTCATCGTGTCTGAGAAGGTTTGCAAGTATCATCTCATCGTGTCTGAAAATGTTCGATAGTTTAAAAGCGATATTAAACAAAGAATTATAATTACAAGTACCATCTCATCGTGTCTGAAAAGGCTCGACAGTTTAAAAGGGACATTCAATAAAGAACTACAATTACAAGTACCGTCTCATCATGTCTAAAAATGCTCGATAGTTTAAAAGAGATATTAAATAAAGAATTACAATTACAAGAATCATCTCATCGTGTCTGAAAAGGTTCGATAGTTTAAAAGAGATATTAAATAAAGAATTAAAAGTACAAGTACCATCTCATCGTGTCTGAAAAGGCTCGAAAGTTTAAAAGAGATATTAAATAAACAATTACAATTACAAGCACCATTTCATCGTGTCTGAAAAGCCTCGGTAGTTCAGAAACTCCTAATGCGTTGAACATATCAAGGCCGACGTCCACCTGGAAAGTGCTTCCTTAAATTGAACTGAATTTTCGTCCATTGTCTGTCCAATTATGCTGGACTTGTAAAAGTGGTTATTAGTCACCTCCAGTGTCTTGTTTACATGTATTAAGTTGTGTAAAAAGCCCTTAAAGGATTCTGCTTCATACAAGGTCACCTGGAAACTAGAGTTCGCTTTAGAATACAAGGAAAAATATTGTAATTTTGTGTCACCCAGGAATTCTCAAGGTAACAAGGCAGGTTAGCCAGGTTCGAGAGTTCACGAGTCCATTGGTTTTTCTATCTTGCAGGAACCCGCAGGTTCATTGCCGCCCTCACATAAGCCCGCCATCGGTTCCTGTCCTGTGCAAGATTAATCCAGTCTCTATCATCATATCCCACCTCTCTCAAATCCATTTTAATATTATCCTCTCATCTACGTCTTAATTCAATTCTAGGTTATAATTATGTCTTCATTCACTAGTTTGAGATGGACAGGTCATGTAGCACGTATGAGCGAATCCAGAAATGCATATAGCGTGCAGTGGCGTATGCTGAACCTGGAGCATGGGTGTTCTGTTGAAAATATGTAATTGGTCTATAGTCGCACGAGTTTAGTAGAAATTTCAAATTCATTAACTACTCGTGCTAAGTGAGTAAATAAACCATCTGCTGTTCTATCAGCACTAACATCTACAAAGCCCAAGAATCTTTCATAGACATAGCGGAGAACTGTAGATAGTTGAGATTTGTTCTCAATATCAGAAGTTTCATCAAATATTATAGCTACAAATGAAACTGAGTTGATTTAATTTTTTATTTCTTCTTTTTCTACATCAGTAATAGCTTTTATGGTATCATTTTGAATCAATGGAGAAATTCCTGGAAACACTGCGGAAGAATTTAGATGGTTTTCTAAAAGTAAACAATATTTTTTAACACATTCAAAATTTCTAAAAAATTTCCTTTGTTCAAAGAACTATCTGATTCGTCATGTCCCCGCAGAGGGAGCTCCTAGTTAGCTAGAAGATAAATAGCGTCAATGATTCGTATTTCTCTTTACGCCTTCGTTGTATTTATTGGTATCATCAACTATCCCAGTCCTTTCATAAAAATGGTCAGAACGCGTTTTGGGATCACAACCTTCAATTTTATTAATGTTACAATTATTTTTTGACGTCCCTTTTAAGCTACGAAGGGGATGATATGGTAATTGTATTATAATTCTTCATTTAATGTTTCTTTTAAGGTACAAAGGCTATTCAGAAACGATAAGATGATAACTGAATCGGTATTTTGAGAACCACCTTAAGTCATAAAATATGCAGTTTTGGGAAAAAACAAAAAAAACTGTTTAAAAATGGCTGAGGTAAAAATTGAAATTTGAAATGGAAAAGTTGGTAAAACATATTAGGGAAGTTAAATCCAGACGTGTCTGAAAAGGCTCGATAGTTTAAAAGGGCTTTATAATTACATTGTTGAACATAACCTCAACATGCATGAAAGTCAATACACCCACTTAAGATTCTATTAATAAATAAGGAAACAAGACTAAAATATACACATCGCCATATATGTCAACGTCACATAATCCAAAAATTCCATTAATTCTTGCCAACAATTTGCATACCATGAGAGTAACATGTTGTGCAATGAACGTATAATGTCTATATCGGAGATAGTCACTGCCTTATATGTACAAGCGAGTCTCGGCTGGGTGGATGCAACTTGGAGGCCATGACGTCACACGGTTTTTGACCACACTTAACACGTCATGCGACCTCCTCTTGTGAGATGATTTGGCCTTCGTGGTTGTTTGTTTATGCCGGTTGCCAAACGTCTTACCGGCATGTCACAGAGATTTGCTGGAACTTTCTACAACTTACTGATTTACAAGTAAATCTGATTACTAAAGACTTTGCTTCCTACATTGTTCTCGAGCGTAGCTAATGTATACCTAATAAAACTTTACGACATGATTTTTGATGAACAAAGTGGCCTTGGAATATACTACTCGTAACATTTTAAAATTCCTTTTCAGAACGAAGTTACATTTATTCGGAACAAATTTCTGCACATTTAAGAGGATAGGTACACTATTGACCTGTAAACATTTAGTTAAATTCATATTTTGTTAAAATCTCAGCTACTATAGAAGCTAAAACTATAAAACTTTCTAAAAATAGTAACACTTTTAACGTTTTAACTTTAGAAAGTTTTATAGTTTTAATCAAGTGGTGAAGTGAAGAATAAAAAAACAATGATATAAAAGCTAAATGAACAAAACCTTCCATGCTTTATATACATACATACATTACACTTTATGAAACTATTCAAAATATTAAAATAGCTAATAATTAACTGCAAAAATAGTATCAAGTCTGCATAATTTTTACAACCGTAAAGCATTCACATAATAAAATCTACAATAAAGTATAACACTTTTAAAATAGATTTGAGGGAAGTGGGATATGATGAGAGACTGGATTAATCTTGCATAGGATAGGGACCGATGGCGGGCTTATGTGAGGGCGGCAATGAACCTCCGGGTTCCTTAAAAGTCATTTGTAAGTTAAGTTGTATTAATTAAATACCTGCAGGATTCTTTTACATAAATATTCTAAAGACCTGCATCAAGAACATAGGCTAGTTTAGGATCTTTTTCCTATTCCTTCAGGAATTTTTTTTTTCTCAATCAAAAATTTTAGAAAATTTAATATTGAAGGTAACAATTAAGAAAAATATATTTCCTGAAGGAATTGGTAAAAGATTCCAGACTATGTTGTTGATGCAGGTCTTTAAAACATTGCAGTAAAAGAATCATGAACATGTTTAATTAATTGTATATTTTATTATGCAAATGCTTTAGGTTGTAAAAAAATTATGCAAATTTGATATTATTTTTACAGGCAATTATTAGCTATTTTAATATTCTGAATAGCGTTTTATAAAGTGTAATGTATGTATATTAAGCATGAAAATTTTGTTTATTTAGCTCTTATAGTAGCTGAGATATAAAAGAATGAATTTCACTCAATTTTTGCTGGCCGATAGTGTACCTCCACTCTTAAAGGACAAAACTAAAATTATTTCAATCTTTAATTATCATAACACACTGCTTTCTTAAATTTATTGTGAGCATATTGGGAATTAAATCAATGGTTTTCCCAAAACACGCTATGAAATGTTTCATAAAAAACAATTCTTATCTCGAAAAGAAAGTAAAAAATGACCAAAATTGTATTGATGATGATGATGATGATTATAATAATAATAATAATAATAATAATAATAATAATAATAATAATGGTTTATTTAACCTGGCAGAGTTAACGCCATACGGCCTTCTCTAGCACTCAGCCAGGAGTAAAGCTGCGATACAAAAACAACTACAAATTTACAAAGTATAGCACACACACACACACACAAAACTGAAATACATAGTCATAATACAATGTCAACAACAAGTCAGTAGAAATGAGACATAGTATACATATATAGGCCTATATATATAACATACAGAAAGAAAGGAAAACGCATAAGAAAATGTGAACATTAAGTCAAAATAAATGAGACATAGAAAGTATAAAATTATGAGACAGTAATAATTATAATAATAATAATAATAATAATAATAATAATATTTATTATTATTATTATATTAAAATAGTGATATTTTGTATTCGACAAATAATGGAGAAAAAATGGGAGTATAAGGGTACAGTGCATCAGTTATTCATAGATTTCAAAAAGGCATATGACTCGGTTAAGAGAGAACTTGTATATGGTATTCTTATTCAATTTGGTATTCCAAAGAAACTAGTTCGATTAATTAAAATGTGTCTCACTGAAACGTACAGCAGAGTTCGTATAGGTCAGTTTCTGTCAGATGCGTTTCCAATTCACTGTGGGCTAAAGCAAGGAGATGCACTATCACCTTTACTTTTTAACTTTGCTCTAGAGTATGCCATTAGGAAAGTCCATGATAACAGAGAGGGTTTGGAATTGAACGGGTTACATCAGCTGCTTGTCTATGCGGATGACGTGAATATGTTAGGAGACAATCCACAAACGATTAGGGAAAACACGGGAATTTTACTGGAAGCAAGTAAAGAGATAGGGTTTGGAAGTAAATCCCGAAAAGACAAAGTATATTATTATGTCTCGTGACGAGAATATTGTACGAAATGGAAATATAAAAATTCGAAATTTATCTTTTGAAGAGTTGGAGAAGTTCTAATATCTGGGAGCAACAGTAACAAATATAAATGATACTCGGGAGGAAATTAAACACAGAATAAATATGGGACATGCCTGTTATTATTTGGTTGAGAAGCTTTTATCATCCAGTCTGCTGTCAAAAAATCTGAAAGTTAGAATTTATAAAACAGTCATATTACCGGTTGTTCTTTATGGTTGTGAAACTTGGACTCTCACTTTGAGAGAGGAACATAGGTTAAGGGTGTTTGAGAATAAGGTACTTAGGAAAATATTTTGGGCTAAGAGGGATGAAGTTACAGGGGAATGGAGAAAGTTGCACAACAGAGAACGGCACGCATTGTATTCTTCACCTGACATAATTAGGAACATTAAATCTAGACGTTTGAGATGGGCAGAGCATGTAGCACGTATGGGCGAATCCAGAAATGCATATAGAATGTTAGTTGGGAGGCCGGAAGGAAAAAGACCTTTAGGGAGGCCGAGACGTAGATGGGAAGATAATATTAAAATAGGTTTGAGGGAGGTGGGATATGATGATAGAGAATGGGTTAATCTATCACAGGATAGGGACCAATGGCGGGCTTATGTGAGGGCGGCAATGAACCTCCGGGTTCCTTAAAAGCTAGTAAGTAAGTATATTAAAATAGGGAAGTACAAAGCATACAATGAACACAATATTTTTAGGTACACACAGTAAGGAAAATTATGATTATATATAGCTCAAGTTATCACATTATAGATATACCATTATCGGGAAGTATGAAAACAAAAACATAAAATAAAATAAATATCACTAGAATATAAAAAAAATGTAGTGAATACGTGGAAACATGCAATACAACACTTGTCATAACAGTAAGTTAGTTTGGCAACTCGTAATAAGATAATTTTCTAACTTGGATTTCAAAGATTTCAAGATTCAGCAGTCCTTGACCTCAGGCGGCAGAGTGTTCCAGTGACGAGAGGTAGCAACAGTGAAACTTTTAAACTTTTTTGTTTAAAATATCTCAAATAACCCGCTGAAATTAATTACATTACTTATGGTTCACCTTCTATAGGTTCGATATTTTAAAAGAAATGTTATAAATGTATGACTAAAATTTCAACATTTGGACTACTGATGCCAAACTTAAAATCATCACAAACTACATGAAGCACTAAACAAGCGAACTGGTGTCGTAATACTGATTTACGTCAAGGCGAGTGGGTAGAGATGAAGATGTAGCCCTACTGACAGTGAACGATCTCTGTCCAGTGTTGTAAGAAAACAGCAATCACCTTGATTTATAGTGCCATTTATATACTTGCTGAACAAGGCTTGCTAAGTGCATACATTAATTTCAATATACTGCATTGGTGTTAAAATGCTAAGCAGTGGGAACCTAACCTAACATGCGCTGAAAGAAGAATATTCTTGTCTGGGGATGTCAGTGACATGTCAGGTGACGTAACTTCGTGTCCACGAGAAAGTATTCAAAATGTGAAGACGGTCTTCCAAATTCCAGTGTTACGGATAAGGATTTTGCAGAACTTTCATGAGGGCAATCTAAAATCACTGATTCTAGCGGTGACCATTTTAATCTTGTAGTATGTAACAGAGCAGGGATTCTTTCATAAGCCTGCAATATTGAAAGCCTCGAAGTAACCATATTTTGTAAATACTGTCAGTATTTCTGATTTGTAGTAAGTAATACAGCCCTAAACATTGTTCAGTAGGTCCAAACAAAGGCGTTTCATAAAATCCAAGTGTCCACACCGTGGACTAAGAAGCCAGTTTCATTCCTTGGTTGCATTGGTCTCTGTACCAGAGAATGATGTAGTTCACGCCTTCGATATTCTCCAAGAAAATGTTACGGGTGAGCTAACCCCAATCTTCGATTACTTTGAGGATAATTATGTCATGAGCCGTAGACGTGGCAGAGGTAGGCAGCAGCCCATGTTCCCTCCAAATACATGGAATTGTTACATTCGTACCAGGGAAAACCTGCCCAGAACAACAAATGCTTGAGAAGAGTGGCGTAGACGTCTCAATACTTTAATGGGCAAAGCACAACCCTCTCTTTACCATGTCCTTCAGTTACTACAGGAGGAGACTGCAAGGATACATCGGGACATTGAGAAATTAGAAGCAGGGCAGTCTTCACCCAGAAAAAAGAAGAAATACACGTCCTTACATAACACAACTAGCCTACACGAATTGTCGATAGGAATGAAGCCTATAGAACAGAATATAACATCCTTGGTTACCTACGTGCCATAGGTCACAACTTCAGTGCAAATTTTGGTTGAAACTCTATAAAAACAGGATGAATGTATGCAATTTCAAAATCCTTGATAGTACGGAGCATTAAAATAATTATACAGTGATGGTTTTGGACTCATAATAAAAACAGTCTAAAAGTAAGTTTCTGTATTATTTTGGTGACGAAATCCACTCAGCATAAAAAATATGACAAAATGTATATAATGACGAAATATCTTCGGTGACAAAATCTCCTCAGTGACAAAAAAAATGATGACAAAATGTATATGACCAAAAAACTAATGACGAAAAATAGGTGACAAACTATAACGGTGACGAAATTTCCAGTTACGAAATGTCCTAGATCCATTTAAATTATATTGTTATTTAACTTGATTTGACTAGTTTCGATGTTACTTCCACCATCCTCTGAATTTAGTAAGTTCCCGTGCTATTTTATGGTTTTCTGTTATAATGAGGTGCTTCATGATTGTGTGTGTTCTGAAAATCAATTGAATGCTGAAGATGTGTCGTGGATGTTTTTGTGTCTCTAAATTTCGTAGTGTTGTAGAGATCTAGATCAGTGGTATTTAACCGGGTAAATTTAAAATACCATTATACAGTGGCGGCCGCTGAGCCATTCTGGTGGTGGTGTCAAAAATGAAAAAAGGTTGTACGCAAATTACCCTAGTGAAATTGATAATCGCAGTTCGCGTTTGCATTATGTTAAATAAAACACATTAATTAAACCAGCTATTTTACCAGGTTTACAGTTAATCATGCATCTAGTAACAGTTACAATAACATTTCCGAAACTAATAACGAAATTTACAGATATAGATAATGCAAAACGTTCACAGTATTGTTAGTCAAATACAAATAACTTTTATAACTAATAAAATTACTGGCAAAAATACACCAGATAAACAGTAATATAGATAATAAACAAACACGTTTGCACTTTATTTAACAGGCCGATGAATCCAAGGCAGCAGCCTGAATAACGCATGTTCATGTCCTGCACAGATCTCATGTATCGTTAACAGAAGCATCAATACTATAGCAACAGTGTAGCGATATTTAGTTGCCGCAAAATAAAACAAATATTACACAACATTAACAAACAGTTTTACATAATATGAAAAAATATTTATCTTTATAAAAAGAACCATGACTATCTCTGCATTCAATATAGTTAAATGGATAATAATTTACACATTCAAATCCAAGTTATGTGCATTAGCTTTGAATTGGCAACATTACATTAACATTTGGCGCGGAACTTTAACTTGTGTTTTCGTGCAAGTCTGCGGTTGATGGTTCCCTTCCTAACGTTTTCAACAACCCTGCCATCTAGTGAAATTTCTGCATTACTGTGCTCTAGCGGGCGGAATATTAACTACTGAGTCAAATTGAATTCGGCTCAAAGTCTGCCATAAGAAACGCATATAAACTAGAATCAGTAGCCTTTTGTACAGTGTTATATGGACGTAGGCAGTGCCACACTGAAGTGGCTCCAACGTTCGGAGAAACGCTGCAAGAGTGCGTCCCGATCTGTGCGCGCGCTCGTTCAAATGAAATACGAAAAAAATGTGTAGAAATAAACTATTACAACTGCTTTTTAGGATATTATTTTTTGTTCCTTTCATTGGTGGTGCCATGGCACACTGGCACTACCCCAAAAGCCATTATACCTATGTTCCATGAATGATCAGAGCTAATGATTGGATTACAAATCTGTTTTTCACCACAGCCTTCAACTACTGCAAACTTGCCTTAAAATTGAAAGAATGTCTGCTAGAAATGCCCGTTGATAGTGCACTGAAAATAAAATACGAAACCTTGTAAATTTGCTACTTTTTAGGTTATGTTCGCAAAGAGCAGGCATATATGAAACATCATATTTATGTTAAGAGCTGGTCTTTCATTGGATGAATTACAATACTAGCTATAAAATAATCAAATTGGTATCACTGCTAAATAATTGGCTCTTCGTAATAATCAGTTACTTAGGTCGCTTACCTGGCACAATTCCGAAAAATAGTAAACAATAGAACAGGTGTGGCCTTAATTACTTCGAAGAGCGCCCCTTGCACAATTACTATCGTTCAAAACTTCCGGTGACTAACGCAGTTCCATAAACACCGAACAGAGCGTAAAGTGATTCCTATTATCTACGCACACCAACTATTTACAATATACAGGGTGTTCAAAATAAAAGGCAAACCTAAAAAAAAAGACCTGATAGGTGAGCTAGAGAAGAAAAAATGGTTATATCAACACGTGCCTGCAAATGCTCAGTTTCTGAATTATCTACATAAATTATATAAACAATTGTCTGTCCCACACTGTTCTTCAAAAACGGTGTGTCATACAGAAAGATTCCAAAGATCAGAAATGTTCCATTTTGAAAAACTATCCCTGGAAAATTATTGGAGTAATATTGTAATTCATTTTACTTCCTTACAAAGCCTGCTAATATACGACGTTAACAAGAACGTATTACAGTTACTTCTGTAGAAATAGCAGGCCGTGAATAGAGATGAGACTCTACTTTCAAATGTTTCTCGCATTACGCATATTGTATTAATTTCTTTATTTACAATTGTCGTACATTAACTGATACATCGTCACTGGATATACATATTTTTGTGTGTTACATTATGAAGAAAATTGGCGTGGATTGGAAAGAGAGGAGGCTGTTCAGTAACCTTTATATGAAACAACGAGTCAAAATCAGGATAGGAGAAGAAATGTCAGAAGGAAGTGAAATAGGGAGAGGAGTACTACAAGGATGCCCTTTATCATCTACCCTGTTCAACATCTACTTGGAGGATTTAGAACATTGGAGGAGTGATAGTAGGAGGAAGAAGAATAAAGTTCATAAGATTTGCTGATGATGTGGCGGTGTTAGCAGAATAGGAAATGATACTAAGGTATATGCTACTGACAGCTGTGAGTAGTATGGGATGAAGATAAATGCAAACAAGACGAAGATTATGGTCATAGGAAGAAAAGTAAAGAAGGTAAACTTACGAATTCTAAATGAGGCAGTAGAACAAGTGGACAGCTTTAAATACTTGGCGTGTACTATAAGCAGTAACATGAGATGCTGCCAGGAAGACAAAAGGAGGATAGCAATGGCAAAGGAAGCTTTTAATAGAAAAAGGAGCATCTTCTACGACCTCTGAAGAAAGAACTAAGGAAGAGACTAGGTTAGTGCTTTGTGTAGAGTGTAGCACTGTATGGGGAAGAAACAAGGACATTACGACGAAGTGAAAAGTAGCGAATAGAAGCATTTGAAATGTGGATATGGAGAAGAATGGAATCTGTGAAATGGACAGACAGAATAAGAAATGAAACTGTATTGGAAAAAGCAGGTGAAGAAAGAATGATGCTGAAATTGATCAGAAAGAGGAAAAGGAATTGGTTGGGTTATTAGCTGAGAAGAAACTGCTTACTGAAGAATGCGCTGGAAGGAATGGTGAACGGGAGAAGAGTTTGGAGCAGAAGAAGATACCAGATGATAGACGACATTAAGATATATGGATCATATGAGGAGATAAAGAGGAAGACAGAAAATAGGAAAGACTGGAGAATGCTGGATTTGCAGTGAAAGACGTGTACTTGAGCAGAACACTATGAATTAATGAAAGTTATGAATGTTTAAGCAATCTTACGGAATCTTCGTTCCTGTGATTTGTTTGAAGAGTTACGTGTAGTTTACATACAAGTTTGTTTATGTGTTTGTTAATATCTTTTCGAATTTTCATGTTTTTCTCCTTTGGAGACTTCATTATTTTTGCTGAAGTGTAATTCCAACCTTCCAAAAACGTACTTGTACAAACAGCGATCAATGATCACAAAAGAATTTTCATTTCAAATATCGTGTACCCTCAAGGTACTTTAAGTTGGAGAAATAGAATTAGTGGAACGTACGGACTTAAAACCGATAGTGTAAGGCCAGGTACAAACTGAATCAGACGCGGCGCGACGCTACATTTTGTCTGTTGGTACTTGTCTCCCATTGATTTCTTATGATGGGGTGCACACAGAATCAGACACGACAAGACGGTCGAGAGGAGACACGGGGAAACACGGGGCGACAACATTGGATGACTGAAAACCCTAGATCATATATGTAACAGATAACTCCTCGCTACGTTAAAATCGGCAGCACTTTGAAGAGAACAACCGCCAGGATCGCCACCCGTCCGCCGTAAACGAACACGAGATGGCAGCACAGTCGCTAATGCAATTCAAATGGGAATTATGACGTGACTCCTTATGTAACAACTAGATGGCAGCGTAGTAAACCTGACAAAAGTTGTTAACCTCAAAGCCTATAAGCCCGACATATCTGTTACATATATGATCTAGGCTGAAAACTTAGCTGTGATCAGGCGGTCTGTTGACTGCAGCGTACTGCGCATGCTTGAGTAGCCACGTCCACGATTGTACGCTTCCACTATAAGTTGTTTTAGTACAGAAAAGATACGTTCTGTACAATCACACTGAAAAAAATACCACGACAATAATGTGTTTTCTAAAATGTGGGAGGAAATTGCAAATGAAAGCACCAGGTGAATAATAATAATAATAATAATAATAATAATAATAATAATAATAATAAATTAATGGGTTAGGTACAGCTTACAACAATAAAATTTTCGAAATATTCAACATTTTTTTCCTCCATTACTGTATCTTGTACAATAATAATAACACTAGCCTGCGAATTTCAACTCTGTGTTTGTTGCCTAAACTAAGTAATATGATTTTGTATAATGTCGATGTGCTGAATTCGAATTTTCAATCCGTTTACTTCTATCACGTCAGGTTTGTTTGCAAAATCACTTTAAATGTATTGCATAATTACGTGAATTTCATCACAAACTTTTTCATTTCACTTTTTTATTTCAAATGCAAAAGCAATATTTAAAAGACAACTTGCTGAAATTATGTGTATGGTTGTTCATACGTGTCACTAGAGTGTTTTTGCTTTGTTTTGTCTTGTTTACTTCACTATTGCATGTATAAATTAGCACAGTATCACACAAAAAATTACACCACTTGCTTCTTAGTTGAGGAAGTCCTCCTGTTCCTCTTTCTTTTATTTTTGTCTTCAGGTATTTTACGCTTTAACATCCAACAATAACGAGGATGCATACTGATGCTCCATCGTCCCTGGTATCTCCTTTCGAACTCCTGCAGATCCTTGTGAAATCGTTCACCTTGCTCTTCGCTCAAAAATCCTAGATTTTCGGGGAAATAATCAGGTGAGAAAACAGAAAATGAATTTTGATACTCATGTTACAACCAAGTTCCTTGTATGCTTCAAGTATGTTAGCCACAATGTTTCGGTAATTAGGACCCTTGTTGTTACCAAGAAATTTTAAAACAAATTCGCAGA
The DNA here is from genome assembly GCF_040183065.1 of Periplaneta americana. Taxonomy (NCBI): domain Eukaryota; kingdom Metazoa; phylum Arthropoda; class Insecta; order Blattodea; family Blattidae; genus Periplaneta; species Periplaneta americana. The sequence continues at coordinate 39,568,235 of NC_091124.1, read as the reverse complement.
AAGATATCCATGCTGCTTTCCCCTTTTCATCCACAGTGTTTTAAAATGCTGCATCAGACGTCCGTTTTCTTTTGTCAGGACCATTAAATATACATTTTTTAATTTGCTTCAGACAGTAGTGGAAATTTCTTATATATGTACTTGAAACAGTCTCTTTCCTTATTTAAAGCCACGTTCTGCAGTACCCGACTCTGGTAGATAGTCACTGTCACTCGTCACAATTCCCCTCACCACTACATCACACTCAGATTAAAACTATTCAAGATTTTCTAGTCGCACAGTGATTGGTACATCAGGCCCATGGGGTACAGGTAAAATGGCTGACCGAATAACTGGATACACGATATGCTTTTTATTTTTAGAATCGTACCCCTTCACATCACACGAACAGAAGTAGCAGTCACTACTATGGTTCCACTGCTCTCTCCAAACCATAGGTACTCCAAAAGATAGCAACGGTCTTCTGCCGTTGATCCAATGATGAAGTTCTTCAATGCACACTCTACATACTTTGTGTGGTGTCCAAGCTTTACTATGATCTCCAAGTTTTATTCCAAAATAAGTAAGATATGAATTTTTCACAAAATCTGTAAAATTACGCCTCTGCTTAGGCAATGTGTATATTTTATATAAACTATATAACAAAAATGGTCTGGATTATTTAAACATCCTCGATGCGATATGGTAAATACTATCTTACTGAACTAAAAACTCTCAACTTTCTACTCCACAATAAAGCTTCAAAAACTGATTTCGTTTCGTTTCCAGATGAAACACAGACTATTGAAATGTGAGAGGAACTAGGCGAGTTGAGTTGAGTCTCTCACCAAGGTATGGTTGACATTTCTATCTCCCACAAATAAAGATAATGGCTAGGCTGTAGGCCTACATTATTTTACCCTAACTTCCTTATACGCTTGCACCCTCTATATGCTAAGAAACATCTGTTATCCTTGATTTTCAATATAAACATCTTAAAATATGTTGAATACATTTAGTTTTCATATATTAACATACTAAAACTACAGTTGTTGAAGTATTATAGTTTAAATAATTACGCTATAAATTGTCGTAATATATTATAAGAAAATTAAAATAACAAAAAAATGGAACGTGATAGGAACTTTCTGGCTTCGAATTTGACTTCAGCATGCTAAAAATAACCTAAAAACATTGAAACTTTGGAGGCAGTAATTTCATCGCAGACTAGTGTAATTAGTATGTGTAAAACACTATCCTTCTGCTATTACTTACTTACTTACTTACAAATGGCTTTTAAGGAACCCGAAGGTTCATTGCCGCCCTCACATAAGCCCGCCATCGGTCCCTATCCTGTGCAAGATTAAGCCAGTCTCTATCATCATACCCCACCTCCCTCAAATCCATTTTAATATTATCCTCCCATCTACGTCTCGGCCTCCTTAAAAGTCTTTTTCCCTCCGATCTCCCAACTAACACTCTATATGCATTTCTGGATTCGCCCATACGTGCTACATGCCCTGCCCATCTCAAACGTCTGGATTTCAAGTTCCTAATTATGTCAGGTGAAGAATACAATGCGTGCAGTTCTGTGTTGTGTAACTTTCTCCATTCTCCTGTAACTTCATCCCGCTTAGCCCCAAATATTTTCCTAAGCACCTTATTCTCAAACACCCTTAACCTATGTTCCTCTCTCAGAGTGAGAGTCCAAGTTTCACAGCCATATAGAAGAACCGGTAATATAACTGTTTTATAAATTCTAACTTTCAGATTTTTGGACAGCAGACTGGATGATAAGAGCTTCTCAACCGAATAATAACACGCATTTCCCATATTTATTCTGCGTTTAATTTCCTCCCGAGTGTCATTTATATTTGTTACTGTTGCTCCAAGATATTTGAATTTTTCCACCTCTTCGAAGGATAAATCTCCAATATTTATATTTATATTTCCATTTCGTACAATATTCCTTCTGCTATATGAAAAAATATATATTTTTACGATTTAAAAAAGTTATATATATATATATATATATATATATATATATATATATACATATTATAAAATTTAGTTCACTGTGCAGTGATGATGTGTTTTCCACATAACTAAAAAACTATCCAACATTCTGTGATGAACTTTTTGTGTGTATTTATGCATGTCAAATTTACAATACGATGCAAGATCACTTCTCTACCTTTGACAGATTGTCTGATAAAAAATAAATTATTTAAAAAATGGTCAAATGTTATTGTAAATATGTGTTTCAGCAATAAAATAAAAGAGAGAGTACATGAAAAAGTTACGAGTAGTGAGGGAAACGCTTCATCACTGCACAGTAGACTGACAACATTTTGAATTCTGAATATATGTATATATATAATTTTTTTAATTCATAAAAATATTTTTCTGATGTAGCAGAAGGACAGTGTTTTATACATACCAATTTTCATTAGTGTACAAGAAACAGTAAGGAAGGAAAAAAAAATGTTGAATATTTTCAAAACTTTTACTGCTGTAAGCTGTACCTAACCCCTTAATAAGACAACAAATTATTGGTTAGGTTCAGGCCTCACGGACCCATATAAGTTGACGCCACTGCAAGTAATAATGAATGTTTAGATAAAATGTTGATTCATGTCAACTTTAATAAGTGTCCCGTTTTTTTATTCTGGAAATCTAGTCACCCTAATCTAAAACATATGAGGTAGTATATGTATGTGCGTCTTAGAAAAAAGTTCTGTCGCACAGATACTTTTTAAGTCCCAGAAATAGGCAGTGCGCATGATCAGATATACAACGAAACAAACTAATTTTATTAATAATTGATTAAATGGCGATCTTACTCGTGTTAATTATATAAGCATGTGTGGCTTACAGCTGTTTCGGTGCTATTCGACACCATCCTCAGAGCCTACTATATCTCGGCGCTATCTCAACTTCGCTGCCTGTTGTGTGGGTGCGTTCGTGTGATGAAGAGTTTTGTCAAATAGTGTGTGTGTATTCTGAAATTGATCTGTGTGTTGAGAATTTGATTGGGGTGTGTTTTAGTGTGTCTGTATATTTCATATTGTTCTAGTGTGTTGAGTTTTTGGTTTTTGGGTTGTATGTGTAGGATTTCCATGTCTGTATTTATGTTATTGTATGTGTGGTTAGCATTAGGTATGTGTTCGGCATATGTAGATGTATTGTGTCCTCTGGTTATTGCTTTAATGTGTTCTTTGTATCGAGTTTGGAATGATCTGCCTGTCTGTCCAATGTAGAAACTGTCGCAACTATGGCATGTGAGTTTATATACGCCTGTGTGGTTGTATTTATTTGTTTGTGTTGTTTGTGTGTTGAGATGTCTTTGTAGTGTGTTTTCTGTTCTGTATGCTATGTTGTATTTCTGTTTTCTGAATGAGGATGCGATCTTGTGTGTGTTTTTGTTTTCGTATGTTAGTGTGATGCATTTCTTGTGTTCTTGTCTTTGTGTTGTGTTTTGTGTGTTTTTGTGTTTGTTGAGTTTTTTGTTTTGTCTTCCTTATGATGTTGTCTATTATGTTTGGGTTGTAACCATTTTCTTGTGCTATGTATTTGATTGTGTTCACTTCTTCATTGTATTGTTGTTGGCTCATGGGTATGTTGAGTAATCTGTGTACCATTGTCCTGAATGCAGCATGTTTGTGTTGTGTGGGGTGATTAGATGTGTTGTGTATGTGTGTGGTGGTGGTGGTTGGTTTTCTGTATATTTTGAAGGCGTGTTTGTTGTCAGCTTTTGTTATGGTGATGTCTAGGAAATTTATGGAGTGATTCAACATGGATAATTTTATTACCTCAACTAATCCTTCTCTTGTGAACCAGGTCGCTTGTCCTCTGATCATGCGCAAATACTTCTGGGACTTCTGTGCGACAAAACTTTTTTTCTAAGACTGTACGTAATCTTCTAGAAATCAGAGTTTTAAAACAAACAATGACAAACATATTGTTATTTCGCTTATATCAGACATTTTGCTAACAAGAAATGCTGCAGTATCCTAAGCGCTTTGTATTTGAACTGTATTAGAAAATCATGGTTGTGCCGACAACACTCTGTGTTAACCGACGCGCGATTTCTACGAGCATTGCATGAAGATGTTGAGCACTAATTGAAGCTCAACCAGGCACGACGCCATTATGTCACGAAACAATACACCCCGCAAGGATGCTGACACCAGCCAAAGTGATGGCGACCTTGAGGGAGGAACTGTACTTGCAGGGACGCCAACACGGAGCGCTGCCGATCTTCGCCACAACTTCCTTCTCAGAGCAAACCGGCGACTTCTCTGCAAAAAATGGTCCGCGGATCGAATCGTTAGAAGTTTATAAATGGAAAGTAAATTTCCTGGATGAATTTCAATGGCGAGTTGTGGTGTTGATTGAATTCAGACCTTCACCCCAAAGGAGAGGGGTTAAAACTACTAATAGTTGTTCAGGGTGGTCTAGGTCTTCATGTGTTCGCCTTTTGACTGAAACATCGGGAGTTAGAAGTTGGCTAAGGCGACTAATATTTTCGTTGGAAGTCTTAAGTGTGGCTTTATCAGATGATGAAATAAAGTTTTGGTCTCTTTTAATGATTTCACTATAATATAAAAGATTGACCTTCACAAATATATGCAAAATATTATTTCCCTCTCCAGGACTGTCATTCTGAACTTAAAAAGAGAATAGAAGAGTGCTATTATATCAATTCATAATCTCACAGTTATTAAGAATTGCCTTCCTAGTAAACACTGTTTAGAAGTAGGTGTTCCTCAGGGGTCGGTATTAGGTCCCTTACTTTTTATTTTATATATTAATGATCTTCAATACCATTTGCAAGTTCATTATTTAATTCTGCATGCTGATGATACCGTCGTTCCCGATACTTTAAAACATACACTTTTGTAATGCTAATTATGTGGGTTTAAAAATTATGTCATTCTAATAATCTTATTGTTAATGTAAGGGTGTCCACCATGAACCTGACACATTTGAAATTGCTGTATAATTCATACTGCTTGGGGTAAAAAGAAAAGAATGCATGCAATATCGAGAGCAACTCACCAAGTTTTATTTAAAAAATCAGTACACCTCAACGTGAGATCCTCTCGTTGCACGAAGAACATCTAGCCTGAATTCAATTTCCTGCCAGGTCCTCTGAAGCATCTCGGGCGTAACGGAATTGACGGCATCTCTTATGCGGCCGCGTAGCTGTTGAAGATCACGAATTTTGTGGCCTGTATACACTTTGTTCTTGACATATCCCCACAAGAAAAAGTCTAGAGGGGTAATATCCGGTGATCGAGGTGGCCATCTTGTCGGTCCATCAAGCCCAATCCAGCGACCGGGAAATTGTGTGTCGAGAAATTCTCGAACGATCAGGCTCCAATGTGGTGGGTCGCCGTCCTGTTGAAAGATGACGTTCGGCTGCAAATGCATTAACTGAGGCACAACAAATTGATCCAACATGTCGAGGTAGGTATTGCGCGTAACTGTTTGTTCTGCAAAGAAAAAGGGGCCGATGATCAAATTGTGCATCAATCCGCACCACACATTTAATTTCGGGCTGTCACGAATGTGTTCCACAATGCAGCGTGGGTTTTCTGACCCCCAAATACGCGCATTATGTGTGTTGACTTTGTCCGATAAATGAAAAGTGGCCTCATCAGAAAAAACAATGCGAGTTAAAAATGTTGGGTCTTCATCAATGTGCTGTAACATGTCGATAGCAAATGTCTGCCTCTTATTACCGTCACCTGGTTTCAGTTCATGAACCAACTGCAATTTGTATGCATGAAACCCAAGAGAGCGATGCAGTATCTTATGTACCGTGGACTTCGGCATCTGCAGTTCTCGTCCCGCTTGTCGAACTGACTTGCGCACATTACCGCCACCATGCAATTTCACCACACTTCCCGTTGCTGTTTCCATGTCTTAATGGTGTTCTGTGATGGTGGGTCCTTCTGGAACACGCGCCGAAAGTTGCGTTGCACTTGAATCACCGAATTTGTTTCAGCATACCACCAGATCGCTTGTGCTCGCTCTTGCGCTGTCGTCATTTTGACTTAAGCTACCGCAGCGCCACGTACAACCTCTCGCGCGGGTTTTTAAAAATAGCCAAAGATATTTCCACAGTTTCTCTACATATTGCAATGCATGTTACCAACTTATTTCCATTCATTGATTTTTGGCAGCCAAATGAAATGTGTCAGGTTCATGGTGGACACACTGTATATTTACTGTCATATTCTTTTAGAGATCCAGTTGTTTCCAATTTGTTTATCAGTTCCAGTATTGTGTTTCTTTGTAGGGATTACGAACACCAAATAATCTCTGGTATGCCCTTTGAGTAGCTGTAATTGAATTCGTAATCCAGTATTGCTTCACAAGGTAGAGCCGTTGATTTAATGTGTACTGCATTTTCAGCGACTAAAACAAAATGTCGAAAACAGCTGCCAACAATAAGGAATAAAGAATAAACATCTGCGCATCTCGTGACAGGGAATCAAAACTCCTGCTTAATTCGACGTTAAAAACTGGTCATTAAGTGAATTTCCAGCCGAATAATTAAAGAATTTTCAACATTTGCTATAGAGGTTAGTAATCTCCCAAAGACACTTTACATTTGAGGTGTAACAAATTGTGAAATAAATAAATAAATAAATAAATAAATAAATAAATAAATAAATAAATAAATAAATGTCTTAGTTCCATATAAATCACTCTGTATTATATTATATTATATTATATTATATTATATTATATTATATTATATTATATTATATTATATTATATTATATTATATTATATTATATTGTATTGTATTGCATTATAGTTTATCATATTATATTATATTATATTATATTATATTATATTATATTATATTATATTATATTATATTATATTATATTATATTATATTATATTATATTATATTGTATTGCATTATATTATATTATATTATATTATATTATATTATATTATATTATATTATATTATATTATATTACAGACGTGGACAAATTATTAACAAAATTGACGATTTTTATGATAATTCCATTTACAAAATTTGACTTTTCAATTTAGACTACAGCTGACAATTTTGCATATTTATATAATTACAGTAGATATAAATATGCAAAAATATAGACTATTCTAAATTGAAGAGTCAAATTTTGTAAACGATATATAATAAAATCTTCAATTTTGCTAATAATTTGTAAATATGCAAAAATGTCAACTGCAGTTTAAAGTGGAGAGTCAAATGTTGTAAAAATATATAATAAAAATATTCAGTTTTGCTAATAATTTGGAAATATCCAAAATGTCACCTGTAGTCCAAATTGAAGAGTCGAATTTTGTAAAAAATATACAAAAAAATCTTCCCTTTTGCTAATAATTTGCAAATATGCAAAAATATCAATTGTAGTCTAAATTGAAGAGTCAAATTTTGTAAAAATATACAATACAAATCTTCAATTTTTCTAATAATTTGGTAATACGCAAAGATGTGAACTGTAGTCTAAATTGAAGAATCATATTTCGTAAAAATATATAATAAATATCTCTAATTTTGCTAATAATTTGTCCACGTCTGTATATTATATTATATTATATTATATTATATTATATTATATTATATTATATTATATTATATTATATTATATGTTACATTGTTTGTAATTAAAATGCACAGTCCTTCGTGTGTAACAAAACTCGCCGACTAACATGTAAAAGGAATGGAATTTTAAAATTGGCATCAATTAAGTTGAGACCAGTCGAGAAGAGTCAACGACTTGGATTCCTAGTACTCGGCATTGGAAAGCAACTAACTACTATGGCGAATCGTGGCTAAAAATCCTTTAATCTGACAACTCTGCCTTGTAAACAAAATCAAGCAACTTTTCGCACGTGTAAAGTTTAAGACGGCCTTGCAAAACATTTCGGGTTTCAACTAAATTTTACCGACTGTCATTTGAATTCTGTACCTCGTAGCTTAGCAGCGACCATCTCTGATAAAACAAAAGAAATCTCCTTACTGTAAAATATTAAATTCACGGTCGGTAGCACATGTATTTAAAATGGGATTTAATCAACTGTTGCTGCAAGGGAAGGCGAGATAATTGGACCCACTTTCCGAGCAGACACAATTAAAAATAAACATTACGAGCGTGTGAAGTTGTTCAAGGCAATCGCCTACATACTACCTGGTTTCAAACCTGCCACGTGACGAAGGACAGCATTACATACTGTACAGACTGCATTCTTTCTCTTATTTATGTATTAGTGCCTATATTCTGCAACACGTTTTAATTGCAATTCTTTATTTAGAAATTCTTTAACTTTAGCACCTATTTGGAGGCGATGAGCCGATAACTGCAACTGTATTATTTATTCAACTTTCCTTTTAAACTACAGAGGCAATTATTTTTAGAGACGATGAGATAAGTATAATATTGTAATTCTATTTCTAAATTCCTATTTCAGTTACAGAGTGTGTCAGTATTGATAGATAATCATGTGATGTACTTATTTTTAATTCTATATTTAATGTTCTATTTCAATTAAAGAAAAATGATGAGGCAAGTTTTTCGCTCATATATCAGTTATGTACGATTCCGCTTAATTGCATCAATCAGAGCCATCTATCACTGTAATGTCGTCGCTTTTCTCTTGTTTCAGATCCTTCGCAATTGTTTCTTTCCAGGTACACAATTGCGAAGGCCATGGTAGTCATGTTGCTATTAATAAAACTTAACACTAACAAGCACAAAAAGATGTAATGCAGTGAGTTGGAAGCAATATTCAGAATTACCTCGCATTAGTACAAGCTATATTACAATACGGCATTATAGGTTGGGGTAGTGCTTATAGTACCTCCCTCATGCCAATAACTCTGCTACAGACAAGGATAATAAAAATATGCCTTAATAAACCTCTTGATTATCCCTCAGAACTTTTGTATTCAGAATTTAAAGTATCTGACTTCCATCAAATTTATAATAATGTATTACTGAATTTCGTACATAAAAATCGAAATATATTCCATTTATATTCACATAAATATAAAACCAAAAGATCAGACAACATATGCTCGACAGTTGCTAAATGTACTACAACTGTAGCATATAATCACAGTAGCAACTTCGGTCCAAGGCTTTGTAGCATGATAATAGCTAAATTCCCAAACATACAATTTGCTAATGCTCCTTATTTTAAAAAATCAATTAAAAAATTGCTGTTTAGAGATTAAATTTAAAGTTCAATTATTGTGATAGCTGTGTTTTTTCTTCTTTTTTTTTACTTTTTACTCTGTAATTTAATAAAATTTCTTGACATTATGTGGAATACCCCCAGAACACGAGTATGTAACTTACTCTTCCTGGGAGTGCTAGAGAGTTCTTACATAAAAAAGGAATATGTAGCGTATCTTTGTTTTGGCAGTAAATTATTATTATTATTATTATTATTATTATTATTATTATTATTATTATTATCATTATTATTATTATTATCATTATTATTATTATTATTATTACTACTACTACTACCACTACTACTACCACTACTACTACTACTACTACTACTACTACTACTACTACTACTACTACTACTACTACTACTTATATGATTCCAGTCTTCATTTATACGATTTCATTAATTCATTTGTAATTCATTTTATTTAATTGACATTATTTTAATTATCTCATTGCACTAATTTTAATAATTATTTGTATGCACTTTTTGTTATTCCTTGTACACTGTAAATCTTGTCCTTTTATCTTGTGCTGAACTGTTATTGGCCCCAAGCTGTTGTACAGCACAATAAATATTAGTAAATATCAGTAAATAAATAAATTATTATTATTATTATTATTATTATTATTATTATTATTATTATTATTATTATTATTATATGAAAAATCGAGTAATGAACAAATTGTGTAGGCTGTACAAGTTATACTAAATAACATTATTTAGAAAAGAAAGAGGAAGAGGATTAAAAAGGTAAAGCAGATTGAAAGGGAGGGGAAGTAGACCGAAAGGAAGGGGAAGCAGATTGAAAAGAAGGGGAAGTAGACAGGAAGGAAAGGGAAGCAGATTAAAAGAAAGGGGAAGAAGATTAAAAAGGTGAAGCATATTGACAAGGAGGGGAAGTAGACCGAAAGAAAGAGAAGCAGATTGAAAGGAAGGGGAAGCAGATTGAAAAGAAGGGGAAGTAGACAGGAAGGAAAGGGAAGCAGATTGAAAGAAAGGGGAAGAAGATTAAAAAGAAGGTGAAGCAGATTGACAAGGAGGGGAAGTAGACCGAAAGAAAGAGAAGCAGATTGAAAGGAAGGGGAAGTAGTTTTTTGTTCAAGGGCAGATCTTTCATTGCAAACCAAATTCTCCAGTCTTTCCTATTTTCTGCCTTCCTCTTTGTCTCCGCATACGATCCATATACGTACTTTAATATTGCCTATCTCCTAAGGCTTTCTTCTGCCCCGAACTTTTTTTTCCGTTCACCATTCCTTACAGTGCATCCTTCAGTAGGCAGTTCCTTCTTAGTCAATGATCCAACCAATTCCTTTCCTCTTCCTGATCAGTTTCAGCATCATTCTTTCTTCACACAGCATCATTTCTTATTCTGTCTGTCCATTTCACACGCTCCATTCTTATCCATATCCACATTTTATTTAAATGCTTCCGGCCGTTTCTCTTCACCTTGTCGCAATGTCTATGTTTCTTCTCCATACAATGCCACACTCCACACAAAGCACATCACTAGTTTCTTCCTTAATTCTTTTTTCAGAAGTCCGCAGAAGATGCTCCTTTTCCTATTAAAAGCTTCCTTTGTAATTGCTATCCTCCTTTTAACTTCCTGGCAGCAGCTCATGTTACTGCTTATAGTACACCCCAAGTAATTGAAGCTGTCCACTTGCTCTACTGTCTCCTTATATATTATTTAATCATATTTCAACTACAGAATGAGTCCACCGCTATGGAGGAACCGTTAGCATGACTGATCGTAGTTTTGACAAGTTACCTGGTTGAGGTTTTTCCGAGGTTTTTCCTCAAACCATTAAGAGCAATGCTGGGTAACTTTCGGCACTGGACCCTGGACTCATTTCACTGGCATTATCACCTTCATCTCATTCACAAGCTAGATAATCATAACAGTTGATAAAGCGTCCTAAAATAACTACAGAGTGTAGTGAGAGATAATAAGATAGTAATTTTAATATTCTACATATAACTTTCCAGTTAATCTACAAAATATTGGCGCATTAAAATAAAGTTTATATACCACATACTAGCCTGTATTAGAGAAGTTATTTTATGGTATCCATGGCAACGTAGCGTTTGACATTCAGTTTTTTAACGCATAATAAAATCTTGCTCCACATAAACTCAAAGGAAAATACATACTGGTATAAATATTTAGTATATAATTTAAACAACAGTATAACAACGCAATCGGAAAAGTGTCAGACCACAATCAGCACTTCCGCTTGATCCAGATACTGCTGTCGTTATTCACGCACGTACACTAATGAAACACAAAGGTCAGCACTCTACAAGCGAACTAGTTCATTTTTACACAAGAATCATCGACTTTATCATCGTAAACATTGTCTATACTAACGTAACATAGGTCTATGATTTTGAATTTATGTACTGTTCTCCAACCAGGAGATCAACCGTGAAAGGAATGTGCTTACTATTGCCTCAAGTAGATAAATAATATTACCGTTATAACGCCAGTTTAAAAACCATGCGCTCTCCTGCATACGTTATTTCCTGTATGAAGAGATTAAAAGACCAGGAGATTAACTGTGATCTAATTTTGTAACTAGGGTAGTATCAATATGTCTGTATCAGTGTTATGGTTTGTGCTGTGAGAGATAGCCAATAGAGATAAGAGTACTCACGTGTGTGACCTTATGACATCTTATGACATCAACATTCATTCACAGCATTACCCCTCTTCGTCTCATCCGGCGGAGACTTTATCATGGTTTGAACACAGGTTCTAGGGAATTTAAAAGCACGTATTCTGACCGTAATGATCCTAGTAATTCTTCTGTACTATGATGCTAGTGGCAATCTTTCATCGATGATTTCTTGGTCATTATACTGACTGTAACGACTCTGCTAATTCTTTTGGTGATATGGTGATATTCGTGATCATGCCGATAGTAATAATGCTGGTGATAGTCTAATAATGATTTTGTGTCCACACCTGTGGAGTAACGGCTAGTGCGTCTGGCCGCGAAACCAGGTGACCCGTGTTCGATTCCCGGTCGGGACAAGTTACCTGGTTGAGGTTTTTTCCGGAGTTTTCCCTCAACCCTATATGAGCAAATGCTGGGTAACTTTCGGTGCTGGACCCCGGACTCATTTCACCAGCATTATCACCTTCATCTCATTCAGACGCTAAATAACCTACGATGTTGATAAAGCGTCGTAAAATAACGTACCAAAATAAAAAAAATAATGATTTTGATCATCATGTTGATCATGCTCGCGTTTATAATGCTGAAGTTCATGTTGACTTCCGGTCATTATAACAATACTGATAATGCTAATGTTAGGATGGTGATTAGGTTACTACACTCATGATAACGCTGATAATGATTATGATGAAGATGGTGATCGTGTCTTTCATATCGAACAGACTGACAGTTTTAACATATGGCCAAGTTCTAAATTCTCAGTCCTCCTGTCTTACCTGGCCTCATGGTCAAGGTGTGCCAAGTTACTATAGCAGTCCGATCGTGTTTTGTCAGCATTTGCATTGCGTTGCTAGTGAAATCCTGGATCGTCACAGCCAGACCTGCAGCTCTGGAAAATTGCAGGCTGACGTAATCATTAAGAGTCCAAGGGCGCTGAACCAAGTGGAAAATGAAGGCAGCACAGCCTTTGACAGAGAAGGACTTTGAATCGCCACTCGTTTCGAGTGCCTACCCAGAGTTACCAACCATTCTTACCAGATTCTGAAGTCCATACTTTGATTTTTCTCCATACTTCCGTGATTTTCATTTCTGAAACCAAGTGCGACATAGATGATAAATTCAAACACTCCACACAATTCACGTGTCTCGTAGAAAGTGGGTTATCCATCGTTTCATACAGATCTGTCTCATAAGTAACGTCGGTTCTGGAGCAACATTTTAGTTGCAGTGTGTTGTGACAAGAAATTAATCTAATCTTCAAAGCAGTGCTGCTCATCGGAGTGACTGCTGCCGCGGAGGAATCGGAGATTACGAATAAAGCTCTTCACCGGTGATCTCCGATACTATCGTAGGTGAACAGGGGACATACGGAGGGATGCGGTGGTTCGGAGCGAAGCGACAGTTTGCTCAAGGACGACCGGCGCGTACGGACTGACGGTAGTTGTGAGGGGAATAAAATGGCACCAAATCGCATATCCGTCGCATGGAAATTCTTTAATTTAGTTGAAGGTAATAATAAAGTCGTACACTGTAAACTTTGTGGGCGAATTTACTCTAAGGGTGGTAGAACTTCGAATTTGTTAGACCATTTGAAGCGATAGCACAATCGCGAACTTGATGAAAATAATTAGGTGCGCAAAACATTTGATACGATTTATTTTTAAATTGTTTTAATGCTATTGTTCCGAAAGGCCCACAGAATAGGAAAAAGTCCTGAAATTTCTCTAAAACGTAACTTTCGAGGCAATAAAAAACATATCAAATATTTACAAGACGACTTGAGTTATATTTTGCTGTTTAGACAACTTAATTTAGGCTATATTTTACTGTTTGAATTAAAATATTGAGTTTCTGAATGAAACTAAAGAAACTTGTGGTAATAATATAATTACAATTATCCTTAAGTTTATATCCGCTTATATTTTTATTACAGAGCAAGAGTGGCGCGTTTTAGAAGAGGCAGTTCAAATGCTGACACCCTTTAACACAATGATCACAATCCTGTCCGATGAAGAATCTGAATAAATTATGTTGGACAGTAAACTTTAACCCATTGATAGCCCACGTTTCTTTTGTTGCATTCTGAAGCTCCCTCAATATATTTTACGTTAGCTAAACCGATTAGAATAATAATTGACAAACCCTGTTTACGATTAAACGAGAGTTTCTAGGAGAATTAAAGTATAAATACCTACTAAAAAGCTTTACTTCTGCGTTAGTTTTGCAGTTATATTGAATGTTATTAATTTGATCAATGACATAAAACTAATACTATGAATTTCAAAACTAGAAAAAAAAATCTGTGAGCTAACGTAGCACTTTAAGCAACACAAGAAAAAAAGAGCCGAAGAAAGAGAGAGAGATTAACATAAAAGAGAGATTAAACAACAACAAATTAGAATTTATTTTAAAAGATACGCGGACGTCAGCGGACTCGAATCACTACCTGATCCGATTAAAGGAATGCTCAGCGGAAAGTGTATGTCTGCACCACAGCACATATACAACCTGCGCGGCATCAATCGGAGGTAACCGGAGGTCTCCGATTGAAAGTGCGGAAACAACCGCTCCGGAGAAAACCTAATCATAAGCAGCACTACTTCAAAGTACAGGCCATTAGACTCCATGGTCTTGAGACACTTTCCAGCGAGATTTGTTATCCCGCGACAGTAACAGTTTCTGGTGTTTGACGCGAAAAATTTGATGATAGGCTACCCTTTCAACGGCTTTCAAGTTTTGGAAATTTCTTTCACATAGGACAGACCTGTAGAACTGTAGCTCCTGAGAGCGACTGCCTTCTTACCCCCTTCTACCCCACCCACCTTTTCTTCCAGTGTTGTCATGGCATTCTAGTTGCGTTCAGCTATATCAACATTCATTCTAGCGGCAGCAGGTACACGATACGTGAACTGCAGTTCGAAGAGAACTGAAACATGGCAAAATCTAAATCCGTAAAGAAATACTACTTCCGAAGGAAATGGTAATATCATTATTTTGTTGTTGAAGAATACGAAATAATTGTTTGTTTACTGTGTCCCATCCAATTTATTTCTATTCCGCATTTCAATATTAAACGACATCTAAACGAAGTCTATATTAAGAATTATGGAATAGACAAACTTTCGGGTAAGTTCATTATTACGAACTGTATATTGATTACTTACTTACGGCTTTTAAGAAACCCGGAGGTTCATTGCCGCCCTCACATAAGCCCGTCATCGGTCCCTATCCTGAGCAGTGTAATCCAGTCTCTATCATCATATCCCACCTCCCTCAAATCCATTTTTATATTATCCTCTCATCTACGTCTCGGCGTCCTCAAAGGTCTTTTTCCCTCCGGCCTTCCAACTAACACTCTATATGCATTTCTGGATTCGCCCATACGTGCTACATGCCCTGCCCATCTCAAACGTCTGGATTTAATGTTCCTAATTATGTCAGGTGAAGAATACAATGCGTGCAGTTCTGCGTTGTGTAACTTTCTCTATTCTCCTGTAACTTCATCCCTCTTAGCCCCAAATATTTTCCTAAGCACCTTATTCTCAAAAACCCTTAATCTCTGTTCCTCTCTCAAAGTGAGAGTCCAAGTTTCACAACCATACAGAAGAACCGGTAATATAACTGTTTTATAAATTCTAACTTTCAGATTTTTTGACAGCAGACTGGATATTATTATTATTATTATTATTATTATTATTATTATTATTCTGCACGCATTGTATACTTCACCTGACATAATTAGGAACATAAAATCCAGACGTTTGAGATGGGCAGGACATGTAGCACGTATGGGCGAATCCAGAAATGCATATAGAGTGTTAGCTGGGAGGCCGGAGGGAAAAAGACCTTTGGAGAGGCCGAGACGTAGATGGGAAGATAATATTAAAATGGATTTGAGGGAGGTAGGATATGATGGTAGAGACTGGATTAATCTTGCTCAGGATAGGGACCAATGGCGGGCTTATGTGAGGGCGGCAATGAACCTACGGGTTCCTTAAAAGCCAGTAAGTAAGTAAGTATGTAAGTAAGTAAGTATTAGTTCAGTATATGGCATTTTGACTTTACCCTCTTTGGTGATATCTGGTATTAGTTGGCAACACTGAAGAGACGGCCAAATTAGCCTTTTAGGAACTACTCACTATACTTTGTTTTAAATACATCATAATTTCAGTTTTCCAAGGCCTAGAGTAATAATTAATGACGTAACCGCATTAGCAGAAATTATGACCAAATTTCTCAAATGTTAAGAGCATAAACGTCCCACGTTAAAAATTTGCCACTTGCCACAAAACGAAAGGTTATGTTTGGAAGCACAGTAAATAATTATAGTTCAAGACAATAAACAATAACAAGAATATCGGACGCGATATGATAAAGAAACTGAGCTGCTACCAAACGTGTGAGGTGCTATTTTCTTAACACCGGTATTTTATGAAATGAAGTGACACGAGTTCATTGAAGCAGCGTTAGGTTAGAGCAAATATTTCTTCATCAACCTGCTCATAAAGTCGCACAGAGGGCCAATTGTCGTGGGATGCTAGAACGCTGCAACTAGGCAACGGTATCAGACCCAGATTGTTCGGCTTTATCTCTACTTTCCCACACTCACCGGCTTATTAACTCCAACGGGGCCTGGTTCACATGCAGCGGCGCCATGGCAACCAGCTGATGCCACTTCATCGCAGATTCAGCGCCCAGAAGAAAATCCGATATGATGCCGATAATAAACGTAATCATCTAGCCAAAGAAACCGACAGAGAAGGGAAAATATCTGCTTTTAGTCCGATATCCGCTTTAACAACTACTACATACAATATTTAACGTCGACCGTACTGGTAATAGACTGGCTACGGTCGAGGATTCGGCATGTGATCACCTGACAATCGCGTTACAGTTACGGAAAAACTCAACCATATAATCAGCCCAATCGGGTATTCAACCCACTCCCGAATCCGGCTTCGAATCGGTAGGCAAATACACTCTCGCCTGAGCTACGCCGGTACCTTTATTATTATTATTTGGTTTATTTTACGGCGTTTTATCTACTGTTATGGTTATCTAACATCTGAGTGAGATTAAGGGGATAATGCCAGCGAAATGAGTTCAGGGTCCAGCGCCGAAAGTTACCCAGCATTTGCTCTTAATGGGTTGAGGGAAAACCCCGGAAAAATCTCAACCAGGTAACTTATTCCAACTGGGATTTGAACCCGGGCCGTTTCACAGTCAGCTCGTCGGTAGCCAAGAAGGTTTCACTACTACTACTACTACTACTAATATTACTACTAATACCACTATTAGGCCTACTACTACTACTGCTGCTAATATTACTACTAGTACCACTATTACTACTACTACTACTACTGCTGCTGCTCCTACTACTACTACTACTACTACTAGTACTGCTACTACTACTACTGCTAGTACTACTACTACTGCTGCTAATATTACTACTACTACCACTATTACTACTACTACTAGTGCTCCTGCTATTACTGCTAGTACTACTACTACTACTACTATTACTACTACTAATAGTAGTACTGCTGCTACTACTGCTAGTACTACTACTACCACTACTATTACTACTACTACTGTTAATATTACTACTACCACTATTACTACTACTACTAGTATTGCTGCTAGTACTACTACTACTAGTAATATTGCTGCTACTACTGCTAGTATTACTACTACTGCTAATATTACTACTACTACCACTATTACTACTACTACTAGTACTGCTGCTACTACTGCTAGTACTGCTGCTACTACTGCTGCTACTACTGCTAGTACTACTACTACCACTACTATTACTACTACTAGTAGTAGTACTGCTGCTGCTACTACTGCTAGTACTACTACTACCACTACTATTACTACTACTAGTAGTAGTACTGCTGCTGCTACTACTGCTAGTACTACTACTACCACTACTATTACTACTACTACTACTACTGCTAATATTACTACTACTACCACTATTACTACTACTACTACTACTAGTACTGCTGCTAGTAATACTACTACCACTACTATTACTACTACTACTAGTAGTAGTAGTATTGCTGCTACTACTGCTAGTAGCACTACTACCACTACTATTACTACTACTACTACTGCTAATATTACTACTACTACCACTATTACTACTACTAGTACTGCTGCTACTACTGCTAGTACTACTACTACCACTACTATTACTACTACTACTGCTGCTAATATTACTACCACTACCACTATTACTACTACTACTACTAGTACTGCTGCTACTACAGCTAGTACTACTACTACTAGTAGTAGTATTGCTACTACTACTACTAGTAGTATTGCTGCTACTATTGCTAGTACTAGTACTACTACTACTACTACTACTAGTACTACTGCTGCTACTACTGCTAGTACTACTACTACCGGTACTACCGAAATCCCAGAGTTAGGCCACTTTTTTGTTTAGAAATACATCACTGAGTATATTCTCAGATAAACCTATTGTATAAGGAATACATTTTCAATACATTTTGTACGATTTATTCTTTAAATATTTATTTTCAATAACAGACTAGTAGCCACAGGCAGAAATCAGGCAGTAGCGCGTTTGCCTGCTGATTCGGAGTTGCGCTCGAGTGTGGGTTCGATTCCCGTTTGGGCTGATTACCTGGTTGGGTTTTTTTCGAGGTTTTCCCCAACTGTAAGGCATATGTCCGATAATCTATGGCGAATTCTCAGCCTCATCTCGCCAAATACCATCTCGCTATCACCAATTCCATCGACGCTAAATACCCCAGTAGTTGATACAGCGTCGTTAAAGAACCCAACAAAAATAGACCTAACAGACTAGTATTTAATTTTTAACTTTATTTTATTTTTTTAATCTGTTCAAAGACAATATGCATAAGCTCGATCGAAAATACATACAAACTCTCTATTTTTAAAATCAGTGTTGTTGCTCCCGTATTTTTTCCTCGTATTTCTGAGAACCCCATCTACAACGTACTAGATTCGAATGATTAATAGAGCAATGTTGAAATTTCTGTAGGGAAAACGAAGAGCGAAAACCTAAGACCTAATACTGTCTTCTCCACACAAATTCCACTTGGACCCATCGGTCTTAGAACCCGGGTTAACCCCGTGGAAAACCGGCTAACGGTGCACCATAAAAACACACACACATATTACCCCATTAAACTAAACCAAATAACGCTGATAAAATCTGCTTTTATATCTGGAAACTGCGCATACAAGCACACGCGTGGTATCTCTGAAGTGTAGCCCCAGATTTTTTACAGCGCAATGCAGTTATTATTATTATTAGCGAGACGTAACGGGACGGTCCAGGTTTTATATGCACAGCCTGCATCCTATGTACCGTCAACTGCACAGCGAGAGCGTAGCCATAATTACAACCATAAAATGTAACAATACCTTCCATCACGAAGAGCTGGCAATCTCTCGCCACAACGGACCAACGTTAGGTCCCGGATTTATCTTGGATAGAAAAAGTGTTTCGAGTCTCTTCCTATTACATAACTTTCCTCCAATTTTTTCATTCAAATTATGATATCATCGCCTCTTACGAGTATCTGTAATTTAAAGGGTCCTTGAATAAAGAATCACAATTACAATTTATCTCTCATCGTCTGTGAATAACCTCTGTCGATTAAAAGAAAAGTTACATAATTATTATAACAACATAATTATTAGACTCTATGGTTAAAAGGAACGTTAAATAAAGAATTACAATACTATAATTATTATCTCAAAGTCTGTTAATAGTTTTTGTACCTTAAAAGAGCTGTTAAATACTAAATTACATTTGCAATTAACATCTTATCGTCTAGGAATAGTCTCCGTAGTTTAAATAAGATGTCAAATACTAAATTAGAATTAAAATTAACATCTTATTATCTAGGAATAGTCTCTGTAGTTCAAAAGAGATTCAAATACTAAATTACAATAATTACAATTCAATCTTATCGTCTATGAATAGTCTCTGTAGTTTAAAAGAGATATCAAATACTAAATTACAATAATTAGAATTAACATCTTATCGTCTATGAACAGACTTCGTAGTTTAAATAAGATGTCAAATACTAAATTAGAATTAAAATTAATATCTTATTATCTAGGAATAGTCTCTGATGTTTAAAAGAGATGCCAAATATTTACTTACTTACTTACTTACTTACTTACTTACTTACTTACTTACTTTTAAGAAACCCGGAGGTTCATGCCGCCTTCACATAAGCCCGCCATTGGTCCCTATCCTGAGCAAGACCAATCCAGTCTCTATCATCATATCCCACCTCCCTCAAATCCATTTTAATATTATCCTCCTATCTACGTCTCGGCCTCCCCAAAGGTCTTTTTCCCTCCGGCCTCCCAACTAACACTCTATATGCATTTCTGGATTCGCCCATACCTGCTACATGCCCTGCCCAGCTCAAACGTCTGGATTTAATGTTCCTAATTATGTCTGGAGAAGAATACAATGCGTGCAGTTCTGTGTTGTGTAACTTTCTCCATTCTTCTGTAACTTCATCCCTCTTAGCCCCAAATATTTTCCTAAGCACCTTATTCTCAAACACCCTTAACCTATGTTCCTCTCTCAAAGTGAGAGTCCAAGTTTCACAACCATAAAGATCAACCGGTAATATAACTGTTTTATAAATTCTAACTTTCAGATTTTTTGACAGCAGACTGGATGATAAAAGCTTCTCAACCGAATAATAACAAGCATTTCCCATATTTATTCTGTGTTTAATTTCCTCCCGAGTATCATTTATATTTGATACTGTTGCTCCCAGGTATTTGAATTTTTCCACCTCTTCGAAGGATAAATTTCCAATTTTTATATTTCCATTTCGTACATTATTCTCGTCACGAGACATAATCATATACTTTGTCTTTTCGGGATTTACTTGCAAACCTATCGCTTTACTTGCTTCCAGTAAAATTCCCGTGTTTTCCCTAATCGTTTGTGGATTTTCTCCTAACATATTCACGTCATCCGCATAGACAAGCAGCTGATGTAACCCGTTCAATTCCAAACCCTGCCTGTTATCCTGGACTTTCCTAATGGCATACTCTAGAGCAAAGTTAAAAAGTAAAGGTGATAGTGCATCTCCTTGCTTTAGCCAAATACTAAATTACAATAATTGCAATTAAATCTTATCGTCTAGGAATAGTCTCCGTAGTTTAAAAGAGATATCAAATACTAAATTACAATAATTACAATTACATATAACATCTTATCGTCTATAGCCTCTGTAGCGTAAAACGAACGTTAAATAAACAATCGCAATTAGAATTTTTATCATCTTATCGTCTCTGAATTGGCCTTGTAGTTTGAAAGTAACGTTAAATCAAATTACAATCAATTTATCATCTTATCGCCTCTCAATAGTCTCTTTTGTTAAATTTTGACGAATGCAGTAACTGTATAACATTAAACACGTGTTTCATATGTTTTTTTATTTGTATGACAGCATTACAAAACAATAAAATTAATAAAGAAATAATATCAAATTTTGTAATGATGGGTAGTTTTATTTCATGATCTATGAAGAAAGAGGTTGCTATGACAACAATGTATTAAATATTATAGCATGGCAAATCGTTTCATAATATTAACTTTATAGCACAAGTTATGCCGTCATAATAAAAGTCATGACGTTTCAGTTGTCATGGTAATATTTTACGGCTCTGGTACAATAATGTGGCATATTATGCACGATTTTCACTAATGATAAAGACTGTTTATAATGCTGGAGTACAAAAAAAAATATATTACATTACCGTTTCTAAAATATTTGTGTAGTCTGAAAGGAATGCTAAGTGCAGAACTGAAAATTTCACCAGTAAATAAAAACATTTCACTCAACGTGTGGTGAAGAATTATCGCTTTAACAATATTCGACAATTCTCAGATAATAATATGCTTAAACATTGCCGTAATACGTCACGTGTTTTCATAATCGACTTAAAGAAAAAATACCAAGAAAATAGTTTAAAATACTTCCATAACACATTTTCCTTCCTCCGCGACAGTTTGTTTACCTTAATTCACTTCCCTGGCACTACGTGGAGCAGTGTTGCTTACCTGAAACAAAAGAATGAATAATTAAACACTGTAATTAATTACAAATTATAAAACTTACATTCATAATTATTTATATACGGTATTTCCTATTCTCTTACACAAGGACTAATTTATTTGTCTCTATTACATAAATATTTATGTATAATTAAATATTTAATTCCTTGCAGTTTGTTATGTTTCCATATATATATTCAAATTCAAATTCAAATTCAAATTTATTTACAATTTACATTTGAATTTACATTTGGATAGATACCCGAAATGAGCATATGCTCGTGCTCGGGTACAGTCCAGTAGGCTACATAAATTTTACAGGGTTCAAATAATAATGCTGATGATTTAAAATAATAGTAACAATAATAATAATAATAATAATAATAATAATAATAATAATAATAATAATAATAATAGAATAATCGTGAGAGAAATGATACAAAGATTGTAATACAAAATAATTCATTAATAATAATAATAATAATAATAATAATAATAATAATAATAATAATAATAATAATAATAATAGTGATAAAACAAAAATATTTACAATAATAAAATAAATACTAAGACGGATAAAATAAAATATAAAACCACTAGCGAGAGTTAACACAACTTAAATAAGCATATAGCCTAATAACCGGAAAAAATGCCAAACTCGAAAATCAACAGAAAAGTTCATTGTATCGCAGACGACAGTAACCGCCGTATTGACATTGTGTTGTGCATTATTGGTAGTAGGGGGGAGCAGAATGTCTACGTTACTGCCGTTCTCTTCGAATCTTCTCGTACAATCATGGGAAGTTAATGCTGTAAAAACAAAATGTCTACGAGTCAAACTGTTCATTATTACCAGGATAAATACAAATAATACTGAAATATATTAATCGAGTTTCAGTTATAGATCTCTCCTTTTGTGCAAGAGGTATCATATCAAAATATTTTATGAATGGTGGGGAAAATATAAATTTCAATAACTTTCTAGTGACAAGTACAGTAAAGTGTATCTGTGGCGATGCTAAGGAATCATTTATTGGAGATATACACTGTATATATAATATATATATAACTATATATATAATATTTACTTCTAGTCTTATATCGTTACATTCTATAGTCCACATATTAACATATTCAACTATTATTATGGTTGTTTTAGAATACGCTAATTTATTCATCTTTTCATTACTTATTTGTTGCCGTCATTTCGCTCTAGATTGATACATTTACTAATACATTTGTGTTTTTTTTTCTTTATTTGACCATTATTTACTTAAGTATTAGTCCTCGTTATTGGCCACATATTTAAGTAATATTACTCAATTACTTTTTCCTTAATTACATCTCTACATCATAATAAATTACCAAGCGAGATGGCTCACACGGTAATGTGTGAGACTCGCACTCGGGAGGTCCTGGGTTCAAATCTCGTTCCTGATCAATCTGACTGGGGTTTTACACGGTTTCCCTCAGTTACAAAAGCAAATGCCGGATTGGAAATTTACACACTATGATTCATCACCGCCTCAATCACCAATATCATAAACATTAATAAAAATCTATAATCAGTTACATGAACACAAGCCATCTACATCAGTTTTCTGTGGTCTGTGAAAAGTGTAAACTCCATTATGTCATATGAGAATTTGAGAGGTAAACTCGGTGAAACGTTTGGATTTAAATTGAACGATCATGGAGAAGTGCTTGACAAAAAAAAAGTTTTTACGTGTTTAGTGATGCAGGAAACATTGTTACTAAACGCAGAGCGGCACTTAATTCGGAGCATGTGAATGCACTCACATGTATAAAATCATGGGTGAAGCAGTATTAACTAGGTGAGTCTTCATACTTTTTGTTATTTATGTTTGTCTCAAAAATTCCCGGAGAAATTGACACAATATATACATTTAAAACTTATGCTTATCACCGAACACAAATTAAATTTAACAATAATTGTGTGTGACCACCTCTGTGGTGTAGGGGTCAGCATGCTGGTCTCTTACGCAGAGGGCCCGGGTTCGATTCCGGGTCGGGTTGAATTTCTCTGGTTGAGGTTTTTCATGGTTTTCCTCAACCGTAAGGCAAATGCCAGGAAATTCGGGCCACAACATCACTGAATATCACCGGCCTCATTCATCACCGAAATCGTATTCATAACAAATCAGTAATACATATACAGTCGCCATCTAGTTCACAATAATAGAGCCAGTCTCAACAATAGTACACAGGCCTTCGGATTTCAACCAAAAGATTAATTCGCGATATGACCAAAGATGTTAAAGCGAGTATACGGTACAGTAAATAACAGCGAGGAAAAAAAAATAGTTGTGCATTACAGTATATTAAAATATTTTTTCAACTCGATCAAAACTTGATTAATATATTGATTAATCGATTAAATTCAAATAGTTAATCGATTAAATATTTTGATCGATCGACAGCACTAATTTTGACGAATTTAAACTATTTACATTTGACTTACATGTTTGTTCATACGCATAATTATTATTTCTAGTGTAGAATTAATAAATTCATGTCTTTATGTATTTATTGATCTTCTTATTTACTTATTATTCTCTTGTTTATATTTATATGCCCATATACATATAACGCCAACTTGCATACTCATATAAATTTCATTTTAACCATTACTTATTTTGTGCGAGATCGTGCATATTTGCTTGGTTTCCGCACAAAACCAATCCGCGGAAAGTCTAAAATTCCACACTCAGTATTCCCAACCTAACGCACATAACAATTTCCCTTTTCTTACCGCTTAAGTGACATATTGATTTTACTGCTTTAGGCTCTTAACATTATTTTTAGAGACGTTCAATATAGTAATAATTATAAATTGGAAACTTACCACTGCAATTTCACCTAAATTGCACTGTTAATTATTGTTTTTAAATATTTGCAAAAATTAAGTAAACTCTACAACTCCACTAAAGTTACTGCATTCGTGATGCAAGTAACATTAAGGAAGCCGTGAAAAAATCAACAAGATTCCTGATTCATCATAGACTGGGGGAAAAAAAAGACAGACGTATATCACGGCCAGCTGGAGTATAGTAAACACAGAAAACATTTTAAAGCAACAATGTTGAAGGTAGATAATTTTGTTTTGCAAATTTGCCGTCATTGAACAGAAACCAAGATGGAGATTTCATTGCAACTAATTAGAAATTCCTCTTTCAGGTATGTAATAAACGATCTTCGCACAAAATAATATACGATACACGAGCGGTATGTTTTCTTTCAATTCTCGGAAATTAAAAAAGCTCAACTACGTTTCGCTTTTTTCAAACTTTTCCTCGAACATGAAAACATCAACATACCGCTCTTGTAACGCATATTACTATTTCCTTATTTGCAGGATTAATACACTCCAAACATCAGCGAGGACTATAAATACTTCCGTTAGGCTATCATATAAGGCAACTGGTCCATCAGAGCTGCAATTGGGATTTACTTGCCCCATGGCACTGCACGTCACTATTTTTACACGAAGTGGGTCCCGTTCAACATCCTCGTTGCAAGGAAAATGAGTCATCAAACCAGTTCCACAACCGCTGCGAGTATCGGAGTACGAACTGCAGAGCGAGAGGCTGAAGATGCTACATCAGTGTGTCAATGTTGGTGAGCGAACTGAATCTCCCACAAAAATGTGCAATTCTCGCAGCTTCCACTTCTTCCCCCGCAACACATCTGCTTCCCCGTATTACCATCTCTCATGTTCGATGTATGGTGAAGTCAAATTTTGACGTCAAAGACACGTTATCATTTATGCCAGAAGCTGGAATCGAACTCGATACCTGGCGACTGACGTATGTGGATAACGAACGGGACTCGTGCTCCGAGATATTGGACTTGGACATGGGTTCGAAGCAGGGTTTAAGCTGGAAATTGTCGCAAAAATGCACGAATGAAAAATTATATTTGTGCAAATTGCGAAATGCTTGTGCAATATCTATACTAATAATAAATCTGTAGCCGAAATTTTTCTCGTAATTTTCGATTTTCCAAAAATAATTGGTCCTAACATATATAATTAACCGCCCTGAAACCGAAAATCGCTTTTTTTTTAATTTTTGTTTGTATGTATGTCTGTCTGTCTAGATGTTTGTTACCTTTTCACGTGATAATGGCTGAACCGATTTATATGAAAATTTGAATATAACTTAAGTTCGTTGTAACTTAGAATTTAGGCTATATGGCATTCAAAATATTTTATTTAAAAGGGGGGTTATAAGGGGGCTTGAATTAAATAAATCGAAATATCTCCCTTATTATTAATTTTCGTGAAAAATATTACATAACAAAAGTTTCTTTAAAAATAATTTCCGATAAGTTTTATTCTAGGCAAATTTTTGATAGGACCGATATTTAATGAGATAAATGAGTTTCAAAATTACAATAACAACGCCATCTAAGGCGGTGTAATGAAATAAAAAATAAATGACTTCGTCTATAAGGGGCCTTGGACAACAACAATCGAAAGCTATGAAAGATACGGTAGCCTACAGAGAATGTTTCTATGTTTGTATGACGTAATATCGGAAACTAAATTAACCGATTTGTATAATTAATTATTAATTCACCATTGAAAAGTGTAGTTTCTCTAGATGGACATAATGCTATAATGTTATTACTAGACTTCGTGGAATTGCCACGAGAATCGCAAAGTTTACTGCGCACGCAGTATAGATTGTATGAGAAAGGGACTTGCAAAGGATGGAATATGCCTCTAATGTAAACACTGAGCAGTATACTGCGGTTACAATAAAACCTGTATCCTGCAGTCAAGAAATATAATGAATGATCATTGAAGTAGGAAATGTCTAAACATGTAAATACACAATTATTTTGCAGTGAGATATATTACCTCTTAAAATTTAATGTAAGATACTCGCATCATCCTTGAATATGTGTATTGCTGTGAAGAGTTACGTACATTTTGAGCGACTGCAAAGTAACCTCCTCCGATTGTCACTTGAACAGTTTTTATTTTGGGAAAATGTACGTTCAACATCACACGATATAATACGTACATATTTGAAGAACGGAAATCACTACTTTTTAGTACACCAACTTCAGATGTCTTGTCGTGACCTGATGGTACATAATTTATAATACGAAGTTGTTAATAGACAGAATTTTTAGCATAATGTTTCACAACTTACATTTCACTTTTTCTGAAATTAGTGAATTGTTATTTTGGATAACGGTTTGTGATACTTGATCAACTATATTAAGGGCTTCTGAGAGCTGTAGCTTAAACGATTCTAACAGGATGATGCTTTTGGACACGATTTTAAAATTAGAATCAATGAACAGAATATCTTCCAATAGCTGTTCAGAAGGCAATGATTTTACAGCTGCAACAGCGGAACTGTCTGTACTATCCAATGCATCAATTACCTCCATTATTTTGCCGTAATGTTCTGCATAATAATTAATAGCATCAAACCACGTTCCCCAACGGGTCAAGACTGGCTGCGGGAGTAAGGGTATTCCTTGGGCAATTATTTGGAACAGCAACACTCTCATTATAGTATGTTTGATTGATTGAATTCTTGTCTGCACTGAACAAATGTTAAACTTTGATCATTCCAACCACAGTAATGCAAAAACAAGTGCTTACATAGGTGTACATTAGCTGTAGCTGCTCTATCTATTTGGACCGGTCACAACTCTTAACATGAACTGCTTATACTACGAGACCGGGCGGTCGCTCACCTCCTCTATACTATTGTACATCGGCAACCTGATTGCATGCTGCGTGTGGTAATTCAACGAAGTCTAGTTATTGCAGTAACTTCTGGGTGAATCGAGGACTGCTAAGATTAAAATAGCTTCTTATGCACAGAAAACTTGATAGGCTATTCTGTACATTCGTTTCCTGTATTTCCTAAAATAAGTTTTATGGCCGAATGAGTGGTCTCTGGATCAAAATGATCGCATTTTAATTTTTTTAATACAATTTAAATTAAGTAACATAATAAACGATATATCCTTCTATCAAACACGAATGTTCCCTGGATCAAATGTCCTATTTTAATTATGTAATTACTTTATATTTATTTCTAACGGGTGCAGCGGAGCGCACGGGTACGGCTAGTTATAAATAATTCTACAGAAAGATAAAATTAATAAAGTATGAAGAAACACAAAAAAAATGTAATTTGTTCCTTGGAGTTTTATTACTTTCAATCAATCTTACCTCGCTCTAGATATGCTTATGTAAGTAAATCATTAGACGTAGGTATGTTTAGAATCAATTACTGCTGAATTTACATCACATTAAAATACGTTATTTTATGGGCACTCTAAACATTGAAATTCTCTACTAGTAGGCCCTTCAAGATTTATTGTTAGCAGAGTGCTAACTGAAATACGGTTTCTCAATCCAGTTTTTACAAGATTCATGATCTAGCCTATATCCAAGCTCATTTCAACATAATACCGTCCACACCTGTGGAGTAACGGTCAGCGCGTCTGGCCGCGAAACCAGGTGGCCTGGGTTCGAATTCCGTCGGGCAAGTTACCTGGTTGAGGTTTTTTCCGGGGTTTTCCCTCAACCAAATACGAGCAAATGCCGGGTAACTTTGGGTGCTGGACCCCGGACTCATTTCACCGGCATTATCACCTTCATTTCATTCAGACGCTAAATAACCTGACATGTTGATACAGCGTCGTAAAATAACCCAATAAAATAAAAAAATAAAACACAATACCAAAGATGACTGAGAAGTTGGAAGGGAACAATTTTGCTCTTACGTCAGCACTTCAGAAGGTGGAAGATTTCAGGAAAAATGTTGCAGAAGTTCAAGAACATAAAAGCAAAACTGTACCAGAAAAATTTGAGTCTATGCTGGACAACAATAGGTTTTACAAGGCATTGAGTGGAGTGAATCAAGTTGTTGAAGGTAAGACAAACATTATACCAGCAAACATTAAACCAACTGCTGTAGAAAGCTACAAATATGCTTATATTGCATCACATAATATAGACCGAAGCTTCTATCATATTAAAAAAAATACAAAATAATATTAGCAGATAGATGAGATATAGTCTGCTTCCTTAAAATGTGCAGAAATCATTGGTTTTATATCGCACAAGAAGGTTGATTTGATTCTGTATTTTATTTTAATGGAAATAATTATTTTATATAAATTATGATTCCTTTCTGGTTTCTATTCATAACTTTAATTAAACATGTTATTCTAATGTTACAATTAGATTATAAGTTACTAATTATTCAGTAATATTACGTTTTTTTTTTCTTGAATGTTCACTATTTACCTTCCACGTATAGAAATTAAAGCCAATAAAATATTTACATTCATAGTTTTCTGCCAAAGGCCCGGTCTTTCACTGCAAACCCAGTGTTCTCCAATCTTCCCTGTTTTCTGTCTTCCTTAGTCTCCGCATAGGATCCATATATCTTAATGTCTCCATCATCTAAAATCTTCTTTTGCCCCTAACTCTTCTCCCTTCTAGTACATCCTTCAGTAGGCAGTTTCTCCTCAGCCAATGACCCAACCAATTCCTTTTTCTCTTCCTGATCAATTTCAGCATTATTCTTTCTTCACCCACTCTTTCCAACACAGCTTCATTTCTTATTCTGTCTGTCCATTTCACACGCTCCATTCTTCTCCGTATCCACATTTCAAATGCTTCTCTTCACTTCGTCGTAATGTCCATGTTTCTGCCCCATACAATGCCACACCCCACACAAAACACTTCACTTTTTCTTCCTTAGTTCTTTTACCAGATGTCCACAGAAGATGCTTCTTTTCTATCAAAAGTTTCACATCCGGAATCTTTTACCGTGGAAAGACTAATCATGCAGTATTTTCAGTTTTTCTTGGGAAATATAAATGCGATAATTTCTCGTTGCTTTCAGCACATCACACTTTCTTTCGCATCTTAAGAGATCCCAGAGGGTCCCAGCGTGAAGGTAAGAAAAATGAATCTGACTAATTAGACCCACGGACATCACCGAAATTCACCACAAGGGTTAAAATGCAGTTTTATCAGGATTTTTAACCCGATCAGAGACCGGAAAATCCCAATTGTGAACGTTGCGAACAAAACTGGTAATTTCCAAAAATAGTATATTTTTCAGGAAGTAGAAAAAACTGTATCGAGCCTTCACTTTACCCCAAAGTGAAAAATAATAAAATTTTATGAGTCGTACATGTTACGTCCGTTGTTTTAATGTTGTCAATAATCATGATTTTAGTTATTTTCTGTATATTTTATAGACACAAATCTTTTGAAAATGTCCGGTTTTGTTTGAAAATGTAGGGAAATGTTCACTTTTGTTAGGAAGAAAGCTATATCCTTCATTTTCATTCTACTTTATCATGGAAAAATGAGTATCTAATAACATTTTTACAATATACGTAAAGATTAATTTTTGGTCCTACAGAATTTATCTGTTATGGTAACAATTGTTATTAGAAGAGAAAAATTCGCTCTGGCGCCGGGGACCGAACCCGGGTCCTTTGTTCTACGTACAAAGCGCTCTAACCACTGAGCTACGCCGAAGTTCACTCCACAGCACCGGGTCGAATCCCTCTCCTCTAGTGTTTTTCCCTTTGTGGCCTTACTCCATGTTCGACATATATGTTGACCCGGGTTCGACCCCGGTGCCGGAGCGAATTTTTCTCATCTAATAACACTTTTACAATAATTTCAATTAGCAATAAGATTTTATCACCCTTGTATATAGACGTGGAAATTACCGATTTTGAATGGATTTGTAATTGCAACACATACTGAGTGTTGAAAATGTCGGTTTTTATACAAAATATTGGCATTAGTATGGCATGGAATTATCTTTTGATTTAAAATCCTGATTTTTTCCTTACTGTTTTTGATGAAAATGACCGAGTTAGGATAAAAACAATAACATATTCAGAAAGGTGTATATCTAAACATACCGAAACAGTAAAAAAAAAAACTCATTTTTTGTTTTCGGTGGAAATGACGGTTTTGTTCGCAACCTCCACAATTAGCCTTTGGCCCACTGTCGTATTTTGTCATAACAAATTGAATATAAGTAATTTCAAGGGAAAAATTGTTCCGGGGCCGGGTATCGATCCCGGGACCTCTGGTTGAACGTACCAGCGCTCTACCAACTGAGCTACCCGGGAACTCCACCCGACACCGTCTCAACTTTTCCCTTTTTATATCCACACAACTTGCGTGGGCTGACGAAACGCCAGAGACCCACATCGAGTGCACACAATCTCTGTGTGATTTGTAATTGTGGTTTTCTGTTAACGTACACAGTGACGTATATATTATGCAAATCTAGTCTTTCAGGTAAAGCTCCCTGTAAAGCAGATTTGAATAATTTCAAGGGAAAAATTGTTCCGGGGCCGGGAAAAGTTGAGACGGTGTCGGGTGGAGTTCCCGGGTAGCTCAGTTGGTAGAGCGCTGGTACGTTCAACCAGAGGTCCCGGGATCGATACCCGGCCCCGGAACAATTTTTCCCTTGAAATTATTCAAATCTGCTTTACAGGGAGCTTTGCCTGAAAGACTAGATTTGCAAAATTGAATATATTTCATATTTTAATATTCTCTTTTTCATGTTATAGCAAAATTTTCTTCATATTTTTTCTCGGTCTACTAATAAAAATATTTATTAATTTCATAGCACTTCTGCAACTCCATAAAAAGTTCGATTTTACACTAAAGCGAGAGAGGTGAGGAATTCCCAATTCCACCCAACTTCTCTTCTGCTGACGCCCGATGACAATATTTCCGCTTCCTTATCTAAAACAGTCTCGCTACTTATTTACAGTCCTATATAACATCATGATCCTGTCAGGAATGGCGTTATCACAGAATTTCCTGTGAATTATTATTTTTGTTCAGAATGACTCAATTTTTACATAACAATCGTAGCCTACTTACATAATCGTTACTTTATATTCATTTTCACATTATAAAAGATTCTATATGTTTAACGGCATACAGTGTTCCAACACTGACCGCAAGCAGTACAGAAAGCTGGAGTTTAAAAATCCTTCATTTTTTGTTCGTGGATAGCCCCGAAATACATGGACATAATTTCGTGATATATTAATATATATAACATTATAATACGATTATATCCACCGAGTTAACTCTGTGGTAACGCGTCTACCTCCAGACTAGCCGACCCGGGTTCGATTCCCGGCGTCGTCAGAGATTTTCATATAAAATTTCTACCTCGGGACTGGAGAGATGGCGGTGCACAACTTCTAATCACTAAATTGTGCACCAATATGCCTGGGTTAAACCCCAAATCTCTCCGCAGTGCATATGAAGGGAAGGCATATGTCACTGTTGATAGTGATTCGTCCGTCGGATGGGGACGTTAAGCCTGGCGGATTTATTTTATTTTTTTATTTTTTAGTAGGTTATTTTACGACGCTTTATCAACATCTTAGATTATTTAGCGTCTGAATGAGATGAAGGTGATAATGCCGGTGAAATGAGTCCGGGGTCCAGCACCGAATGTTACCCAGCATTTGCTCATATTGGGTTGAGGGAAAACCCCGGAAAAACCTCAACCAGGTAACTTGTTCCAACCGGGAATCGAACCCGGGCCACCTGGTTTCGCGGCCAGACGCGCTAGCCGTTACTCCACAGGCGTGGACTAGGCTGGCGGAACCCTTGGTGCTATTCGACAGGAGTGGGCAACGTGCCGGCACCGCGTTTCCCCTTCTCCCTTCCTCATCTTCATCATCATCCTCATCCATTCCCTATACTACACTTACATGAACACTTACACATACACTCACCCTAGTACACGACATAACTCTCCACAGATACACATCATGTATAGTGTGACCCACCGAAGTGGTGTGCAACTTGAAAATGGATCACAGTCCTGCCATCTATCCGCAATATGCGGAATTCACGTAAAGTGAAGTGGGTAGGCATTGGATACATACATTACATAACACAATTAGGCCTACATTAATATACAGTGGTTTCCGCTTAATAGGACCACGTTGAGACCATGCGTTTTGGTCCAATAAAGCTGGATTTTAGGACCAAGCTTAGAGGGACAAATACAGCACACACAATAGGACTATATGTACAGTATCTAATTCCGGATAAGAGATCCAGCCGCATTATTGGTCCCAACGTGGTCCTATTAAGCGGAATCCACTGTATTATCGAATATTATACAGAGTGTTAAAAAAAAGTATCCAATATTTTAGGAGGCGCTAGTATGCATAAAAACAAGAAAATAATGTCTAATATACATGGGTGCTACAACACATACTTTCTGAGATCTGAACACTTGTTCATAGGAAGTGCTCAATGTGACGTCCATTCATGGCAATGCATTCCTCTGCCCTTCGTCGTAAGGAATCACGCACTCTTCGAAATTTGTTTTAATACGTTGGTAAGAAAGTCCTGATAACGATCCCCAGTTAATCTCTGTGGTAGCACGTATGGCCCTTAATCTATTACCAAGAACGCCTGCCAATAAGTTGATTGAGAATCGGTGCTGATGCCTTGTTTCTTCAACTGCATGGGGATTTTCATCAGCCCACACATGCTGATTACGAAAACTCACAACATCATCTCTGCTGAACCCCGCTCATATCCGCAACCAGACTTTTGTTTTCAGTATTCCTTGCGACGTATCAGTATTCCATGCCAGGGGTGTCAACTACGGTATGATTATCTGGTAGCCTGCTGTATTGTAGGGCAGAGAAATGCATTGCCATAAATGGACGTCACATTGAGCACCTCCTATGAACAAGTGTTTAGATCTCAGAAAGTATGTATTGTAGGACCCATATTTATTAGACATTATTTTCTTGTTTTGATGCATACTATCACCTCCTAAAATATTGGATACTTTTTTAAAACACTGTAGAACAGTATACAACAATAATAGAGACAAGAATTAATTGAGCCGCTCTGAGCAAAAATGGTAAGTCAGAAATGGGTAATGAGGGTTAAAGTAAACATACTGTAAAATACAGCGCAAATTAGCAATTAATATTCAATTTATTGAAACTATTAGTAGTCGGTGGATAGCACAAAGGACATATTAACTGCTGCTTTGCGCTGTATTTTACACAATTTTTACTTTAAACCTCATTACCCAATTTTGACTTACACCACTTTTGCTCTGAACGGCTCAATTACAAGTGTGTTACAAAAGCAGACAGCTATGCAGTTCTGAAAAACAATACTTTTTTAATAAATAAATAAATATTTATTTATTTATTTATTTATTTACTTATTCCCCATATGCCGGCTACTTTCGAACATCAACAATGAACTTCACACGTTCCTGTTGCATTATCAGTGTAGCCAACTGAAATGTACAAATAGTCGCCAAACAGTAGTTCGAAAGTCGCTAGAATCTTTATTATCAATAGAGAAGTCTTTACCCTGGGTATATTTTTCGCTAGAGGTGCTGAAAAAGTAGCTAAATATCTATTTCAGCAATATAAAAGTTAAAAGAAATTGTCGCCGAGAACAGTTAAAAATCGCCAGATTTAGCAACAATGTCGTTAAATTGGTAACACTGTACATTATTTATTTATAGTAATCAAAACAACCTTCGGATTGCTAACGTGCCAACAAAGCGATAATAGGATATTTTAACCATTGCCGTTGTTAACCATGGAGGAAGTGAGGTTTCCTGGCCACGGTGATGGTTGGCGTCGGTTTATTCCGGGCCCACTAATTCTTGAAAACATCTTAATGCTTATCGACGATAACTCTTAAACGAATGAATACATCGACGTTCTGTTTTTTATAAAATAAATTTTAAACATTTGACTAAAACTCTGTCACTGCAAGTTCTCCAGGAAACTAATGGTATGGAAATTCCAAGCACGTCGATAATTCTCTTGCAGTTAGTGGAAACTTGAAAAAGAAATTAGATACGTTTAAGGTTCGTACTTACAATAAGAAACAACTTCTTTATGTACCTTAATTTATACTCCCGTATTCGTAATAATATAAGGAATAATAATATAACAAATTTTCCAAGATCCAATGTACAAAATGGTGATGGAAATTATTTGTTAATGTTATTTATTTGGCTTCCCCATCGCAAATTCGAAGAACTGACAACCCTGGGTTTTTCTTAGAAGTTCGATTGAGATGTGTCTTATCACCAGATGTTAAGCCAAGTTGTTCACAGAAGAACCAATATCAACAAAGATATATTTGAAATAAAGAAGTCTCTTATCGTCTACTTTAGGATATTCCCGGGACATCTGTTTACAAAACGTTGTAGCTTGTAGTTCATTTTCTGTGTCGAGTTTGGTAAATTGAATCCCTTTTACATATTACTGGATAAATTTTGTTCTACCTCGATTTAGATCATATGTGAATTGAGTTCCACCTCAATTTAGGTGATAGGTAAATTGAGTCCAACGCTAATACTAGAATTACCAAGGAGACACTACGTGAAGGTTGACTGGCGTGAAACTGGTCCCTAATAGAAACAACAAAATGTATGTATGTATGTATTTATTTACACTGCAAGTGGGCAAGCACCCGGTGGCAGTGGTATATACAATATTAACAATACACAGTTAAAATGATAAGCAATACACAATAAAATTTACAATACATAATAAAATTTACAACACATATACAATTTTATACACAATACAATAAGAATACACAATACAATTTAACACAATAATAATAAAACATAAAATAAAACACCTAATTTTACAACACAACCTACATGATTATGTATAGGTCCTACATAATTTTCAATAGTCTTTCACTTTACTCTCATCTCATTCCCTGTAGTGGCACTATGACGCATTTCACTGACACTTTAGCACACATTTCACTGACACTCTGTAACACATTTCACTGACACTATAGAACACATTTCATTGACGCTATAAATTATCACTGATCGGAACTGTTCACTGCACTGTAAAACCATAACTTCACTGACTCACCTCGCTTCACTGATACAACAGTTCAAATAAGTCAAATAATTGCATTCTTATGCATACTGTACTTATAAACAGAACTACATTTAAACTAAACATTTCTAGTCTAAGGCCCTCTTACACGCTATTTTTAAATAATTTACAATTCAAACCAAGGAAGTAAACTCGTCAGGCTAGATAAATACATGCCACCTTAAAAAAAAAATTAAATGTTGAATGTCACCTTAATTTTAATTTTCACTTTATACACAACTTTTTAAGTCATTCTTGAATCTCCTTAAGGAAGGACAGCCCTCAAAGACCGCTGCAGGTAGGTCATTCCAATCATTTATAGTTCTATTTAAAAATGAGAATTTACCTACATCCGTTTTCTGTTTCCTACATTTGATTTTAAAATCATGATCGTTCCTACCATAGTACGTTGGCTTTTCTAACCGAGCCGTTATGTCTACCCATGCTTTCTGACCTAGATGTGCTCTATACAATGATGTTATTCTAGTTTTCCTACGTCTGTTTTCCAAAGTTTCCCAGTTGTCTTGGCTTACAAATCGATAATACATTAAACTGGAAAAATCATATTAAAGAAATTACCCCCAAACTAAATTCAACATGTTTTGCTATTAGATCTATGCAAGAGATAGCAAATATCAATACCTTAAAACCAATATACTTTGCATACTTCCACACGGTAATGAGTTTTGGAATAATATTCTGGGGAAATTCTACAGATAGTAACAGCATATTCCTACTACAAAAAAGAGTAATTAGAATAATAGTAGGTGCCAAATCTAGAGAATCGTGTAGGACCATTTAAAAAAAACTACAAATAATACCCATGGCTTGTCAATATAAGTTTTCAATAATAAACTTCCTCGTATGTAATCGTGAAAACTTTGTAACTAAATCAACAGTTCATAATGTAAATACTCGTGAAGAAAAAGACTTTCATATTCCATCGGCAAGTCTATCATGTTATCAAAAGGAGTATGTTACATGGCAGTAAAAATTTTTATAGCCTCTCGATGGATGTAAAAAGTGAAACTCAAAACATAAGATTATTTAGGGCCAAATTAAACAAGTAGGCCTACCTAATTTCTCACGCCTTCAATTCTGTAGTTGAATTTATGTATGACATTCAGCAACGTTGCATGAATATATCTGCCTTGTATTAAGTATCTATACTAACCCCTTGTGTTGTACTAGTATATTGTAAAACTCTTCTGTATATATTTCAACTAGACTGTAACTATAATAATTAATACTTTGTAGTACTATTAAGATTTTTTGATATGTTCTATATTCTAGTTGTGAAGCGATGTACGAATACCATGGAATGTAAATAAATACAATACGAGTACTGACCTCTCCAGCGACAACAAAATGAAACTTCAACGTGCTCATAATTTGTGTGTACGTTTTGTAAGCAATGTTCGTAAATATGATCATATTACCCCATCCCTGGAAGCAATAGGTTGGCTTAAACTAGATAAGAAAAGAAATTTACATTCACTTCTCTTTCTCTTCGAAATCTTGAACTCTTCTATTCCTTCGTACCTGTCGTCTCGCTTCACTTACCTTTCTTCCCACCATAATCTGAACACACGCTCTCGTCATGAAACAATACTAACAATACCATCCCATCGCACCTCCTCATACTCATCTTCTTTCACAATAGCCCTGCCAAGACTCTGGAATTCGCTACCTGCTAGCATCAGGGACTGTCGAAATAAAATTGAATTCAAACGAAAACTTACTAGGCACTTGGTCAGTAATTGATTACTTGTAAATAGTTTCTTTAATCTATCACAAAATACTTCAATATTCAGTAATTTCATCACTATACAATTTTGTTATTCTAGATTTAATTTGTAATTCAGTAAATATAAAATATTCTTTGTTTCTCTATGATAAATTATCTAGCTTTAATTATTCATGTAATCTTTTCGTACTTTGATTTTATTGTAATTGTAAATTTAATACTAACTGTAATATTATTTGTAATTGTAATTGTACATTTAATACTAATTGTAATTTTATTGTTGATATTGTAGTTGGAATCTCCTGGTAGAGGGGCAGAGAAGGCCTGACGGCCTTATCTCTACCAGGTTAAATAAATAAATACTACTACTACTACTACTAAATATCGACAGAAGACGATTCCTTTCCTTTGCCTTCCCTAAGCATCGTGCCAGCACGTAGCTCAGAAACGCTGGATGTTCTGCACCTAAGGCACGGAGCAAATTCCAAAAACGTATCACCACGTTTAACAACGTGTAATCCTCAAATTATACAAACTGAAAGCAGGTTTTAATCCACTATTCATAAATTCCGGATTCTATTAAATAAAAGGAGCAATCATAATTTAGAAAACCTTCCATCAGATTTCCCTGCAATGCCACACTCAAACTATCGCGTTTGCAATTAAACGAATCAAATGATCCGTGCTGGACGAGCTGCAGTGGGATGCGGGCTGAATGTAACATAAACATGACATCATGATTCCTCGATTCTGCTTCCTCGAATAACCGCAGAGGATGTGCTGCCAGGACTGTCCAAGGAGGAAATATCGCACCACATATGTGCCAGTGTTTAACAAATTTATTATAGTCCATACTGCAGTCAAGGACACCTGTAGGTAGCCACACACAGATCCACATTCTTGTTAGAGTTTCGCGTCAAGCTGGTTTGGTTTGCTCTCTTATTTAGAGGCGTCCTACTGAGCCGATGTGGTCCGAAATTTTAACATCATGTTAATTCCAATTTGAAAACCAAAGTCACTATCAAATATTATTGTCAATCATTTGAATAATCGTGTATGTTTAATGTTACTAGCATGTAATAATATCCATCACTAATATAATGTTAGTAGTAAGTAAAAATAATTCCAGCATAGCCACTGCTGACGTTTGCACTTCACCGAAACGGACGCCATTCGCATCAAGCGACTAGAATTCGTTACGTATTCGGAATCTATATAGTCCGGGTCAGCTTACTTCATACCGTAAGGGTGAAACCTAACCATTTTTCCCCCATTACTACATATGCTAGTGGATTGTGGTGATTTTCTAGTTTGCAGGTTGAATTTTCTTTTGCCAACTTCGTTTCGAATTTCGATACTGACAAATACTACAAATGGTAGTGGTTTTGAAACTGGTATGTTGGCAGCTGAGACAAATATCGACAATATTTGTCGGTACTGGAGTTCCATGAAAATAAAATTGTACTAGATTTCTGAGCAGGTTACTGGAAGCTAGTGAAATTTGAACATACTAATAATTAATTAATATCAGTATTAATATTAATACATAATAGTTATTTTATGTGTTGGGTTGTGGTTATAATTCAAAACCATAATCAGGTAAGTTTTCGGAGTTAGTACTAATAATTTCATGTGGTCAAACAAAATACATTTTTAGGTTAGGTCTCGTGAGTCAATTGTTTAGTCAAACCAATGAATTCCGTATTGCCAGACAAAATACTTGACATGTTGATCCCTTTCCCGTATAGTTTGCCTACGAAAACATGTTACAAATCATTGAATTATTTAGAATAAGCTTCCAACATACAGTAGCCTACTGTAAGTACGTGGGATCGTATGATATCTGGTAACAGTTGGCAACACTGACAAGACGGCGATATTTGCTGTTTAGGAACTGTTCTTATGTGTACGTTTTTAGGTTAGGTCTCGTGAGTCAATTGTTTAGTCAAACCAATGAATTCCGTATTGCCAGACAAAATACTTAACATGTTGATCGCTTTCCTGTATAGTTTGCCTACGAAAATATGTTACAAATTATTGAATTATTTAGAATAACCTTCCAACATACAGTACTGTAAGTAAATAAGTCATTTAGTACGTAGGATCGTGTGATATCTGGTAACAGTTGGCAACACTGACAAGAAGGCGATATTTGCTGTTTAAGAACTGTTCTTATGTGACCCTCACTATATACCGAAACAAGACACTGCTGCCAGCGTGGAAGATTTCTCACCTAATGAAAAAATTCTCTCTCCTATAACCTGTTGCTACATTCTTTATCTACCCATTTGCATACCGCACGTATATAATATACGGTATATCTGCTACTACCTATCTACACTAACAGTTTTGCTTGTCCGTTAACTCTGTAGTTCTATGGTAAGTACACAAAGGGTAATTAAAAATACGCATGAGATTTCCACTCATCCTAACGATACTGATATTCAGAAGGCAGTGGTCAATACTCCCTATTGTTGCGGCCTGGACATTGTGAACAATTTCCGAAGGTTACGAGTAAAATAAATAATCCATTAACGTTTGGACCGGTATTAGACTATAAAAACACCGGAATTACGAAGGCTCTTCTTTTATTTCGCAAATAAATATTAATTTCTTCTGTGCATAAGTTCTGTCTGTCTTTTGAGTCCCCGTAAACAATCAGAAATTCGATACGTATGCCTTTCTGCGTACACCGCCATTCATCAAGAGTTCCATACACGCAAAGACTTACTCGGAGGTAAGTATGTGTGTGTGTGCACACCTAAATCCACAGGCAAGTCTCCTCGTGTATGGGCGAAAAGTATCAAGGCTTTTGGCCTCCAGACTTCTAGGACTGCTTGAAATTTTCCGACTGCAGCGCTCTCCAAATTAAGCGGAAGAAAATGTAAACATAGAAACAAACGATACTGTGAACATCTGGTCGAGAATTCATCGTTACGTTTTGCAATTCTCATTTGAGAAATGGCGGCAAGCTATGAAAGTTTAGATTTAAGAAACTATTGTTATGCATTTTTTATAGAATTATTAGACATGTACAAATCTTTTCCAGGGTTATGGAAAATCTAAAAAGTTATAATAACACGTGATAACGCTTATAAAGCGAAAATATAAACAAACTATTTAAAAATAGCGCTAAATAATCGCGAACAAATGAACGCAGAACCGTGGAGGAATAGCATTTCTCGAGTTGTTGTCACAGTCTACTATATACAGACACGAAGCTTGAGTTTTGAGGGTGCTACAAACAATAGACTGTGACGGTACTATTTTGCATTGCCTGTAATGAGGCGATAGTAGCGATCCTAGTGGTGAGCAACTATCTAATGTTTGCATATTTACTACGTATTGAGCTTCGCGACTGTATATACTAGACTGTTATTGTATTTCTCATTGGGAAATCATTGACTTCAACGACCTCTTACGTTTCCGGTGGTAAGTCTGAGCATATATGAACCATCATACCTCTCGAAGGTAAGTTTGTACAGACTTGCTTCCAGATAAGTCTTGTGTGCATGGGGCCCTTCAAAATTCTCTGGAGAGATGGAAATATATTAAATACGTATATTATCATTTTTCCAGGACTTTGATAAAGAAACAAAAGGTAAACAGACACACAGAAGGTATTGTAAATCTTATTGTAGTTCTGCGATTATAACTACATTCAGCATGTTTGTGTAGGCTTCGTGTTCGAATTGCTATTGAAAATTAATTTCACGAAATACAATACGCGTTAATATTTTTATTTAATTTGCAAGAATACTGTCCATTTTATTGAAAAAACTGTAAAAGGATAAATCATTCCCTATCAGCCTATCTGCTGATAAGAGTAAAAATCAGAATCGCATGGATAATACTTATCGAGTGAAACAGTGTTAAAATTTTGTGGAAAATTATTTTTTCTCAGAAAAATATCAATTTAGGATTAGCATGGTATTAGAATTTTTGTTGCACTCTATTCAAGGAATAAACTGTTAAAACCTGCATAGATAAATGACTTCCTCCTTGCATGTTAGTTTGTCATCTATCTTCTTAACAATGGTATGCCATGACACCGCATCGTATCGCCTTCGTTTCCGAACTCTGAACACATTGGACACTCATGCCACTGTTTCGTAACACTGACCACAC
This sequence comes from Periplaneta americana, assembly GCF_040183065.1. Lineage (NCBI taxonomy): Eukaryota > Metazoa > Arthropoda > Insecta > Blattodea > Blattidae > Periplaneta > Periplaneta americana. The sequence continues at coordinate 39,526,389 of NC_091124.1, read as the reverse complement.
GAGTATATATAAAAATGTCACGGACAACCAAGTTCACATTCTTGGAAAATTATGTGTGTGGTGGTGATCCTGTGCAGACAAACGTGCGCTTGTTCAAGTCAAGGCTTGACAGAGGGTTGGTTAGGCTGAGTGCGTTGCAGCAGGCCTTGACCGAAATGTCCCGCAAATGAAACTGCAGTGCAATGCGTTTGCGTTACATCAAATGTCGAGGAGATAAATTAAACATCAGCAATGTTGTCATTGCGAAATAACTTATAGCTTACGAATCAATCCACGACTGGAGTGTAAGATTTCAACCAATCATAGCCATTAGTCACTGCAATATTGTCGATTTTATATTGTTACTTTTGTCTTGTCGCAGATGATTCGCAATTGTTTCTTCCCATGTAGACAATTTAGAAGGCCATAGTGCCATGACGCTGTTCATAATTTGACACAGACAACCACAAAAAGAAATAATGCAATGGTTTGGAATTATTCACAATTCTGCGTTGAAAAAAATTACTGGATTAATGAATATGAAGTATTAAAAATTGTATACAGGCCTATACCAGCAATCGTTAAATAAAAGTACCTACTTCACAGTAAAATGTTAAAACCCCAAACATTTGTTTAATTTTGATGTTTTATTACTCATAATTTCTACAGCTATTGCCAAATGTTTCTCCATGAATTTCATAGTCCAGGAGGCCGAGATCATGCCGGCCAAGAAATACTATATTGATATTGATAATTGTAATTCTTTATTTAACGTTTCTTTTAAATTGCAGAGGCTGTTCAGGTAACATAATATAATAATTTCTTTTGAGTTGTAGAAGTTGTTCGGATACCATAATATAATTGTACAATTAATTATTTAACTTTTCTTTTGAACTGAAGAGGTTGTTCAGACATATAATATAATTGCACATTTATTTATATATTTATTTATTTAACTTTTCTTTTGAACTGCAGAGGTTGTTCAGACCTATAATATAATTGTACATTTATTTATATATTTATTTATTTAACTTTTCTTTTGAACTGCAGAGGTTGTTCAGACCTATAATATAATTGTACATTTATTTATATATTTATTTATTTAACTTTTCTTTTGAACTGCAGAGGTTGTTCAGACCTATAATATAATTGTACATTTATTTATATATTTATTTATTTAACTTTTCTTTTGAACTGCAGAGGTTGTTCAGACCTATAATATAATTGTACATTTATTTATATATTTATTTATTTAGCTTTTCTTTTGAACTGCAGAGGTTGTTCAGATCTATAATATAATTGTACATTTATTTATATATATATATATATATATATATATATATATATTTATTTATTTAACTTTTCTTTTGAACTGCAGAGGTTGTTCAGACCTATAATATAATTGTACATTTATTTATATATTTATTTATTTAACTTTTCTTTTGAACTGCAGAGGTTGTTCAGACCTATAATATAATTGTACATTTATTTATATATTTATTTATTTAACTTTTCTTTTGAACTGCAGAGGTTGTTCAGACCTATAATATAATTGTATATTTATTTATATATTTATTTATTTAACTTTTCTTTTGAACTGCAGAGGTTGTTCAGATCTATAAAATAACTGTACATTCATTTATTTAACTTTTCTTTTATACTACAGATGTTAATCAGGGACAATTAGACGATAGCGCGGAAATTGAATAATATTTTAATATAAATTATAAGGGAAGCCAAAGTGTGTAGTAGGAGAAAACGTGCCCAACTTAAAAATGTGATAAGATGCTTCGGAATGGAACCCGACCATTTCGGTGTGAATCTGAAAGGTGTTCGAGCTGAGGCTGGATGGATGACTGAAGGTTGGATTTGCACGCTTTCTATACTTGAATAGTGAGATACAGCACATTCCATTCAGAGTTGATTTCATCGCGCAATTCTTCTTAATCAGTGGCGTTTAGCATGAAGAGCGGAAACAATATCTCTTGCGGACGTGTCATACATGTAGATCGACATGAATGGATGTCCCAATGCACTATTCATAGAGTACAACCATTGCTGGAAATGTAACGCGGCCTGTACCAGTTAAACCCGATAAAGTGACGTCATCGCTGAGTAACATCTTACGTACTGATGGGTGACCAAACACAGAACGCCGAGTGTGACAGCAAAGACACATGATTGCTACAGAGGGCGAGATGTTCATCTGCTGAAGTCTTTACTTTAGTACTTATACAGTAGTTAAAACAATTATCTTCTACCTTGAGGTGTTACGGAGATACAGCGATATCTATGCCTTCCAGTTAGTGTTGGGATGAGGTAATATTCCCAACAGAAATATCCCTGCGGGAAGAGATTTATTTGGGAATATTCCCTGATAATTCTTAGGAATATTCCCAGACTGGGAATTTTTTTACTATTCTTAATTTTCTTTTTATTTTGGCAAATGTTACAAGTTACAACTCAAGGAAAACAGAATACAGCTAGTATAGACAGGAATCACATGATCATTCTCGCATTTTAACAGGATATTTTTTCGCTCTCAACGCCTCTTAGTTTATCACAAATAATCAGATGCATAAAGAATCAGTTCAACTTGTTTCTCAATAAAGTCATATTCTGCTTAGTGAAAAAAATTCTATGAATCTCTTCATAAAGTTACTAGTGCCACTGATCGCATATACAGAATGTCCCATTTATCTTGTCAACCTCAAATAGCTTTTACGTTTGGACTTGTATTGAAAATATTTTTTGGGAGTTATTTTACAAGAGGATAAAATAAGTATGAAGATTTTTTTCCTGTAACTGCTTTTGTTGCACAAGACACAAGTGACATCATCATATTTTTTAAACTAGCACCACATAATTTGTTTCATGTTATATTAATTACACTCTTTCAGTCGAATTAAAAAATGTACCTTTAGACCTTCATGTATCAAGAAATAACGTACTGCCAAAGTGATAATTGTAAATAAGCAGGAAGTCTTGTACAAGAAACTTTTTTTTTTTTTAGTTATTGTTTCGGATGGTAGCATTATGATACATTTTTGAACTCGCCTTAAAGAACGCAGTTCATTGGACATGGTTAAATTATGTGGTGCTATTTGAAGAAGTGATGACATCACTTGTATCTTGTACAGTAATGCAGTTACATGAACCAAATCTCCATACTTATGTTAGTCCCTTGTTGTTAAATTAACTTCCAAAAAAAAAATATTTTCAATTCCAGTCCAAACATTAAAGTTATTTGAGGTAGACAAGATAAATTAGACACTCTGTATATCAGATTGGTCATTCCCATGTTATGAAACGGCAACATAAAATGAGAACAACCATCAGAGCCTCCACCGTCGAGAAGGCATTTTTTGGTAATGTCCGCTAGATGGAAGTACTGCTCCATGCAAATCCGTGGGGTTATAACGTGACTTATTTTTCAGCCGCTAGATGGCAGCATAGTGAAAGTGATCGAAGTGGTTGCCTTGAAAGTCTATTAGATTGATCATTCCGTTATATCTAATCAGAACTGGTACTTAATATTATGATCTTGGCAAAAAAATCTAATTCTTTCCATTTTCAACCAAAGCTACCTCAAGATTTGCTTCTGTAATATGAACTGTCTTCTAAATAATTTGATATAATTTCATAATTTGTACTTATGGTGAATATGTTTATTATTGTTGGGGGATCTTTTAGACCGATCTCTGTATTATTTTGTATGTATTACTCTGTATATTTTAAGTCCAGATTGGAATGGTAATAAAATATCTTATCACTTAAAAATAGCTTTTTTTTTGTGAAATTTTTAAACAGTTAATAATAATTATTAAAGAAATATAAAGATCTTTGTGTCCATATTTAATAGTTTTCTGTGTTTACACATGAAAAAAGTGTATAGTTAGCACAATTTTTAGTATTATTTAAATAATAATACCTAAATTTCACAATTTTTTTTATTTTTGTCACGGAATTTTTCCGGGAATATTCCCGATGGCAAAGTTCCCATGAATTTACCCGTCATTACTTCCGCTCCTTGACTTCCTTGATCACTTCTATCCAGTGCATTCTGGATATTATTGGATCCAGTAGGTTTTCTACTCCCCCTGGGTCTACTTCCACTTTAGTCTCCAGTACTAATTTTGCCTGTCTCTCTAAGATGGCATCCTTTGAACGTGGCAACCGCTTCAATTGAGAACGTTTTATATGGTGAATTGGGTTCACTAATTTTTAATGCTCTTCTGTTTTATTGCTCGATCTCTTCTCGTCCTTCCAGCCACTGTCGTGAAATATTTCATTTCAGCCCTGTATTCTGCTTTATAATTTACTAGTTACGAAAATCACAGCAAAGTTTGTCATGTCTTTTGAGAAGTGAATCGGAGAGAAAGTTTTATCCAAGAAAAAAAACTTCATAAGCATTACTGAGAATGTTGCGAAAATCCTATTGCTTGCCTTACTGATCCACACCTTCCAAAGATTAGCAAGTTTGCAGCATCATACCGTGAAACAAATGAGTACAGCGGGAAAGTGATACTGAAGAGTTCTGGCCAATGCTCTTGCAAAATAAATCCGTGTCACAAATAAGACAGATACAGAGTGTCCCAAATTGATGTACAGTGAAACCTCTCCTTACGGACACCCCAAAGTACGGACACTCCTCATATACGGACAGATTTTTATGCCCCAATTGAAATAATATAGAAATAATGATAAATTTAACTCTCGTTTACGGACACTCTCAGACACGGACACGGACAGCTGTTTCACAGTCCCAAAGCTTGCTTTACCTCCTGACTACGGACAGAACTTGGATTTCAAGACTGTGTTACAAAAATGGGAAATTTAGTACAGAAATTCCTTAAAATGAAAGAAGACAATAAGGGCCGTATTCATAGACATTTCGCAGCACGCGCTACGAGCGTACTAAGCTAGCCCCGGCTATCCACTAGTTACTAGTACAGAATTCAAATCATATTCTATCGCTGACACTGGTTTATGAATACGAAAAACGTTGATCATCCACCGAAAGCCCGCGCTAAAAATGTCTATGAATACGGCCCTAAGGATTTTGTAGGCTACCACTAGCCCAGCCGGCTACCCCTCATTAGCTGGAAGCGGATGGATAAATAAAGTCATAAAATTTAACCTGTCTGATGGGTCCAAGGTTTCCGCGATCGTGAAATGTATTCGACACATGATAGGGCTAGTAGGATTATTCTCTTCACTTCAATCAATTGTTCTGTTTCGAGAGACATGGCACCTGAACGTAAAGGTTAAGTTGAAAACTATAAATTACAGTACTGCATGACTGTAGACCTAGAATAAAATTGCATGGCACAGTACTGTATTTTCCTTTTTCGGTCTCATCTACTGTAGTTCAAAGTTGCAAAGAATTTACTGTATACTGTATTTAGAATTAAACTACAGAATACATTTCATTTAAAGCGTAAAGGGATACATAATGCATATTATAAATTTACTGTTAGATTGGGGAGCCTCCCTCCCAATAAAGGACAGCTCCCAGATGCGGACAGATCGTTACGTCCCTTCGATGTCCGTAAATAAGAGGTTTGACTGTATACACTCTTTGAAATACTATTTCACAGCAAAGCAATGATACAGCAATACGATTTTTGCGGTTTATGATTCAGAAGGCAGGGGAAAGCATTAAAACATGTTCATCTGTTTATAAACAAACATGGCGGTGCAATTATCAAAATTCAATATGCAAATTTTGTGGGTTGGGCTATTTGTTCGCTGAGCGCCTCATATATGCACGTCCCGACTTAATAACTGTGAATAACTGGTATGTATCTAAGTGATCAATCTTGATTTATCCATAACTACATATGGTGCATTTTAGCAATGATTTTTAAAAACCAGATTTAGCATTTTATAGTACTTTTAATAATAGATATGGGAAATGCCTGTTATTATTCGGTTAAGAAGATTTTTTCATCTAGTCTGCTGTCAAAAAAATCTGAAAGTTAGAATTTATAAAACAGTTATATTACCGGTTGTTCTTTATGGTTGTGAAACTTGGACTCTTACTTTGAGAAAGGAACAGAGATAAAGAGTATTTCAGAATAAGGTTCTTAGGAAAATATTTGGGGCTAAGAGGGATGAAGTTACAAGAGAATGGAGAAAGTTACACAACACAGAACTGCAAGCATTGTATTCTTCACCTGACATAATTAGGAACATTAAATCTAGACGTTTGAGATGGGCAGGGCATGTAGCACGTATGGGCGAATCCAGAAATGCATATAGAGTGTTAGTTGGGAGACCAGAGGGAAAAAGACCTTTGGGGAGGCCGAGACGTAGATGGGAGGATAATATTAAAATAGATTTGAGGGAGGTTGGATATGATGATAGAGACTGGATTAATCTTGCCCAGGATAGGGACCGATGGCGGGCTTATGTGAAGGCGGCAATGAACCTCCGGGTTCCTTAACCTTTTCCCTTACTATATATTTTACCATTTTTGTGAAAAAAAGTGTCATATTTTTTTATTTTCGTCAAGAGGTCATTTAATATTGCAGAATCACTGTACATCACTAATTTTCTTACATACCTAAAAATCACTATGAAATAGACATACATTCATACCTGAATTATCCCGAGTTATCTCGTGCACCTTGATTCCAGCTCTGGTAGTTGTCCCACTTTGATTTTCTCCTGAACTATTTACCAACTTATGTTTTTTTATGGATTAATTTATGAGGTACAATACCAGTGCTGTTATCAAGGCGTTAAATGTTGCTTGTCGTGTGATAGACTCGAAAGCAGGGTATTACGCACAGTGGCACATTGCATTCCGGACAGTAGTATCTGCTCTCCTGTATGAGAGCGTTTTGGGAAGAATGGTGTAGCAGTCATTGAATATTTGTACCAGTACCTCTGTTCTTCAGGTTTGTGAATAATGTTCTGCAGTATCACTATGCCCAAAAATACACGTATTTCAGAGTCTGTAGTAGGCCGCCACGAATTATTTTCAGCATTCTGTGAACACTTATTAGCATGCCGAATCGTCTCCTCGAATATAATGTTGATGAGGTCATTATTAAAGAATAATTTAAAACTTGAGAATTATCGTTATCAGAAACAATGTTAAAATTTCAGGGAATGGGGACCTCGGAGGTGCAGAAGAAATGGTGCCAGATGTCTTCTATTCAAACCGCTGTCGAAAAGACGCGACACCAACTGATCTGAATTTGTTTGTTGGTCTATAACTTCGTCTTCTGATACCGATGTTTCATTTCCTAACTTCTACAGGAATATATTCCTGATCAAAAGTTTCGGAATCACTAACTTGATCCATCTTTACACAAAACAGCACAAAAAACACTAAACACAAATAGAAACCGCCAAAACTAACTAGCATCTACTCACTACTGTGTGTGAATGCTATATGAGCATAGAATTCCACTCGCAAGGAAGAAGTACAAAAACCACCACCAGATATAGCAATATCACTAACTTCTGTAGCGATCTAGTGAGGAAAAGGTTAATGAAAGAATGGAAACTTATATATTCGGGATATAATCCTTAGCAGCGAAAATGGGACTCAAACGAGTTAACTCGGGTTAATAAATTTTGACACAAGTTAGCAACCCGAGTTAACTCGGGTTAATCAGGGAAGTGGTTAAAAGCCATTTGTAAGTAAGTAAAACCCCGAAAAAGACCTCAACCAGGTAACTTGTCTCAACCAGGATTTGAACCCGAGCCCGCTCGTTTCACGGTCATGCTAACCGTTACTCCACAGCTGTGGCGAATTATAGCTATCGCAGTCTTCGTCTATTACTCCTCATTTCGTCGATACAAGAAACAGTGGCTTGCTCATTAGAAAATGCCAACACAATCACATTCATGGTTGCCATGGTTTCGTGTCCTGCACTCATAGTCGTCGTATTATGTTTTTGACAAATTAAGGATTGTCACGGGTGAGGAAAGGTAGCGGAACAGCGGGCTGCGTTGTGTATCTGCTTGCGGGAGTTATCAGCATGTGGGCCGCGAGATCATCACGATCCATCAACGAGGACATGACACGAGCAGACAACAGGTGTTCCGATTGCGAAACTGGCATACTTACCCGAAGCAGTCCACGCGTCAGAGACGGGTGCCCTGGCTTCAAGCCTCAATCGCAGGTACTACAAAGCCTAAATCAAAAGACATTTTCTCGTTTCGTCAATGGATTATTTTGCCCTAAGAGAAAAACACAATGTATTTATTTTACTTGGCTATTTAACGACGCTGTATCAACTATGAAGTTATTTAGCGTCAATGGTGATAGCGAGATGATATTTGGCAAGATGATTCGCCATAGATTACTTGACATTTGTCTTATGGTTGGAGAAACCCTCGGAAAAGACCCAACCGGGTAATCAGCCCAAACGGGAATCGAACCCGCGCCCGAACGCAATTCCTGATCGGCAGACAAGCGCCTTAGCCAACTGAGCTACGCCGGTGGCTAAAAACAGAATGCATACATTAGATATAAATATACAGAGTTGTTCAAAACTTTAGAAAGTTTTCAAAGTTCTCTAATATTTTAAGAAGTATACATATAGAAAAAATAATACAGTGTTGTTCATAAAAGAATGAGCTACGCCGGTGGCTAAAAACAGAATGTATACATTAGATATAAATATACAGAGTTGTTCAAAACTTTAGAAAGTTTTCAAAGTTCTCTAATATTTTAAGAAGTATACATATAGAAAAAATAATACAGTGTTGTTCATAAAAGAATGAGCTACGCCGGTGGCTAAAAACAGAATGTATACATTAGATATAAATATACAGAGTTGTTCAAAACTTTAGAAAGTTTTCAAAGTTCTCTAATATTTTAAGAAGTATACATATAGAAAAAATAATACAGTGTTGTTCATGAAAGAATGAGCTACGCCGGTGGCTAAAAACAGAATGTATACATTAGATATAAATATACAGAGTTGTTCAAAACTTTAGAAAGTTTTCAAAGTTCTCTAATATTTTAAGAAGTATACATATAGAAAAAATAATACAGTGTTGTTCATGAAAGAATGAGCTACGCCGGTGGCTAAAAACAGAATGTATACATTAGATATAAATATACAGAGTTGTTCAAAACTTTAGAAAGTTTTCAAAGTTCTCTAATATTTTAAGAAGTATATATATAGAAAAAATAATACAGCGTTGTTCATAAAAGAATGGAGTTTATTTGGGTATAAACCAATTTAAAACCTTTGAAATTTGATCGCCATTTTTTTTCCTCTATCAGTAGATTCTCGTCTAGGGAATGAACAGAAATCCGAAGAAAATCTTGCAGAGCATGTTCAAATTTCGTTAAAAACTTTCACAATGACAACAAATTGCAGGGACCCACACCTCAACCCTTTTGAAGTTCAGAATCTTCTCAGCGCGCTGGAACAATCCTGCTATATTCCTAACTAAATAAGACCAATTGGCATTCTTAGAGGCAAAACCATTTCTTCTGGTGTGAATGCGGGGAAAAAGCACACATTAATTTTATTCACTCAAGAATAGTTTGAACTGCAGTTCATTTATTTCAGTTATCATAGCAACAACGGTGAAACAATTGAAACACAAGTTTCTGTGATCAGTTCTGCTGTTTCTATACCAGGTGGACCATTTAAGTTGATAATGAGAAAAATCTAAAAACCTAAACTTTAGAAATAAATGTTTCGAATAAAAGTTAAGGGGGAAAACGAACTTCATTATTTATGTTGTATTTAAAAGAACATTTTCAAGGTCATTTGGAAGTCACAACTCTCAGTTACATTTCCATTATAATATGTCGTCAACAATACTATTTAATCACTTTCCAGCATGCACACTACATAATTCGATTTGAAAAGTTTATTCCACAAAGAGTTGGTGTTTATTTTTCAATTTACTTTACACTCCTATCGAAGTAAGAAATACTGGTAATAATTACACTACCAACAAAGCAATGCTTAAAAATAAACCACAGCCTGCCTTTCAAAAATCAATTTTGTTTCAATATTAGATCAGTTTGATTATACAGGGACATCATTTTATTTTTACTAACATTTTTAATATTAACCTGTCAATACCTTTAGAGAACCGGAAACACCGCTTGCTCCCCCCTCCAAGACTGGAGTTCGATGATACTGGCGTAAAACACAAATTACTCTACTAGGTATAGGATGGAAGGAAAGTAGTTCATCCATTTACGTAAACTAGGAAATATCGCGATTTTGAGTTTGATAATTTTCATTAGGTTTTTCTTTAATCAAAGTACAGTACTGTATTAAGAATAAGTGTTTTTACTCACGAAGTGAGTTATCCATGCGAACGTATTCATTATGCAGTGTATACTGTCTACAGCACATTAGCGTACAATATAGAGAAAGAAGTTAAATTGAAAAATAATCATAATATGAATATTTAAACACAATTTTGAAAATGGTGGCCGTTCATTTCGATACAGGCTCCAGTTCTTTTGTGCATATTATCGCACTATAGACTATTGCATCTAATTCCAATTGCCAGTTTCGTCCTTCGTACTAGTAACTCATGTTGAAATAATTCTGTACCTACTCTACGTACTGTGAATTCAATCTTCACTTCTGCCCGACCCGAAAATATAAAATTACTCAGACATGCTATCTACTGTCCGTCCAAGTGGTTACGCCGCAGGATTGTAGAAAGGGAGGAAATCACGTGACAGTTAATTACTTAACGAGGTCCTTTTATTTAAGTTAAATTAAACAGCTGTATAATATTACGTACACTTCCAATTCCTAAGAGAAATTAATGTTTTCAGAAAAGAGCTAAGACAGCCCAGCTTTTACAGAGGGGCGAGCAGAAGCAGGTGGGGGAAATCGGGATGCGACGTAGGCAAACGGACAGTACCTGTGCGAAAATATGATTCAATATTGAAAGCTCTTTCGTCACTGGAAAACGCGAACATATTTCTGGAACGTACTATACTCAGTAACTCAGTACTGCTTACTATCTGCGGTCTTGGTTCTGTGTGGAGTTGGAACTTCCTTAGTAGAAGGGGTGGGAGTGAAGTACATTCAAAAACTCAGGTTCAATAAAAATTGAAGTAAAAATAAAATGATGTCCCTGTATTTCTTTACAACGGGTCTGATGTGCTTCGTCAGATCGACTTTGATGACATCATCAATGCTTCCTGTCGGAAGAAAGTGCGAAGGAAATATTTATACTTCACAAGTAAGATACATGTATTTTGATTCCAGTAATTCATTGTTTTCTGAATTGTAACATTTCATTTGAAACTAATTTAAGCTAAACATGACCTGTATAATAGCTGCTCATAAATTGTTTGTGGGAGTTGGGGGCGGCAAATTTTAGCACAGCAATAAGACACTATTATGTTTCCTTGTAATGAAGTTCAAAAACAAACTGCTATCTATCACGGCATACTAAATACTATTGCCAACTACCTAGAGCGGAAATACGAAACAACAATACTTAACCTCAAAAGTAAGATAAGCTGAAGTGTTACATTAACAGAATAAAAACACGAAAGGTTTTTACAGGCATTTATTTATTACTTGAAATTACAGTTACTGAAAACGTTTTTTTTAATTTAATTTATTTGACAATTTTTGTACATTAGTACTATCAATTGTGCTTAAATAATTAACGTTACAATAATATGAGACTTGTGGAGAGGGTGACGTCCATTAACGTTCCTCAAAGCACCAACAAATCAGTGTGTCTTTTCCTCTTGAGGCGACGATCAGGCCGTGCAGGGGGCAGGTTCCGAGGAATCTGGTTGATTAAGCTGTTAGAATGTGTTGACAATGTTGCAAATAAGCGTGTGTAGGAAGAATGAATTACAGTGTCTATTTTGGCTAGGTCTAGATCTGAATGAAGTGTTTCATTTCTTACGTACCATGGTGCTCCAGTGATTATCCTTAGTGCACGATTTTGGAATGTTTGAATACGCTTGATTTGGCTTATAGAAGCCGATCCCCATAATGAACATCCATAGAGCCAAATAGGTTTGAGAAGCATTACATATATTAACCTTTTGTTGGAAAGGGAAAGACTAGAGCTGGAAAGTATTGCTTTCAATCGATGAAGTCTGTATCTTAATCTCTGGAGGGTGTAAGTGAGATGTTTATTCCAGGTCAAGCGACTGTCTTCAAAGTTAAATTTTGTCGGAATTTCTTGACTTTCTGTGATTGACACTGAAGTACTGTATGAGGGCTTCCTTACAAAGCGTCTTATGAAGAAACACAACTGTGATTGGTAGATTTTAAGGCTGTTCTAAAACGTTATTGGCCCATATCGCAAAATTCATCCTATAAGTTGAATAGTCAACTTAACTGTCCACCCGGTATACGTCCACTAGTATGTAATATTAGATAAGCAGCATCTGTAAAAATGCAGAAAAGAAGAAAACGAACAACAAGATGGATCTTTATATCATACGAGGAACTGGCCCTGTTTTTCAACTTCCTGAGAGTCAGCAACCAACCAACCCAGCAGCTTGTATTCTGCAGCGAGGAATATCTGTACAGACAGACCACGAACACTCACTCACTCCTCCACAGTTCTACTGCTCGCATGATTTAGCATTCTTGTCAGTATTTCCTGAAATCGTACGTCACGTCTACACATCAGTATTCCTCCCACTCAGGGGACCTGAGTTGTTGCCTAGCTGCACAAACAAAAGACGTACGGAAATATTGTCACTATCTGAAACAACTGACGGACCTTCAAACGCCGCTCTGCATAAAGGCTTTCACGATAACGTCACCTCCCGGTGGCCTTGCACAGTGTTGACCACAATACCAGGGAGACCCTCTGACAATCACTAGTGAGGACAAAAAGGGACGAAAAGCTCAGTTCTTGAAAAGAAGAAGACAGTTTGTTTGTTCTTTCTTACTTCCCATTTTCGTTTGTTTTTCCTCTTCTACTCCTCATCTTTTTTCCTTCTCTCTTTTAACCCAGTATTTCTAATCTTTCTATCTCTTCTTACTACTCTTTTAAAGTGAAACATTTAAGTGGTATTTATACGGACAAAACTCTTCCCTTTTCTTGTAATACGGTGACGTCACTCGTGGTACCATGGAAACAGAACTGTAAATTATTTTGTACGCGGTCTATCTAGCTCCATTTTCTATTATTTTAATGCGTCTCCATGTTTTCCACACAACAGTCATGGAAATATTGGATATATATGTTATGTATAAACATGATTACAAAATAAAATACACTATGCGGGTCGTTTGAAAAGTTCATAGCCTGACGTAGAAATTAAACTAGGATTATTCTGAAACAATCTTTTGGGGAAATAATATAAAATCAAACTATCGTATTTTGACACGTCTTATTTTGAATTTTTTACTAATTATAATTTTGAATTCAGAATCTATACTAATAATAAATCTGTAGCCAAAATGTTTCTGGTAATTTTCGATTTTCCAAAAATAATTGATCTTAACATGTATAATTAACCATCCTGAAACCGAAAATCGCTTTTTTTTTTTAATTTTTGTTTTTATGTCTGTCTGTCTGTCTGGATGTTTGTTACCTTTTCACGCGATAATGGCTGAACCGATTTATATCAAAATTGGAACATAAATTAAGTTCACTGTAACTTATATTTTAGGCTATATGGCATTCAAAATACTTTATTTAAAAGGGTTATAGAAACATGTTAAAGGAATTGTCATTGCACCAAATGATTGTTCTCTGGATCAAAATGACCGCATTTTAATTATTTAAATACAATTTAAATTAAGTAACATATTAAACGATTTATCCTTCTATCAAACACGAATGTTTCCTGGATCAAACGTCCTATTTTAATTATGTAATTACTTTATATTTATTTCTAACAGATGCCGCGGAGAGCACGGGTACGGCTAGTTTTTTTATATAGTAATACCTACTTGTACTGTATTAAGAAGCATAGCAGTTTGAATAATTTCAAGGGAAAAATTGTTCCGGGGCCGGGTATCGATCCCGGGACCTCTGGTTGAACGTACCAGCGCTCTACCACTGAGCTACCCGGGAACTCCACCCGACACCGTCTCAACTTTTCCCTTTATATCCACACAACTCGCGTGGGCTGACGAAACGCCAGAGACCCACAACGAGTGCACACAATCTCTGTGTGACTTAGAATTCTGGTTTATTAACATGTTTCTTAATTGTTATTACATGAAACCATAGTTTAATGAAGATTGACATATTATCATTTAGTTTTAATGTGTATACTTTATATTACTTGCTATATGTTTCAGAAGTTACTGTAATACTAGAATTACTAGCAGAATTATTCAAATCTGTTTTACAGGGAGCTTCACCTGAAAGACTAGATTTGCATAATATATACGTTACTGTGTTCGTTAACAGAAAACCACAATTCTAAGTCACACAGAGATTGTGTGCACTCGATGTGGGTCTCTGGCGTTTCGTCAGCCCACGCGAGTTGTGTGGATATAAAGGGAAAAGTTGAGACGGTGTCGGGTGGAGTTCCCGGGTAGCTCAGTGGTAGAGCGCTGGTACGTTCAACCAGAGGTCCCGGGATCGATACCCGGCCCCGGAACAATTTTTCCCTTGAAATTATTCAAATCTGCTTTACAGGGAGCTTCACCTGAAAGACTAGATTTGCAAAGCATAGCATTTTATTTTGTGAAAATAGAAATAAAAAACCACAAGTCAATAACCTGACAAACATTTAACATTTAGTTCCCACAGTTTAAATTTTCATGAAATCTGAAAATACTGTCTGTTTCCACGTAGGTTTCTGAGTTATATAATTTAGACACCTTTTTACATCCGACGTGAATTTAAACCCCTGAGCATCTTTCTCGTGTGTCCTACTGCAGCCCCATTCGTAAGAGACAGAGCACACTAGTAGGGAAAGCTCTGTAAAGGACGACTGTTCTGTTGCTAGAGCAGGAGTCGTGTAGGAAAGTACAAGTAGGGTTACCGACAGTGTTTTAGTGCAGCGGTGACCAAAGCGGGTGTCCTGATTACATCGTGTAATCACAGACATTCAAACGGGTACGAGGAGTTTCCTGTACATTGCTGTGTGTTTCATTCACGTACTGAAGACAAGCAGTGGCGGTATTATGTCGCTCTACAAACTGTGTCTCTACAAGCAGTAAGAGGTGGTTTCGTAAAGAATGAGAAGGAGAACTTCTTTGTTGTTCTGTCGGATAAAAAAATGTGTTTACTTTGCTCAACGGTTCAATTAGGAGTATATAGAAACATTAATTGCCACACTGCATAATGTATTATTATTATTATTATTATTATTATTATTATTATTATTATTACTGACCACTAAGTATGTGTTTCTATAATTCTTCTGTACGTGCATGAATTGATATTTTTAGATCTTCTCCCTACAAGGATAAAATTATTAGGTTTTATCTCAATTTTAATCTTCCTAATCTTTAGATGAGGGTAACTATTTATTAGTTATTAATTTAATAACAATATTGTAGAAAAACTGATTCAATATTATGTGCCAACGAACTGTTAAAGGCCAGGAATTGACATGTCTTAAATCATAGCCAGGAAGAGAAAGATGAGATAAATAAATGTAAGGAAGTCAGCTACCTAATGGGGTTTGAAATATCTCGTGCTCTAAAGCCTATGTAATATAATATTATGTAAGTTTTTTTTACTTCATTTCATTATTCTTCAATGTATTTTCATCTCATGTTTCTCCGAAATCAAATTGTACTTTATTTTTAAATTTATCATTTTTCCGTATTCTCTCCGCAATCAAATGGTATTTTTAATTTAACCTCTGCTTTGTATTCTGGATCCTAGTGGTCAGCCGTAGATTTCGGCCAGATGTCCCAAATTGTGGAATTTTTGTAATAGAACAGAATGAGTAATGATTAAAATAGCTTAAATAACTTGTCCATAAGCGGTTTTTAATTTTGAAAAACTACGAATTTCTCTACCGAGTATCGAGAGAAGAATTTTAAAAAATTCTTCATTATATTCAAGAGGAAGGTTAAAAAAAAGAAGCAAGAAAAATCGTATATTATTCAATGGCTCTTGATGACAGCAGCGACATTACTGATACAGCAAAGCTTGAGGTTTTTATCCGCGGGATTGATCAAGATGTTAGTACAGGAACCGCCACTGGTTGTAGTTTTCATGCCAAGTACTTGTCCTCCGTCTCCTTACTTCATAGGCTGTCTGTCGCATGTAATCACTGCAGCTCGAGTTTTGGTCACCGCTGATCTAGAGCATTTCATGAAATGATTAAGGGAAGTTTGAAGACTGAAACGACCAAAAATAACATTTTTCACTTTTAACCCCTTCAGGCCTGGTGTACATTACAGTGGACATTGTTTCTTTTTTTCTTTTTTGGAATGTCTTCGATATTTTTAAATATTTTGAAAAATTCAATGTGATATAAATGGAGAATATTAAAAAATGATATGTTTTATTTAACGACGCTCGCAACTGCAGAGGTTATATCAGCGTTGCCGGATGTGCCGGAATTTTGTCCCGCAGAAGTTCTTTTACATGCCAGTAAATCTACTGACATGAACCTGGCCCGGGATCGAACCCGCGACGTTGGGCATAGAAGGCCAGCGCTATATCACTCGCCAACCAGGTCGACTGGAGAATATTATTATTTTTTTTTTTTTTTACATTTCTATACCTGAATTAAAAATAAAATTTAAAATTTTGGAGCCCCAGGGGACAAAATTGTTGCCAAATTTTTATTTTCTGTGAAGACTTGATTAGGGAATTTTGGATCCCCAGAATGATTATGTGACCAGTCTTTTTTTCAATTTTGTTTAATATAAATTCAGGTCTGAAGGGGTTAATTCAATAAAATTTGCTGCTTTCTTCTGAATTAGAATGTACATAGTATATTAAATTAAAGCTATCATTTATGCCCTTTAAATGGCATGTTTTAAAACATGTTAGAATACATAGCACCTATAATAAAATTTATCTTTATAACTGTTTTCTCAGAAACTACTAGTACAATTTGATTTGAATTTTGTACAGATGCTTATTATGAATTAGTGCGCATGATTCTCGCAAGACGCGGAAATAATTCGGAAGGACAATTTATTAAGGACTGCATTTTAACAACAGCAAAGAATGTATGTCCCAATGAACCTTCGAAGTTCGAGACCATACGGGCTATTCCATATGAAATCGATCAGTAAAAAACCTCGCTTTTTTTATACTCTAATTTTTCCCCTATTTATACAAGGTGCTGAGGAGAGTGCATTTGCAAAAATATACTATCGAAAGTCAAACGCTTTTCGTACTATTGACCGACAAATTTAGGTTATTTTATAAAAACAAGCCTCTTTCAGCGCTCAGAACTCTGGAACCATTTACTGCAGAACATTGAACGGGAGCTTATTTTGAAGCTGACATTTGGTAGGTTATGTTAAGAAGTAATCCTTATTTTTATTGTATACAGAGAGACAGATAATCTGATTTTACTTACTTTTAGGTTTTTTGCCCATTTGTAAAAATGTAAAAAATACTGACAAAAAACCTTGCATTATTAAGAGGGATTCGGCATTGTTTGCTTAGTGCCTCGGCAATAAGTTTCGAGGGTATTAAATAAATTATTTTCACACGCCTAGACGTGAACGGTGCAGTACCGCACGCACTGGCCGAGAGCTGAAGATAAGCGAGGTTGGGCATCATTTTACTCCTGTGTTTATGAAAACTTGTGATCAAGCTAGCCCAGCTATGCGCTACTAGACGAAACATCATGTGTTTGTCTCCTGGCCTTGCTTGTCTCGGCTAGCTCCTGCCTCACAGTCAGCTGGTTACTTCACGCGCATACTATTTATTTTCTTTATTTGATATTTTCAATACTTTCTTATCAACGGTGCACCAGTAAAAAATATGTGTTTATTTGTACTTTCAATGCGGAATCTAACCATATATTTTAAAAATATTTTTTCGTGGGCAAAGGCGTCTTAATGAAGAAAAATCTAAATTTCTCCATTTCCATAAAAAGTAATAGGTGGCTGGGTAGCTCAGTTGGTAGAGCAGCTGGCTATAGATTGGAAGGTCCAGGGTTCGTTCCCAGGTGGTGACAGGATTTTTTCTCGTTGCCAAACTTTCAGAACGGCCCCGACGTTCACTCAGCCTCCTATAAAATTGAGTACCGGGTCTTTCCCGGGGGTAAAAGGCGGTCAGAGCGTGGTGCCGACCACACCACCTCATTCTATTACCGAGGTCATGGAAAGCATGGGAGCTCTACCTGCATGCCCCCCCCCAAGTGCCTTCATGGCATGTTACGGAGATACCTTTACCTTTTTACCTTTTACCATAAAAAGTAATAAAAACTGTTTACATGTCAATATAAACTTTAATTTCTCAGCATCAAAATAAACCATGATTTTGATTATTGGGTGAAAGGGTTTCGGAGCCACAACAGTTTAAAGTTGATAATTTTATGAAAATACGATGAATTTAAATATTTTTAATTTAAGCACTATGAAGTTCTGATGCCTCAAACTTTGCACAAAGCATTGTATCACAGTTGTCAACGGACAGTAAAAGTTTCATAGTACAGGGACATCATTTTACAGTATTTTTACTAACATTTTAAATATTAACCTGGCTATACCTTTGGATTAATACTTCAGAGTCGGAAACGCCGTTTTCTACCCCCTTCCACGATTGAAGTTCGATGATTCTGGCGTAAAATACAAACAAATCACTTTACTGAGTATAGGAGGGAAGAAAAGTAGTTCGAGCAAATGCTGGGTAATTTTCGGTGCTAGACCCCGGACTCATTTCACCGGCATTATCACCTTCATATCATTCAGACGCTAAATAACCTAGATGTTGATACAGCGTCGTAAAATAACCCAATAAAATAAAAAATAAAAATAAGAAAAGTAGTTCATCCATTTACGTAAACTAGGAAATATCGTAATTTTGAATTCGATAATTTTCATTACGTACAGATAAACAATAAGTGTTTTTACTCACGAACTGAGTTATCCATGCGAAAGTATTCATTATGCAGTGTATATTATACTGTCTACAGCACATTAGCGTACAATATAGGCTAGAGAATGAAGTTAAATTGAAAAATAATCATAATATGGATATTTAAACACATTTTTGAAAATGGTGGCCGTTCATTTAGATACAGGCTTCAGTTCTTTTGTGCAAATTATCACACTATAGATTATTGCATCTAATTCAAATTACCAGTTTCGTCCTTCGTACTAGTAACTCATGTTGAAATAATTCTATACCTATTATATAAAAGAGTTCCTTACGTACTGTAAATTCAATCTTCACTTCTACCCGACCCGCACAGGTAACATTACTCAGACATGCTATCTACTGTCCATCCAAATGGTTATGTCGCAGGATCGTAGAAAGGGGGAAAATCATGTGACAGTTAATTACCTTTATTTAAGTTATTTTAAACAGTTGCGGATGAGGGAAATCGTGATGCGACGTAGGCAAACGGACGACAGTACCTGTGCGAAAATATGATTCAATATTGAAAGCTCTTTCTTCACTGGAAAACGCGAACATATTTCTGGAACGTACTATACTCACTACTGTTTGTGTTTACTACGACCTTAAGGCGACTTTGACTGTACGCTTGGTTCTGTGAGGAGAACAGTTGGAAGTTTACTAGTAGAGGGGGTGGGAGTGAAGTACATTCAAAAACTCAGGTACAATAAAAATTGAAGTAAAAATAAAATGATGTCCTTGTATTTAAAAATTGCAAGGTCAATTTTCTCTATATTTCGGTCGATTTGAGATGGAATAGCCCATAAGCTTGTTGCTAAATACTGTAGCAAATCGTGCACGAGAAATTTTCCTGGCCTTACATTCTCACGCGGCAATGTGATCGGTCAAGAATACTGAATGCAGGTACGATTGAATTGTCGTCTACTTTACGTCATCTGCCCCGAGCCTTGTACCGTGCTCTGTGAAGGTTTATAGTGGCACCACAGTCTACTATATACAGTCGCGAAGCTTGAGGTGATTTTTTTGCAAATCTCGTGATAAAGCGCTCCAAGCGGTTAGCAACTAGAAACAATAGACTGTTCACGGTCGACTTTGGACTGTGTCATATTTCCATCGAGTGCTAGCTCGTTGCGTATTTCACATTGATGCTTGTGAAATGTTCGTTATTGGTTGTAATTAAAATGTTAATTGCTAAAATACAATACTTGGAATAATAATATTTTACTAGAGACGTAGAAAAATTAAGTTTGTTTTAATGAAATTTATTGATCACGTTTTATTTTCAATTCTGGTGGGATTATTATTGCGTAGGCCTACTTTTTTTTTTTTCAAAGGATATGTTTTTAATTATAGCTGTTAATTTTGTTGCTATTTTTATTTGTTACTCTACTAGAGACGTAGAAAAAGTCTGTTACAATAAAATTTATTGATCACGTTTTATTTCCAATTCTGGTGTGATTATTATTGCTTAACCTCATCCCACTTTGTTAACTACGTAAGCCTACTAAGTTATTCCATTAATTCATATTTCCATTATTATTGTTGTAAAGGGAAATGAAAATTAATATTTATTGGTTTCATAGTTAATTATCGCTATAATCTTGAATGAGTGAAGCGATTATAGTAAATTTCAGTTCGTTTTGCACAAACAAAAATAATATTAACCTATTTCTTGTAGGTATCTGCGAGTTTATGGTGGAATGTAACATACTTCATTAAAATAATAAATTAACTTTATGCATTTAATATTTCAATAATGGAAGGAAGGTGTTAATTTTTCCAAAAAGAACACAACGAAAGTGTAAGATATTTTGTCGTCTACTAGGAGAGAGATCTGCGATGATGAGGCGATAGTAGCGATCCTAGTGGTGGGCAACTACCCATGTTTGCATTTTTACTACACAGTGAGCTTCGCGACTGTATATAGTAGACTGTGGTGGCACTGAGTTTGACATGATGCCTTTAGAGAAGTTTAACTGTATCGGTATGATCATACTATTCGGTGGAAGTAGAATGGGTAAAAGTGGATGCAGGTACGATTCGCCTATAGCCATTCTCTCTGTGCATTGCCACCCCTCGATCAGACCACGCTCTACTGAGCACGGTCACCAGACCAACTCCAGACAGCACTAGCATCTGCACCGAGCCTCGATCGCGGTAACTACAGCACAATGAGCCTGCCTTTCGTGAAACAGGATGCGTTATCTTCACATTTCTACAGAAATTTGTTTATCTGTACACGATTATAGTTCTTTGTAGCAAAACAAAGTTCGGTAAGAATCAGGCTGTTTTCTTGTAAAATAATTTCGAGGAAAAAAAAAACGTACATTTAAAATGATGACAACCAGTCAGCTGATCTCTGACGCTTGTAGATCGTGTGTCTAGATCAGCGGTGACCAAAACTCGAGCTGCAGTGATTACATGCGACAGACAGCCTATGAATTAAGAAGACGGAGGAAAGGTACTTGGCATGAAAACTACAACCAGTGGTAGTTCCTGTACTAACGTCTTGATCAATCCCGCGGATAAAAATCTCAAGCTTTGCTGTATCAGTAATGTCACTGCTGTCATCAAGAGCCAGTGAATAATATACGATTTTTCTTGTTTCTTTTTTTAACCTTCCTCTTGAATATAATCAGGAATTTTCTAAATATATCTCTCGATACCTGGTCGAGAAATTCGTAGTTTTTCAAAATTAAAAATTTCTTATGGACAAGTTATTTAAGCTGTTTTAATCATTACTCTTTTGAGAAATTCTATTCTATTAAAAGGCTTTAGAGCACGAGATATTTCAAACCCCATTAGATAGCTGACTTCCTTACATTTATTTATCTCGTCTTTCTCTTCCTGGCTATGATTGAAGACATGTCAATTCCTGGCGTTTAACAGTTCCTTGGCATATAATATTGAATCAGTTTTTCTACAATATTATTATTGAATGAATAACTAATAAATAGTTACCCTTATCTGATGATTAAGAAGATTAAAATTGAGATAAAACCTAATAATTTTATTCTTCTAGGGAGAAGATCTAAAAATATTAATATTCATACGCGTATAGGAGAATTATAGAAACACATACTTAGTGGTCAGTAGTAATAATAATGATGATAATAATAATAATAATAATAATAATAATAATAATAATAATAATAATAATAATAGATTATTCTCTGTGGCAATTAATGTTTCTATATACTCCTAATTGAACCGTTGAGCAAAGTAAAGATATTACATTTTGTCCGACAGAACAACAAAAAGTTCTCCTATTCATTCTTTACGAAACCACCTCTTACTGCTTGTAGAGACAGAGTTTATAGAGCGACATGAAACCGCCACTGCTTGCCTTCAGTACGTGAATGAAACACACAGCAATGTACAGGAAACTCCTCGTACCCGTTTGAATGTCTGTGATTACACGATGTAATCAGGACACCTGCTTTGGTCACCGCTGGTCTAGATTATGGTGGGTGGATAAATTTTGAAAGCGGGATCCCATGCAGAGAGGGGTTTAGAAATGCAATGTATGAAAGAGAGAAACAGTGAATTTTTCTACGATTTTCTAAACGTAGCCAGACAACTTTCGAGGGCTGGTGTTACATGATCATCGCAAAGAATATTGCAGACGAAACGGACGCACATATCATGAACACGTTGCAGTCTCTGTCTCTAAGTAACGTTCAGATCAGTAAACAGAATTTCACAGTAATCTAAACGCAGTATTACGAGTTTTTGCACTAAAATACACATTTTTTTTTTTTTCAGGAAAAAGTATAGACTATTCTTTAATCGCTCAAACGAGTGGATTAGTGAGATAACTTTCTTCCAAGTTTCTGCAACTTGATTATTGCAATTTAAACTTTTATCCATATGTATACCTACGTTTTTTCCTCATTCTATAAACGGAACTTCGATGCCGTTTCTTTTAAAGGCAGGAATATTTGATATGATTACAGTGTTTAACAAACGTGGATGTCCCACAACTACTGTGTGTGATTTTTCTGGATTTAGTTTAAAGTCGAAACTTTCGTGTCCATGCCCAAATAGAGTTGAAACAGCATCGTTAAATAGCAGATTTAAACATCAGAAAGAGTAGTAAGAAATCCAGAAGAAGAGGATGCAGAGGAGAAGGTAAAAGAAGAGGGACTAGGAGAGGGGGAGAGCGAGAAATAAAAAGACGAAGACGACAAGGATGGTGGCACCACAGTCTTGTACAGGGACATCATTTTATTTTTATTAACATTTTTAATATTAACCTGGTTATACCTTTCGATTAACGGTTTAGAACTGGAAACACCGTTTGCTACCCCTTTCCACGACTGGAGTTCGATAATACTGGCGTAAAATACAAACATATCACTTTACTAGGTATGCACGAGTTTCAAGGGCGAGCTAAAGTTTTTCTATATATATTATATTTTATGTTACAATTATTAGCAAAATAATAAATAAATAAATAAATAGGAGGGAAGAAAAGTAGTTCATCCATTTACGTAAACTAGGAAATATTGCAATTTTCAGTTTGATAATTTTCATTAGGTTTTTGTTTAATCAAAATACAGTACAGTATTAACAATGTGTTTTTACTCACGAACTGAGTTATCCATGCGAACGTATTCATTATGCAATGTATATTATACTGTCTAACAGCACATTGGCGTACAATATAGAGAATGAAGCTAAATTGAAAAATAATCATAATATCGATATTTAAACACATTTTTGAAAATGGTGACCGTTCATTTCGATACGGGCTTCAGTTCTTTTGTGCATATTATCGCACTATAGACTATTGCATCTAATTCCAATTACCAGTTTCGTCCTTCGTACTAGTAACTCATGTTGAAATAATTCTGTGCCTACTCTATAAAAGAGTACCTCACGTACTGTAAATCCAATCTTCACTTCAGCCCGACCAGCACAGATAAAATTACTCAGACATGCTATCTACTGTCCGTCCAAGTGATTATGTCGCACGATCGTAGAAAGGGGAGAAATCACGTGACAGTTAATTCTTAACGAGACCCTTTTATTTAAGTTATTTTAAACAGTTGTATAATATTACGTAGACGTCCAATTCCTAACAGAAATTAATGTTTTCAGAAAAGAGCTAAAACAGCCCAGCCACTAGCCTTTAAAGAGGAGCGAGCAGAAGCAGATGGGGGAAATCGGGATGCGACGTATGCAAACGGACGACAGTACCTGTGCGAAAATATGATTCAATATTGAAAGCTGTTTCGTCACTGGAAAACGCGAACATATTTCTGGAACGTACTATAGGCTACTCACTAACTCAGTACCGTTTACTATATGCGGCCTTGGTTCTGTGTGGAGGACAGTTGGAACTTCATTAGTAGAAGGGGTGGGAGTGAAGTACATTCAAAAACTGACGTACAATAAAAATTGAAGTAAAACTAAAATGATGTCCCTGCGTATACAGTCACGAAGCTTGAGTTGATGAGGTTGCTAGGAACAATAGACTGTGCAGGTACTATTTCGCATTGTCTGTGATGAGGCGACAGTAGCGATCCTAGTGGTTAGCAACTATCTATGGATGCATATTTATTACATATTGAGCTTCGTGACTGTATATACTAGACTGTGGTGGCATAGACGAAGCAAGGAAGTAACTTTGGCTGCAGAATCACGAACCCAGCAGTGCCCGAGACACTAAACAGCAGCATGACGTCATCACTGGGCAGAGATAATACGAGGCAGACGCCTATAAGTTCTTGATGTCATCTAATCACACCGCCCAGCTTCCTAGTACTCCATTAATGGACTGACGGATCGAAAAGTGGCCTGCAGATAACGTGGAACGCAGTCTGCTGGGCTGTCGTTAGTTACAGACCCAGCGGTCCCGGGTTCGAATCTCAGCACGGAAGTGAAGATTCATCCCCAGTTCAATTGACTAACAAGGAAGCTTCACAAAGTGATAATGGATTTTCACAACGATTGTGCCCTCATACGTTCCATTTGAAATAAGAAACCTCCCTATAATACACGTTCACAGCACAATCTGTTGCTATCAATACCACGTCATCAGACATCTCTGTACTCAAGTTCTTTCTCAAGAGCCATGGCCCGCTCATGGAATTCGCTGCCGCTGGAAATCAGGGGTAGTCTTAGTCCTCAGTTGTTTAAAATTAGGTTGGTTAGATATATTTTAAATGCAAAGAATTAGCTTTTTAGGTATAAATTTTATTTATTTATTATTATTATTATTATTATTATTATTATTATTATTATTATTAATTTACACAATCATTACTTTATTTTTCCATTAACACTAATATCTAGGTAATTGTCATTGTCTCAATGTAACACGTGCTATGCTGATCATACTAATTCTACTATTCCTTTAGTTGTGAGATTATATTCATATGTATTAATTCTTTTTTTTTTTTCTTTTTTTTTTAAGTTAATACTTGTATACTAGAATGTATTTTCCTGTTTGTGATTATGTATTCAGTCTCTTTATTATTATTATTATTATTATTATTATTATTATTATTATTATTATTATTATTATTATTATTATTATTTTAAAGTTAATACTGATTGTATATATGTATTCAATCTCTCTTTTTTACTTTTATTATGTTTATTATTATTTTTAAGTTAATATTTGTATACCGGTATGTATTTTTCTGTATGTGATTTGATCCTGATTGATTGGAAGAGAAAGCCTGATGACCTTAACTCTGCCAGGGAAAATAAAACTATTATTATTATTATTATTATTATTATTATTATTATTATTATTATTATTATTATTATTATTATTATTATTATTATTATTATAAATTTCTACATCCGGAAAGGGCCTGGTTTTCGAGATACGATGTTTTCAAAATCTTATGGATGAGATGTAAATGCTACCAAATTGAATCATATAATTATTGTTATATTCCTCGTATTGTATATTTGGTCCAGGGAAAAGGCTGGTCTTTTACGAAACACTCGTAGCCTATTTTTACTCATAAAAGAACATCATTCCCTGGACCAATAATACAATATGACGTTGCTACGAAAACTGTCGGTGAATTTAGAAGTTGGCTACATGTTTTGTATCGATTGTAACACCAATATAATATTCATGCCATTCAACCAGTCAGGAGGGTGGCCCCTATAATACATTTGTTCTATTTTGTTTAATTATATGTACAGGGTGATTCACGATACTATCATACACTGTAGCTGAAAAAAAAATCGATCGATAGCTAGCGCAAATTAAAAACATTGTATCGTGTAAATTGGACAGAATACATTATTCTTCGGTAAAAACCCACATTGCATGATCTTTTTATTTCATCTCATCGTGGCACAAAAATGAAAATCGAAATCCAAATTAATTTCAGCACAAAATCCAGTGGGTGCTGAGTACCCATTAAATATTATGTCCGTTGGGTGCTTGAGACCGAAGCACCCATATATTCGGCACCGTTGATGGCTAGTGTTATTTCAAATCCGTCCAAAGGCAGCGATCCCTCAAAAAAATAAATAAGTAAATAAATACGTAAATACATAAATAAACAAATATATAAGTAAATAAATAAATATGAAGACCACAGGGGAAAAACATGATAAGAGTCATTTTCCTCTTCCCCCCCCCCTTCAGGAGAACAATTTTAAAGTTCAAAACTCTCTGAAACAAATACATGTAATCTAGTCTGTTTTGTTTTTGGTTTTATGGTTAAATATGTGTTGTTGTAATCCCCATAAGTACTGAAATAATTTTCTTGATTGTAACATGAGCTATATCTTAGTTTTGTTGGAAAAATGTCCTAGACTTAACAGCTTTTTTCTTGTAAATAATACTTTATTATTACTTACTCTTCAATATTTATCAGGTAACTTTATTTAGCCTGATTTCAATGAAACTCAGTAAAGCTGAAGTACTATCCGAGGGCATCTTAATGACAGTATCATTTATTTTTTATTGTGCAACTGAATATTAGTATAGTTTTCAATCAACTGCACAACATTATTGTTTAGGCTTTTGAAGCATATGACTATATGACTATATTGATTTATTGATATAGTTCACAAGTACAAAACTTAATAATATAACAAAAGATCTATAAACAAATGTAATTCTACATACTAAATATACAATTTCCTAGACTCATTATTTTATCGCAAATCTCAATAATTTATTGGTTCAAACTTGCACTTACGTCTGGTTTTAATGCATGTTTAAACCAATCGTGATAACCATTAAGACATTAAACCTTATTTTATCTGCTCCTTTTCACAATTTAATTGTAATTATTTAGGTGCTTTTGAAGTAATGAAAATGAAATAGATCAATCACAAAACACTTTCAGAGCATAACGCCAGTTGCAGCCAACGCATGACAAGAAAACTAGGCGCTTTTCGTGGACTCACCAATTTCTTACTCTGTTGCACCTGGACTTGTCAAGTAATTCCTTTGTGGCTACAGTCATATTTAAAATCGCTATATATTCTGACTTGTCAATTTTTTTTCCCCAGTTCAATTATGCCACTTAAAAGTTAACACATTTAGCCATCAGTTGGCATCGTACTTACTTACTTACTTACTTACTTACTTACTTACTTACTTACTTAGTTTTAAGGAACCCGGAGGTTCATTGCCGACCTCACATAAGCCCGCCATTGGTCCCTATCTTGAGCAAGATTAATCCATTCTCTATCATCATACGCCACCTCCCTCAAATCCATTTTAATATTATCTTCCCATCTACGTCTCGGCCTCCCTAAAGGTCTTTTTCCCTCCGGCCTCCCAACTAACACTCTATATGCATTTCTGGATTCGCCTATACCTGCTACATGCCCTACCCATCTCAAACGTCTGGATTTAATGTTCCTAATTATGTCAGGTGAAGAATACAATGCGTGCAGTTCTGCGTTGTGTAACTTTCTCCATTCTCCTGTAACTTCATCCCTCTTAGCCCCAAATATTTTCCTAAGCACCTTATTCTCTAACACCCTTAACCTATGTTCCTCTCTCAAAGTGAGAGTCAAAGTTTCACAACCATAAAGAACAACCGGTAATATAAATGATTTATAAATTCTAACTTTCAGATTTTTTGACAGAAGATTGGTTGATAAAAGCTTCTCAACCGAATAATAACACGCATTTCCCATGTTTATTATCAGATGGCATCATAAACCTGAAATTAACAAAAATGGACTTATCATGTTTTCCCCTGTGGCTTTCATTAATAAATAAATATGTAAATAAATAAATAAGCAAATAAATAGAAAAATAGGTTAATTTCGAAGTAATTATTATTAAAAATCTCATTATAAACATGAATTCCTATTATACTTATTTTTGTCAATTATGACTATAAACTTCCGTAATAGATATATTAATATTATAGAAATCGTCTATTTCCAATATACAAACGTATTTCTATTATTATTATTATTATCATCATCATCATTACTATTATTATTATTATTATTATTATCATCATCAATCCGAATCATCGATACGTAGGCTACACAAAACCTCGGCGTGTCAGACAGATGCTTCATTCACATCGGACGAGCAGACTGTGACATCACGCTGGCCGCGTGGGCACGCCGGCACGGCCTTGAGGCCACGGAGAGACAGCAGCGCTGCCTGGCTCTTTTAATTGCTAAGCGAGCGACAGCACATGGCTGCCCTTATCACTAGGTGCAGACTGCTCACGTCAGAGGAGTACACCTCGAAACTTCCTGTGGCCACGGCCCTCTTGAAAGAGTTAATTTCACAAGAGACTCCAATGGACATCACAGCCGCTTTGGAAGTTACGACGGATAAAACAAAGAACTCAGTAATACACCAGCCGCAAACTGAACTTGCGATCTTCTCATACAAAATAAAACAAAAACACCTTATTAACATATATTTATTTTGCATTTAGAAACATAAACAACGCTGAACATAAAAATAAAAAAAATCTTTCAGCAGTTATAAAGTAAAAGAATAATTAATGTAATATGTGTGCCTGTTTTTCAGACCGTAGCCTTTCAAATCTGGGCTAAGTACTCTATACACACATTGATACCATTTTCAAATTCGAGATTTATCGCTTTTGTTTTGGTGGTAATTGTAGATGAAAAAACTTGATTCGCATGAATACAAGGTTGCAGGTTACAAATGTTATCGAAGATTTAAGAACTCATCGTCACTGGAACTCTCTCCCGCCTGAAGTCAAGGGCTGCCGAACATTGAAATCTTTCAAATCCAAGTTAGAAAATTATCTTATGACGAGTTGCCAAAGTAACTTTCTATTATGACAAGTGTTGTATTACATGTTTCCACGTATTCACATTTTTTTTTTGTATATTCTAGTGATATTTAACTTATTTTATTTTTTTATTTTCATCATATTTCCCGATAATGGTATATCTATAATGTGATAACTTGAGCTATATACTGTATAATCATAATTTTCCTTACTGTGTGTAACTAAAAATAATGTATTCATTGTATGTTTTGTACTTCACTATTATTATTATTATTATTATCATCATCATCGTCATCATCATAAATAATTGTCTTACATTTTTATACTCTGTATGTCTAATTTATTTTATTTTAATCTGCTGTTGATATTTTATTATGTTTTTTTCCTTTCTGTCTATATGCTACATATTATGTCTGATTTCTACTTACTTGTTGTTTACATTATATTATTATCTTATTCAGTTTTGTGTATAAAATTGTACTGTACTTTACTTTGTAAATTTGTAGTTATTTGCAACGCAGTTTTACTCCTGGTTGAGTGTTAGAGAAGGCCGTATGGCCTCAACTCTGCCAGGTTAAATAAATCATTATTATTATTATTATTATTATTATTATTATTATTATTATTATTATTATCATCATCATCACAAATAATTGTCTTACATTTTTATACTCTGTATGTCTAATTTATTTTATTTTAATCTGCTGTTGATATTTTATTATGTTTTTTTTCCTTTCTGTCTATATGTTACATATTATGTCTGATTTCTACTTACTTGTTGTTTACATTATATTATTATCTTATTCAGTTTTGTGTATAAAATTGTAGTGTACTTTACTTTGTAAATTTGTAGTTTTTTTGTAACGCAGTTTTACTCCTGGTTGAGTGTTAGAGAAGGCCGTATGGCCTCAACTCTGCCAGGTTAAGTAAATCATCATCATTATTATTATTATTATTATTATTATTATCATCATCATCGTCATCATCATAAATAATTGTCTTACATTTTTATACTCTGTATGTCTAATTTATTTTATTTTAATCTGCTGTTGATATTTTATTATGTTTGTTTCCTTTCTGTCTATATGTTACATATTATGTATGATTTCTACTTACTTGTTGTTCAAATTATATTATTATCTTATTCAGTTTTGTGTATAAAATTGTAGTGTACTTTACTTTGTAAATTTGTAGTTTTTTGTAACGCAGTTTTACTCCTGGTTGAGTGTTAGAGAAGGCCGTATGGCCTCAACTCTGCCAGGTTAAATAAATCATTATTATTATTATTATTATTATTATTATTATTATTATCATCATCATAAATAATTGTCTTACATTTTTATACTCTTTATGTGTAATTTATTTTATTTTGATCTGCTGTTGATATTTTATTATGTTTTTTTCCTTTCTGTCTATATGTTACATATTATGTCTGATTTCTACTTACTTGTTCTTTACATTATATTATTATCTTATTCAGTTTTGGAAATAAAATTGTAGTGTACTTTACTTTGTAAATTTGTAGTTTTTTTGTAATGCAGTTTTACTCCTGGTTGAGTGTTAGAGAAGGCCGTATGGCCTCAACTCTGCCAGGTTAAATAAATCATTATTATTATTATTATTATTATTATTATTATTATTATTATTATTATTATTATTATTATTGAAATCGGTGGTCTAGTTGTTACCATGTTTACCAACCTAACAGAAGTTCTCGTGTTCAAACCCAGCGGAAGGCAATGGAAAAACCTTCGCAAGTAAATCTGGGAGGCCCGTATCGTATATAAACGGCACGCAAATTAGCCCCACTCCTAAATGAAAGGGTTCTAGGAAACATTTACCGGACATTCATCTCCCACATCCAAATTCTTCATCTCTGAAGAGAGTAGAATCGGCCCGGATATATAGCCTTAGTTCGTGAGGGTTTGTTCCACCTGTAATTCGTTCATTTCTCTCGAGAAGAAAGACATTTTTACAAGAATCTCAAGTTACCGGCTACCAGCGTGTGAAGTATGGCAAGATGCTGGGAACTGAAGGTTGCGTGATAAAAGTCCAACTGATGATGTCACCAGTGTTGTCAGTTAACTGCACTCAACTTGACTTCCATCTTCTTGTAACTTCTGTTGCCAACTCACATTTCTATTAACTTGTGCTGTATATATTGTATTTAAATGGATTATTGCATGTGTAGTTTGATAAATATTCCTTACAATATAGACCACAAAGCAAACATACATATATATCTCTCTATTTCTCTATCTCTATCTCTATATTTCTACCTCTATCTCTCTATTTCTCTATGTCTATCATTCTATTTCAGCCAATTGCGTATATTTCATGTTTCCATAAACAATGCAGCTATTCCATGTGACTGGAAATCAGCTATAGTGGTACCGATACATAAAGGTGGAAATAAATTAGATGTCGGAAACTACAGACCGATTAGCCTTGCATCTGTCGTATGTAAAGTCATGGAGCATTTGATATCGGATTCTATTCGTCATGTTCTAAATGCGAAAGACTGGTTTTACAACCGCCAGCATGGTTTTAGGGAAGGCTTCTCATGTGATAGTTAAATTACGTCGCTGGTTCAGGATCTAGCTGAAGAGGTAGATAGAGGCGGAAGAATCGATGCAGTTGTGATTGATTTTTCGAAAGCATTTGATTTGGTGCCACATGACATATTAATAGATAAGTTAAGTAGGCTAGGAATAGATAAAAGAGTGGTGCTATGGATCCAAGAATTCTTAAAAGGTAGAACCCAGAGAGTTAGAGTAGGTCATGAAATATCGGAAATTGGAAATGTAAGTTCAGGAGTGCCACAGGGCAGCGTTCTGGGTCCATTACTCTTTATAATATACGTAAATGACCTATGCCAGAATATTACATCAAATGTGAGGCTATTTGCAGATGACTGCATTATCTATAGAAAGATTATAAATAATTCAGATGTAGATGCTATTCAAACAGACTTGAATAAAATTTATAACTGGGCGTTAATGCATAGGATGAAAATAAATGGTTCTAAAAGTAAATCTATAACATTTTGTAAAACCCGAGAGGAAACTAGTCTTAATTACGAATTCAGTGGTGTTGTAATTCCGCAAGTACAATGTTGTAAATACCTAGGAGTGTATTTAAACTCCAAACTTTCTTGGGGAGAGCATGTTGATAATGTTACGGGTAAAGCATGGAGGGCACTTCACTTTATTATGAGAATCTTGAGAAAGGCTAGCCCCAAATCGAGGGAAATAGCATATCTAACGTTAGTGCGACCGTTAATGGAATACGGAACTACATGTTGAGATCCCTATAGAATATATCAGATAAATTCCTTAGAAAGAATCCAGTATAGGGCAGCTAAATTTGTTAAAGGTAAAAGAGAAGATGGAAACGATACGATAAAAGAACTTAAATGGGAAACTTTGGAAAACAGACGTAGGAAAACTAGAATAACATCATTGTATAGAGCACATCTAGGTCAGAAAGCATGGGCAGACATAACGGCTCGGTTAGAAAAGCCAACGTACTATGGTAGGAACGATCATGATTTTAAAATCAAATGTAGGAAACAGAAAACGGATGTAGGTAAATTCTCATTTTTAAATAGAACTATAAATGATTGGAATGACCTACCTGCAGCGGTCTTTGAGGGCTGTCCTTCCTTAAGGAGTTTCAAGAATAATTTAAAAAGTTGTGTATCAAGTGCAAATTAAAATTAAGGTGACATTTAACATTTAATTTTTTAAGGTGACATGTATTTATTTAGCCTGACGAGTTACTTCCTTGGTTTGAATTGTAAATTATTTAAAAATAGCGTGTAAGAGGGCCTTAGACTAGAAATGTTTAGCTTAAATGTAGTTCTGTTTATAAGTATGCATAAGGGGTAATTATTTAACTTATTTGAACTGTTGTATCAGTGAAGCGAGGTGAGTAAGTGGAGTTATGGTTTTACAGTGCAGTGAATAGTTCCGATCAGTGATAATTTATAGCGTCAATGAAATGTGTTCTATAGTGTCAGTGAAATGTGTTATAATGTGTCAGTGAAATGTGTGCTAAAGTGTCAGTGAAATGCGTCATAGTGCCACTACAGTGAGTGAGATGAGAGTAAAGTGAAAGACTATTGTAACTTATGTAGGGCCTATACATAATTATGTAGGTTGTAATGTAAAATTAGGTATTTTATTTATGTTTTATTATTATTGTGTTAAATTATATTGTGTATTCTTATTGTATTGTGTATAAAATTGTATTGTGTATTGTAAATTTATTGTGTATTGCTTATCATTTTTTTGTGTATTGTTTATATTGTGTATACCACTGCCACCGGGTGCTTGCCCACTTGCAGTGTAAATAAATACATACAAGAGATTGGCAACCCTAGTCACGGACCCTTTGAGGACAACTTTCTTTGAAGAAAATACGGGAGATTAAGAAATCGACAAAATTTCACATAGAAAATTGGCTAATTATTCAGTTCAGCTACTAAAAAGCTACTTTATTCTACACTTCGACAGCTAAGCTTAAATTAAGAGTATTTTGAAACAGATCTTGTCTAGCGTAATAGTCAATTGCAGTTTACAGCTCTGATTTGATTACATGTGTCATACTTCTGTTTCGAACATCTGTCCAATTTTGTTCATGAGATAAAACATCCTCTTTGTATGAGCATTGCTTTGGTATGCATAGAACAAAACTAGTCAGTTTTTCCAAAATTACAGTATAATATTAATATTGTTTGATTTTAAACAGGTGAGCACTGAAACCCATTACCTTCCGAAAAGAGTGTACATTTCAGTGCATCTCTTCAACAACAAAATTCATAATATGTGACACGGAAAGCGAAAAGGGACCTCTTGTCGTAAATTTAAGATTTAGAGTTTGTTATTTTCAAGTTCAGTATTAAATTCTGAAAAATTTGATACGAAATTTAGATTTCTAACTAATAAATTGAGTGAGTTATGGCAGTTTGAATGTTTGGGTGATTTGAGAAAACACTCTTTAAAATTTTACATTGTCATCATGAATATAATTTTACATATCGTCGTTGTTCCTGCAATAACTCCTGTGTGACATATCTATCGAATTTCAGATTTTTGCTCTATTAAATAACTTAAATAGTGATACAGCAAATAATAAAATCTCCTATATGTAATTATATTCCTTTGTTTCGAAAATGTAAGAATTCACAGTCTCCTATGTACGGCTGCCATAGGATGAATAAATGTGTTTTTTCTTCCTACTGAAAAATGTTATATTTTGCACATAGGAGTTATATTTTAGTTGGTTATTTAACGACGCTATATCAACTACTAGGTTATTTAGCGTTGATTAGATTGGTGATAGCGAGATGAGGCCGAGTATTCGCCATAGATTACCTCACATTCACATTACGGTTGGGGAAAACCTCGGAAAAAAATCAACCAAGTAATCAGCCCAAGGGGGGATCGAACCCGCGCCCAAACGCAACTTCAGACTGGCAGGCAAGCGCCTTAACGACTGAGCCATGCCGGTGGCCGAAGGAGTTATTGCAAGAACAATAATATTTAAGAAACTTTTAAATCGATATGAGCTTGAACAGGACAAACTAAACTATAGTAATGGGCAAAATACCGAATTCGATATTTTCGACCCTAACCATCGATTTTGCTTGTACTGAAAATTTTACTTCTCCGACAAGAGGTCCCTTTTCGCTTTCCGCCTCACATATAAACAACCATCATTTACGACAAAATCAAATGTTTAGAATAATGAGTTTTACATTTCAAAAATAAGGGAGAAAATGCACCAAGAGAAGAAAAATACGGGAGATGGGAGACTGTTAAAGATTAGGGGCAAATACGGGAGATACCGGGAAATACGGGAGGGTTGGCAACCCTATCCGTGACACTCAAAAGGTTGGAAACCACTGCTATAGATATTGCATTAATGTAAGCAAAGAATAACAAGTACACTATCAGTCTTACTAATAAACCGTGTATAGTTTTTATACGAGACTTATGCAGAGTTGAGACAGAAAACCGTGAATAAGCTATGGACGTATAAACAGGCTGTAACTATACAATGGGAATTGCTTTGCAGTAGTTATATATACGAAACCCCTTGTTTAAGCGTTGTATATAGGGAAAAAATGGCCGCCCCTTTAACAGCTGTTCGTATCGACTGTCATTTTATGATGATGTTTACCTTGTAACCACAGAAGAACAAACCAAAGATCATTGAATTATTAGAATAATATTGCTGTAGCTTGTACTCTTTGACCAAAATGTAGTGTGGTAATCGATTAGAGCCAGTTGTACTATCGATATTTAACACGCCACACTAGAGCGCTCTACCGGATCCAGTAGAGAACCTCAGATATTCTATTACCTTTCGTAACGAAGTAATGACGAAACTATGACGTAGCTGTGTAACAGTTATACTGTTATACACGACGTATGTAGTGATTATTAGTAAGGAATTTACACACGACTTATAAACGAGCTACTCATTGTATAAGTATAAGACAGTTAAACGTCTGTATATAGAGTTTTTATTAGTAAGACCGTATGTATATAGCTTGAACGTTATAGGCCTACACATATTAAAATTCGAACAATGCATTATAGGACCCACCCTAAATATAAAAATACGCAAAGCTGCAAAAAAAAAAAGGTGAACGGAAGTAGCATTTCGATCAATTAAATTATCGATATATATCGTTTTCATTATGTTGCCAACCAACCAATATTGTTTAAAATTAGTTTAATCAAAGGCATGGCAGCAATTTCGAATGCTGTAGTTACATATATCAAAAGGAACTGCATCAAATTC
Organism: Periplaneta americana; assembly: GCF_040183065.1. Classification (NCBI taxonomy): domain Eukaryota; kingdom Metazoa; phylum Arthropoda; class Insecta; order Blattodea; family Blattidae; genus Periplaneta; species Periplaneta americana. The sequence continues at coordinate 39,490,411 of NC_091124.1, read as the reverse complement.
TCCCCGTTGTCTTAAGATGTAAGCCTAGAAAAGAAAATTATAGAATTACAAACAGAACCTTTTTACTTACTTTAGTCATTAATACAGATATGTTCTATGTTTTTTTATGTGATTGTGGTTTACTTAGGAGTGAAATTTTCTGCGAAACATGTAATTCTGGGATGAGTTTGAAAAAAATGTAAAAGTAAACGAGATGGACTCACGTGGAGATGTCATCGGAAGGTATTAAATGGCAAATACAGGAAAGCCGTATCATAGCACTCTGTGAAATCATTCGGGTAACGGAGAAAATGAAACGTAACATCTTCAGTGAGGTCCATGGTAAAATGATAATTATTACACCAATTTCTTACTTTTTTTTTTTGGTCCAGGGAAAATACTAGTAAAAAAGTGTTTTTGTGAAAGACTAGTATTTTCCATGGATCAAAAATACAGTATAAATGGAGTAAAATTAGTATTTTATAGCATATTATAAAGATGACTAATATGAATTTAATTTCATAGTTGTATTAATACCAATATTGTATTGTTTGGAAGTTTAATGTTACTATATTATATGTTATCTTTTGGTTTGTTTTTTTTTTTAACTTTATTTTGAATATAATCTATACTAATAATAAATCTGTAGCCGAAATTTTTCTGGTAATTTTCGATTTTCCAAAAATAAGTGGTCCTAACATATATAATTAATCACCCTGAAACCGAAAATCGCATTTTTGAAATTTTTGTTTGTATGTCTGTCTGTATGTTTGTTACCTTCTCAAGCGATAATGGCTGAACCGATTTATATGAAAATTTGAATATAAATTAAGTTCGTTGTAACTTAGATTTTAGGCTATATGGTATTCAAAATACTTTATTTAAAAGGGGGGTTATAAGGGGGCCTGAATTAAATAAATCGAAATATCTCGCTTATTATTGATTTTTGTAACAAATGTTACATAACAAAAGTTTCTTTAAAAATCATTTCCGATAAGTTTTATTCTTTACAAAATTTTCATAGGACTGATATTTAATGAGATAAATGAGTTTTAAAATTAAAATAACGCCATCTAAGACGGTGCAATGAATTAAGAACAAATGACTTCGTCTATAAGGGGCCTTGGACAACAACAATCGAAACAGGGGCCTTGGACATCAACAATCGAAAGCTATTAAACGTAGCCTACAGAGAATGTTTCTGTGTTTGTATGAAGTAATATCAGAAGCTAAATTAGCCGATTTGTATAATTAATTATTATTTCACCATTGGAAAGTGTAGTTTCTCTAGATGGACATAATGCTATAATGTTATTACAGTAACGTCTAAGTAAATCGAGGACAGGTAAGATTAAAATAGCTTCTTATGCACAGAAAATTTGATAGCTATTTTGTACATTCGTTTTCTTTATTTCTTAAAATAATATTTATGTATACTCATTTTAATCTCAGAGAATTAACGAACAACGAGAGTGTATTGATTTAGTATGCAGTAGCTTAGCAATCCATTATTTTATAATTCAAATTTTAACTATGCTCAATTGAATCATGTTAAAATACATAAAATATATATGCAATAAATGCAATGCAAAAAAAATTGGGTAATGAGCGAAGCAGATTATCTTGCGCTGTTGTAAAAGTTGTTCCCTGGATCAAACGTCCTATTTTAATTATGTAATTACTTTATATTTATTTCTAACAGGTGCAGCGGAGCGCACGGGTACGGCTAGTATAATATATTATATAACAAAGGTGACTAATATGAGCTTAATTTCATTGTTGTTGTTTTGTAGTACGTTTTTAATTTTGTTAAGATGGCATACTTTATATAATAATCGAAAATATACAATATATAATCGATACTATGGAATACTCGAGGTGGGTCCTTTAATGCATCTGTTCCTTAAAATTAACCGTTTGTGCTGAATAGAATGAACAATGTGCAACAACGCACACGACCGCGATCATTGTCCGCAATGTTTATCTGGCCGACACGCCACGAGGTCACTGTTATCGATAATGCGTGAGAAAATGCGTTCATAATCTGGTTCGTGATTCATTCTCTGGGAGTCGTAAGCAACTTGGTGAATGTAGCTGTCACACTTATCTGCAGATTTGCACAATCAGCTCCGCCTGCTTATCTACCTGAGCACCACGCTGCCAGGCAAATGACAGGAACTCCTCCAAGCATGCAGTTCCGCCCAACTAACGTTTTAAAACACTTTTTCGCCACTAATGCAACAGACTTCACAGTCTTCTCCTGCAGAAAACGTTCGTTGTTTATATAAGGAATGTTGTTGCTTGGTAACAAACAATAATAGCTACAATACAGTAAATACCAGTAGTTTGTTTAAATAAACTTGGTCTTCAAAACATCTCTTCTGATTCACTTCAAGTGAAAAAATTGAGACAAGAGCTCAGGGAGCGAGCATTTCAATCTTGGTGCTCTTTAAATCAGAAAGGGAAAGGCGCCATCCTCTATAAGGAGTTCACTCCCGCCAATAAATGGATCCGACATCCTGATCGCCTCACTAGCAGTGAATGGAGACAAGCTCTTAAAATGACAGCTAATGTTTGTCCGCTGCGTGCTATACCAGGAAGGTCCCGAGACGGAAACCACTGTCGTCGTTGCGTCAGTGAGATTGAAACTCTTGGCCACGTTTTGGGTGCCTGTCCTTTTAGCGAGACACTGCGGAACTCTAGACATCACAGAATCAGGTCCATGATTGCCGAAGCCTTGAGGAAGAAAGGTCTCACTGTGCACGAAGAAGTCCATGGCATCTCTCAAGAGGGATCCTGTCGGCGAATTGACATGCTTGCCATTCCACCAGGCTCTACATCCGCCTACTTCATCGACCCGACTATCAGGTTCGAGGCACAGGAACAACAACCCGCTGAAGTCCACGCAGAAAATTGCAGGATTTATGAGCCCACAGTTCCATTCTATTTGGAGAAATATCACCTCACCTCCATTGAAGTAGTTGGGATAATGGTTGGCGCTAGGGGCACAATACCTCGCCTCTTTGTCAGTTTCTGCAAGAAGTTCCAGCTGAACAACGACTTCATTCGTGATGCTTCCCTTGCCGCTATCAGAGGATCACTTGCCATTTTAAAATACCATCTGTACTTTGTTTCCTAAAAAGGGAGAATTTTGCTCGAATATCTAATCTGTTTGTTTACTATGTTTAGGCCTGTTATATGCATGCTATTATCTTCCCTGTACTTAATTTTCCCTTTTGTTCGTTCCCCTCCTTTCTCTTTTGTGGTCTGTTTTTGTTTTCACTCAATATGTTCATTATGCTTTGTCCAATGAGGCAGTCCCGTCATTGGGAAAGCTGAAAGAGTGTTTCAAAATAAAGTTCCCGCTGAGAAGCAAGCGGGAATTTTTACTCATTCTGGTTAAAGTTTTTTTTTTCATATAGACGGCCATGGTTATCTGAATTTTGTTAACATGCAACACTGGTGAATATTACAGCATTAAATCATAAAAAATATAAGATATTCAAATTTATCAACAGTAATCTCACTAGAGGTTTTGATTTATCTAGAGAAAATCAAAACTCGAGTGGGATTTAATTGACTATTACACGATTAGAAGAAAGTATATAAAGATTAGAAGTAACGAAGTACTCCAATACAATAAAATATTAATTGACTTACGTACAACTGTCTTCAAATGAATTATTGTACCATTTCAACATTACAAATATTACGCTAGATGCATGCTAGATGGCAGTAGTGTCTTTATACAGACACTGTAATGATTACTATTCAATAAATCTTAATATTAAACAATCTCCGATACGTGACTATCCATAATATCATATAGCAGTTCTTTTTATCCTCTCAGAGCAGAAGCTATAACATAATCTAACTAATATACACAAGTGTTAGAAAAGTTTTAATTAACGACGATGACATAAAAAATAAACATGAATAATTTTAAAAGGAATAATTATTGAATGTACAATTTTCAAATTTGAATGTGGTTGGTGGTTCAATTGATGTTATATTGGACGTGTGCGTAATAGAAGTGGAACTCGTTGATTTAGGCCTACATGGTGTATTCAACTTATTCAGGATTTCCGAATGGTGCTCTTCATTTATTTGTAAATCGGATTTCAGAAGATGCATAGGTATGATCAGTGATTTTTATTAATTCTTGTTCTTGAATGCCAATGCGAGTCATATCTGAAACTGCTGTGCATCGACTGGAGTTGTTTGTAATTTTATATATATTTTTGACGTCCAGACCAGCGCAGTTTCAAATGTTGGCAAACAAAGAAACAAATGCTAGGGACGCGATAAAATTAAACAAATGCTAGGGACGCGATAAAATTAAACAAATGCTAGGGACGCGATAAAATTGTGCGATAAGCAGCCATGATTGGTTGAAATACGTCCTTTCGTACCGTTTTATTGGTGAAAAGTAGTATGACGTAGTAAGAGTGTAATAGTCAAAACAAATTCACGATTGATTAAAAAGAGATAATACATTTTAGTAACTAAATAAAATATTTAATTTATTTTTGTAGCCAAAAGAATCAAACAAGGCCCTTGTAATGCAAACAGTGCAATTCATAGCAAATAATCTTCTTAAGGAACATCATTATTCATTCATTCAGTATTGCCGTTGAAAAGCAACTGAGAACCAGGGCTGTATTTCAGGCCTAGCGAGCCCTGGCGGCGCCAGGATACTATTTTCCGAGGTCAGGCGGCGCCAGAGCACTTTTATGATTTTTATATACAATCACTATAATTGCTGGACATTTATTATTATGATTAGCCGTACCCGTGCGCTCCGCTGCACCCGTTAGAAATTAATATAAAGTAATTACATAATTAAAACAGGACATTTTATCCAGGGAACATTCGTGCTTGATAGAAGGATAAATCGTTTAATATGTTACTTAATTTAAATAGTATTTAAATAATTAAATTGCGATCATTTTGGTCCAGAGACACTCATTTGGTGCAATGACAATTCCTTTAACATGTTTCTTAATTTTTATTACATGCAACCATAGTTTAATGAACATTGGCATCATTTAGATTTAATGTGTACATAAACATTATTTTAAGAAATACAGGAAACGAATATTCAGAATAACCTATCAAGTTTTCCGTGCATAAGAAGCTATTTTAATCTTACCTGTTCTCGATTCACTCAGAAGTTACTGAATAACATTATAGCATTATGTCCATCTAGAGAAACTGCACTTTCCAATGGTGAAATAATAATTAATTATACAAATCGGTTAATTTAGCTTCCGATATTACTTCATACAAACACAGAAACATTCTCTGTAGGCTATATTTCATAGCTTTCGATTGTTGTTGTCCAAGGCCCCTTATAGATGAAGTCATTTGTTTTTTATTTCATTACACCGCCTTAGATGGCAGTTATTTTAATTTTAAAATTCATTTATCTCATTAAATATCAGTCCTATCAAAATTTTGCAAAGATTAAAACTTATCAGAAATCATTTTTAAAGAAACTTTTGTTATGTAATATTTTTCATAAAAGTCAATAAGCGAGATATTTCGATTTATTTAATTCAGGCCCCTTTATAACCCCCCCTTTTAAATAAGGTATTTTGAATGCCGTATAGCCTAAAATCTAAGTTACAAAGAACTTAATTTATATTCCAATTTTCATCGAAATCCGTTCAGCCATTATCGCGTGAAAAGGTAACAAACAGACAGACAGACATACAAACAAAAATTTCAAAAAAGCGATTTTCGGTTTCAGGGTGGTTAATTATATATGTTAGGACCAATTATTTTTGGAAAATCGAAAATTACAGAAAAATTTCGGCTACAGATTTAGACTATTAGTATAGATTATTAGGTACTACAGAACCATCTTTAATTATAATATATTAAGAGTATTAATTGGCGCTCAAATTGCATTAATATAGTCAAATTTTGCATTTACAAAAAGTCATAGATGATGATGATGATGATGATGATGATGATGATGATGATGATGATGACAACTACACCGGTAGTACCGAAATCACAGAATCAGGGCCTTCTTTGTTTAGAAATACACTACTGCTGAGAACGTCAGTAAAAACAAATATGTATGTATACTGATTACTCAACTTATTCTCTATTTTTTATATTAAGCTTTAGAAATCATTTAGGCTCTTAACTGCTGAATATAAAATACCGTAGTATGCTGACTCTTATTGACAGAACAAGCTTAATACCTTGTTTTCTAATCATTCGAAATTGAAGAGGTATTTTTTTTCCCCCCGCAATTATCTTGACGGCTTACTACGAGTACGTGCGGTCTTTTATACCTGTAGGCTTTCCTCAAAACAATATTGAATTTTTCTTTCTTCTGAAGCTTTAATGACATGTACAGACCCAGAAACAAAATTTGGGCCGCATTGAACATGCGCAGTATGTTATAACTGGAATTTGGAAAATTTAGGTAGCCCAAATTTTGTTTCTGGGTCTTTACAATCCAACGCAATAGCCTAACAACATTTTGGTTAAAATTACCTAGCTTGTTACAGAAAAGTTCTTTATTTCCTAATATTCGCATTCTTTCATTAGCCTCGAGGATCTTTTATTGGTCCAGAAATATTTCTTAATAACTTATGGAATCCTATTTTAAGTGCTTTTTTAATTTTTAGTTGAAGTCCATGTCTCTCAATCGTAAGATAGGACCGATATATTACTGATTTCTCTATGTGTAAGTTACTTCTTCTAATCAATGTTTTTACAAGATTTAAACCAGAGATGGACATTAATATGCATTTACGAGGGTTGGGGTATAAGTCATGGCAACTATTTTTTTTTTTGTAAGAACAAGGGCGCGATTCGAAATTTTGAAATCAGCAAATTAAAGGGCAGGGCACGTGTACTAATGGCGTAGGGTAAGGTATGGATTAGACATTCATAAACAACGCAGCATTATGTTACTCGTGTTTACATGTTAATTGGAATGCATTACAACACACATATCCACCCTAAAAACACATTCGGTCACATTCATTTAGCACGGCGGTCGACCCACAACTGCACTATACATTACACGTAACATCACTCTGTGCGATAACCATATCAACTGCCATTCCCGTAGTGCCGCGACCGTATACTCATACTATGATGGACGGCACGGCGGTGGACTCACAACTGCATTATACATTACACGTAACATCACTCTGTGCGATAACCATATCAACTGCCATTCCCGTAGTGCCGCGACCGTATACTCATACTATGGATGGACGGCACGGCGGTGGACTCACAACTGAATTCATATAACCATACGTCACACAAGCATCTAGTGATCGACAAACTTCACGTCATATCGACAGACTTCGAAAAAAAATTGTTGCCATGACTTATGCCCCAACACTCGTACAAGCCTTGTGTGCGCTGTTCTGAAGATTGCCTAGCCTCTAGGCGCTTTTGACTTTTTCTCGCTGAAGTTTGTGATGGACAAACATCGATTGCAGCGAACTAAAATACTTAATGAATCAATGGCTACGGCTAGCGCGAGTGACATTAAACGACGCTCAGGGTCTCGGTTCAAACCTTGGTACGAAACTTATTATTTTCGAAAGTAGAAAATGGTGTACAGTGTTCTGTTTTTGGAAAAGTTATTACCACAGTTAGAAAATTCCAGTATGTGGGAGTGGATTGCGAAGCCCTTCTGAATAATATTCATAATGATAAATTTGGAATAAAAGTAAAATTATTAATTAATCCTAATGTATACTTTGAATATGTTATGCATTATTAGAGATCTTTCTTCTATAAAAAAAAGTTTTATATTTACTTTAATTTATTTTCCAAAGAAGTAGTTACTCTGATTTGTGTTATTTTAAAGTGTGGTGACATGTCCAGTTGAGATATTTAAAATTTAAAAAAAAATTCAACAATAAAAATAATGTCACTGTTTGAACTATTAAAGCTACTTATTATAAACCTTATTTATTTCACTTTGTTTTCATCATGAAAACAACTCGTCCACACTTATGGAGTAACGGCTAGCGCGTCTGGCCGCGAAACCAGGTGGCCCGGGTTCGATTCCTGGCCGGGGCAAGTTACCTGGTTGAGGTTTTTCCGGGGTTTTCATTCAACCCAGTATGAGCAAATGCTAGGTAACTTTCGGTGCTGGACCTCGGACTCATTTCACTGGCATTATCACCTTCATCCCATTCAGACGCTAAATAATATAAGATGTTGGTAAAGCGTCGTAAAATAACCTAAATAAAATAAATAAATCAAAACAACTTGCTCATCCTTATCCCATTCTCACGTGTTATGGTACCTCTTCGACTTAGAATCAGTTCCTCGTGTATGAAATCAGTGTTGCCAACTGAACGGAAATTCCGTCAAAACTGACATAATTTCAACGTAGCGGACGGGAAAAGAATGGCTTTGACGGGTGACAGATTTTCTGGTGGAAATTACGATTTACATCGTCTTTTGACTTTTTTTAGCTGCTGTCATTTTTAATTGTTTAATTTTTGGGAGGAGAGTAGACCAACCCAGCACATTAACTGCAGAACTAGAGGCAGATGGTGTGGATGAATTATTATTATTTTAATCAAGATTGGTAAGTAAGCTGTGTTAAATTTAGTAGGTTATTTTACGACGCTTTATCAACATCTTTGGTTATTTAGCGTCTGAATGAGATGAAGGTGATAATGCCGGTGAAATGAGTCCGGGGTCCAGCACCGAAAGTTACCCAGCATTTGCTCATATTGGGTTGAGGGAAAACTCCGGAAAAAACCTCAACCAGGTAACTTGTCCCGACCGGGAATCGAACCCGGGCCACCTGGTTTCGCGGCCAGACGCGCTGACCGTTACTCCACAGGTGTGGACAGCTGTGTTAAAATTTGCTTTTTATTTGTATATGGATATACTGAGTGGATCTTTTTTTTTTTTCATTTTGATGGATTCTGACGGATTTCCAGGTGTTAGACTAAGGGGAATACAATTTATGTGTTGGCAACACTGCATGAAATCTGTACACCATCTCAGTCTTGCATAGTGCATGCACTCAGTGCAGGAATATGTCCATTACCGATGTAAAAAAGCAAAATAACATCTAATGGCACTTTTATTCCAGAGCTAATTTCATTTTTCGTTTTGTTAACCGAAGACTTTGCGGAGATGTGGAAGCAGTGGAGGTCCTTAACAGTTCAACAAGCCAATATAAGAAGAGTTTGCTGTTATCTTCAGATAAAAAATGGCGGAAGCAGTCTTTTTTTCCACGAGGCAGTGGCAAGTGAGAATGGGAGGGATTTTAAAACTCTCCCTTGAATCATCCGTATTTTTCGACAATTCGAACACTCTTTCCCTCCATTAACTCAACATATTTCAAGGTCAACTGGAAGATTCACCACAATAATGCTAAATTACACACCCGAAGGACGGCGAGACACCGGACACCCTCTGAAGAGGTGGGGGGATATTTCTATTGAAGTTGGAAACATTCCAACTGGCCTAATTGCAGATACTGCCTCAGTCATAAGTAAAGTCGGTTTTGGAGCAAAATTTTAGTTAGTGTGTGCCGTCACAAGAAATTAATCTAATCTTCAAAGTAACGGTAATATTAATATCAGTACTTACGAAAATCATAGTGAATGCCCCCATTAATTAATCTGACAGAAAACTTCCGCTATTCTGTTACGTTTATGTTTAATATTCTTTGTGGATGAGCCCTTTACTTCTTTTGATTTTCCTGATTGGTTTAATACATTCACTATTATTGATTTATTGAACTTTCCTTAATTCAACAAAACAGTTTTATTACATTTGGCGCTCTTCCTCAGAATTATTGTGTTGTACAGGGTGTTAAAAAATCCTTTAGTAATCAATCAATCCTACCATATATGTACAATGTATCTACATTAAAAGTATACAGAAATAACAACGTATATCGTAACTTGGATAGGTTTTATTAAATAAATTTCTTCTGCATTGTATAGAGTAACTGAAAAAGTTTTTATTTCCACTAGTCCACTTCAACATGAGTACTATTTATAGCTCGAAAGGTACCAAAACGGTACTCAACCTCTCGCCAGGCGTTCACCAACATATCAGGTGTTATAAGCTCAACTGCTCGAATGATACGCTGTCTCAAATCAATCAAATTACGAACTCTTCTGCTGTACGCAAAATTTTTAATAAACCCCACGCAAAAAAATCCAAAGGAGTCAAATCCGCGGATCTAGGCGGCCAGGAAGTTCGCCCACCCCTACCGATCCAATTTATTGGGAAGGTTACATCAAAAAACGTTTAAACATTTCGATGGAAGTGTGGTGGAGCACCATCCTGCTGAAATGTTAAACCTGGCGGAATTGCGGAACAGCAAAGTTCTCCAGCATATCAAGTTACATGATTCACGTAGGCTTCTAGCGAATGATTCAGCACCTCATCTATAGGGTAATTCCGGGTTAGATGGCCATAGTTTTTTAAATCACTTAGAACAGGGTAACCGATTGGTAAAGAAATACGAAACAAATGAAATACGTTCCTTCTAGGTTATATTTCTCCACTACAGTGCCTCAGGGCGCATAGAATTCACTGATGTAATAAAAAAATACGTTTGAAATATAATAGGCCACTGGCCATCTCACCCAACATATGTGGGTGAGATGGCCATAGGATATAGGGATAGATGGCCACCATAATTTTTAAGTAAATTCATAACAATTTTTTGTAAAAGAATGAGATTTTATGCGCTGGACACATAAATATAGTGTCTAAGTGCATAATTATGATTGTTTGAAACTTTTCAACAATTTTATTTTTTATTTTTTCCTCTTTTAGTGAATTTTCCTTAAAACAACACAGAAATAAATTGAAACGCTTATGAACACATAATAATAATCCGAGACACGACAGCCCATGAAGGACCATGATCGACCAGCCGGCTGCTGGCCTCACGTCCACTTGTCGAAGCAGAGGTGGACGATCATCCAACCAAATGGCGGTATCGTGTGATTAGCCCGATGATCCCCCCAGCCGTTACAGCAGGCTTTCTTAGCCGGATTTCGCTACCTATCGTAGTTACCGAAGTGCATCACGATGCTGGGTGGGCAACGGTCCCATACACTGGCTCAAATTTAATGAGATAATTTCTTCCCCCATGAGGACTCGAACCAGCGCGAATTCCGTAACGCGAGTCCTAGGCAGGATGCCTTAGGCCACGACGTGGGACCTTATGAACATGTTAATGAAACAAAATCCTGAAAGGTCAAAGTAACAGTATCTTTTCCAGTTGGTTTCCGGGATAGGAAGCGTTGTCTCACAAGCAAACATTCTGAAGAGAGCAAATAAAAAAGTTATTTTTTTTTCTTCCGCCATATTAATAATGTCAAAAGAAGTGCTTATACAAATTTTTGCCACTCGACCGTAATTACGAGTCCATCCAGAAAGTGATTTTATCTGGGGCCGTTTACATAAAAAAACACAATTACATGAAAAGATTTATTGAAACAGATATAGCAATTGTTGCGCTAATTGTCAACGTATCTCCCACTGGAATTGAGACATTTGTCATACCATGGGATCAATTTTTGTACCATTGTGTCGTAGAAGTCAGCTTCCTGGGATCGAAACCAGCGTTGGACAGCCGCCTGCACCTCTCTACCGACCCCATGATATGGCAAATGTCTCATTCCGGTGTGGAATGTGTTGAAAAAATAGCTCAACAATTGCTGTGTTTGTTCAATAATTTTTTAAAATTAAATTGTGTTTTCTTTCTGTTAACGACCCCTGGCGAACTTTTTGCGGCCCTCGTAATTGCGGTCAAGTGGCCAAAATTTTTATAAGCACTTCTTTTGACGTTATTAACATTGTGAAAAAAAAATAACTTTTTTATCTGCTCCCATCAGAATGCTTGCTTGTCAGCCAGTCAGAGAATGTTGACAAGTTCTTCAGCAAAAATGTAAGCTAGACTATAGACATCGGTCCCTGTAAGGGAAAATCCATGTTCCTGCATATTTAATATGGCGAACAAACCTACATCCATTGTCATTGCCTATGTGTCACTTGGTCCCATTGCACCCTTTGTAGAATTGTCTGTTTTAACTCTACTTTCCAGGGCTTTTCTTGGAATATGAAATGTAATGAAGGCTTGACGTACAGAAGTCCCATATTTAATGGCTTCAAAAGCACGGTATAAGTCATCTTCATTCCAAAGACACGTTTGCTGCCGGGCTTTGCTTTATATTTTATCGGAATCTAGAAATAACGATACTTTTAACATAATAATATTCCTCAATTGTAGGCCATCTATCCCGGAAAAATGCTGGCCATCTCTCCTTTTTTACGGGAGAGATGGCCATACCGCGTAATAAAAACTGGCAACAGTGAAGAGAACAAATACAGTTAAGATAGAATGTTTAAAGATGCCTTGCCTCTTTAATAATGTTTCCAGCAAATTTCCTCACAAAATGCAGTATTTCTGTATTGTTATTTCAGAAGGTGAAAAATTATTGCTTGCTCACAGACTCACGAACGGCTACAAAACGCGGAAATAATAACCTTCCGTTTTCGCAGGTGTAACAATCACTTCGTTTAATTAACATCTGGCGGTAAACCGATTTTCATTCAAAACAGATGATTAGAATAAAAATAAGAGCGGTTGGTCGTCTCACCCGCATGGCTATCTCCCCCTGAATTACCCTAGTCATTTCCGTCATATGTTTTTTAGAATGTTTCCCTGTCTTTGAAATCAAGCTTCCATTATCTCGTAGAGTTCTATCCCACTCGTAAATGGATTTGCGTGTAGGAGGATCCACATTACATTCCCTCCGTATGCGCCGCCGCTGAATACGCGTAACTAAATTCAATTCTTCAAACCAGAGCACGCATTGAGCTTTTTGCTGTACCGTCCACATCTCTATTGATAAGGAACTAGACTGATAAATGCAAATTTTCATTCATGCAACAGTAATCTTGAAACAAAACATTGCACACAACAATGGCCATGGAAAAAGTATGAAACGAAATCTTGGAGAGTTTTTCTATTTATTGAGCTTTATCTTAAGGAATTATATAATATACGGTTGTGAAATTATAAGCTATTATTTCTGTATCTCTTAGTGTGAACACGGTGTACACAGATAGTTGCTCCCGTTCAAAAATACAACCCCAAGATATGAAAGTAGAATATGAAGAGTTCGCGGGAAAAACGATGAATGTCACAGTTTTGTTAAGGTTGATGTCATTATCTAATTGAATGGATGACTACGAAATTTAATGTTGTTCTTATGAAAAATTGTAAAAAGGAGAATTATCACCACGAATACAGTAATATTTTCCTTTATTTTCTATAGAAACAGCACTACATCTTGCAGTTATAGACTCAATTAGATCATTATATAATCCTTAACAGAAATACGAGGAACATCCAGAAAGTAAGTTTCCCTATTTAAAAAAAGAAGAACACACACTTTCAGGAAAACATTTATTAGCAACAGGTACAGCAATGTTTTAGCTATTTTTCAACATAGCCACCATCAGAATTGAGACACTTGTCGTATCGTGGGATCAACTTTTGTATCCCTCTGTCGTAGAACTCTGCCGCCTGTGAATGGAACCAGCGTGTGACAGACGTCTTCAGCTCTTCGTCGTTGCCAAAACGCTCACCGGAGGACAGGAATTTCTTGAGGTGTAAGAAAACGTGAAAATCGCTGGGAGCAAGATCAGGACTGTAGGTTGGATGATGTAACAACTCCCAGCCAAATTCCGTCAAAACAGCTGCTGTGCGCCGAGCCGTATGTGGACGAACATTGTCATGACGGAGCACAACACCTGCAGTAAGCATTCCACGCCTCTTGTTTTGAATGGCACGTCGCAATTTTCGCAGTGTTTCACAGTAACGGTCAGCGTTCACTGTTTCACCTCTTGGAAGGAAGTCAATGAGCAGAATGCCCTTCCTGTCCCTGAACACCGTGCACATCACTTTCCGTACCGACAGAGTCTGTTTGAATTTCGTCCTGATCAGAGATCCACTATGCCGCCATTGCATTGACTGCTGCTTGGTTTCCGGGGTGAAGTGCGAAATCCAAGTCTCATCGCCCGTGACGATCCTGTCGAGGAACTCGTCGCCGTCATCGTGATACCGTTGCAGAAATGTCAGTGTTGCTCCTAAACGTTGCATTTTGTGTTCGGGTGTCAGGTTTTTCGACACCCACCTGGCACACACTTTTTTGAACAGCAGTTGCTTAGTGACAATCTCATGCAACAAGGATCGCGATATCTGCGGAAAATGGCTGCTCAGCTCCGTAATCGTGAAGCGACGGTTCCCCCATGATGCACTGCCGCACCAGCTCAACACGATCATCATTGATGAGGGACGGTCGCCCACTGCGCTCTTCATCATGGACACTTTGACGACCTTCGGAAAACTGCCTACACCAGCGACGCACCATCTGCTTACTCATGATGTTCGGCCCACAGACCTGACAGAGCTGCCGATGAATTTCAATTGGCGCAATGCTTTGTGCATTAAAGAACTTTATCACTGACCGAACCTCGGAGGCGGCAGGAGAAGGAATAAGAGCTTCCATTTCGGACCACTGCTGCCACGCTACTGGCACCAGGCGGGACCTGTCCGGCTGGCATATGATTGATACGTCATAGATCTGTTAGGCATGCGCAATTGACACGGCTAATTACGTTTATTTTTCAAGGGGAAAAATCGGGAAACTTACTTTCTGGATGCGCCTCGTATGACATTCATTATTTTTCCCGCGAACTCTTCATATGCTTTCGTCGTGTATATTAACTGTTCTGAGGTACATTCAGCATACATTGTTAATAACTGTAAATGACATGTTCGTGTTATATTATTGATTAATACAATAAAATTAACTTCGAAATCTCGATTAATCGATTATAGTCTATTTTCATTGTTAAAATGTCACTCAATTGGTAGCTTAATCCTAAACAAAAGACGCAAATAAGAACAAATGTTATTTTCATACTGAAATGAATCAAAAGCAGTAAGATGCTGTATTGGGAACATTGCAATGCTGGTAATGAAGTCAGACATTATTCGGTCTGCGGTTTTTAATTTCCTGGTTTCATTTCCTATTTGCTCTGCGCCACAAGAGAGCTTCAATAAACAGCGAGCAACAAATGAAGATCGGAATAATCTCGCTATAGTTTTTTCAACTGTTACACGCTAACTCGTAACACATTACAGGGATTACTAAATAGCAGCCATTTCATGACTCACCATTTTGTTCTGCAAGCTACAAAAACAATGCACCACCATTTTCTAACTGAAATTTTGTGAAATCTTAAAATTAAATATTACGTTCTCTTTGGGGAGAGAAAGACAGGGAGATGGAAAAATCGACAGCGCAAAAATAATTTAAAAAACCCAACAAACAAACAAATCTTGTCACGAAGATAATACAAAATTCCTCATTTTAATTAAGTTTTAGACGTTAGCAACAATTCACTTCTTTCGTGTAGTGTGTATGACAGTCTATCCCTCTTCATATTACCTACAGTTTTCTTTTAATTATTATTCAAGAGATATTGGGTACATAAATCTAATAATTCACTATACGCCAAAATAAGAACATAAATTTCTGTTTTCTTAAATGCACGTGACCAATCCATTTTCTTAAGTTGTAAAAACTGACTTTAGGGGGCCCTAACACCAGTAACCGCTAATCAATTAAGGAGTGATCCTTTTGCTGTCTATATCGCGTGGTCTTTATGGTGCAAGCAGTATGTCGGAAATCACAATCGTAAATAGAAATAGTCGTGCAAATAATAATTTTTCCAGACAAATATTGTTTCCACTATTTTATTTGTCGATTTATCTGGCATTGTATAAACAGATTAGAGTAAAAATACCTAATTTGGAGTAAATGTTACATTTTTTACTATCGTTCTTATATTTAATGTGCTTCGTTACAAAATTCGTCTAAGACCACCTCTGTGGTGTAGGGATCGGCATGCTGGTCTCTTACGCAGAGGGCCCGAGTTCGATTCCCGGTCGGGTTGAATTTTCTGGTTTAGGTTTTTCAGGGTTTTTCCTCAACCGTAAGGCAAATTCCAGGAAATTCGGGCCACAACGTCCCTGAATATTACTGGCCTCATTCATCATCAAAATCATATTCATAACAAATCGGTAATACATAATATACAGTCGCCATCTAGTTCACAACAATAGAACCAGTCTCAACAATAGTACACACGCCTTCGGATTTCACCCAAAAGATTAACTCGCGATATGACCAAATATGTTAAAGCGAGTATAAATAACAGCAAAAAAAAAAAATCGTCCAACAGTTTAATAGAAATCGCTGTATACACATAATATAGACTAGTACTAAAATTATTATATTTCATATACATCATACTGATAAACTGACTCGTAGAAACTGAATATGAACAAAATCCGTCAATAGGACGCCGAAGTTACGTATAAAATTATCCGTATCGAGTGAACTCTCTCAGTAATATCTCAGCATCGAGAGCAGCTACAGACCTATGCGACCACTCGTTTGATTTGTAATCGCGAGTTCTGCAATATTAAAGTGATGACCAGGCTTCGAGACTTCGGACCCAATAGAGCAGTTCAGTGGGAAATCAGCATAACGGCGTACTGAGTATAGTGGTAAAGCGTACAGTGGGTGGGGGTACTGCAGAATGAATGCCAACAAATACGCAAAGGAAAACGCTCTGCATTTGAAGGTTCTGACGAATAATTTGGTTTTCATACAAACTGTGTCTGAAACTATTACACGGTTAGAAAAGTCAGAGCAAATTAATTTATAAAATGATGCAGAGAATTAATGAGACACCAAGTACACCGGTTACTGAACGTGTAAAACAGAAGTGGAAATCAATTTCATGTAGAAATAAAATGGATATGGAACATTGTGTAACAAAGACAGCAAATTAGTGGACATAGATTCACCCGAGAATAATGGACTGTCTCTTAGAGACTGCAATGATGTTAGGTTTTTTCGTTTTGCTCCTATCACGTCATGCGACGTAGAGCGCAGCTTTCTACAGTACAAACTTTAGCAGATAACCGAAAAAGATTTACGTTTGAGACACTGAGAATGTATCTTGTAGTAGGTACATTGCAATTCGGTACTGTAACTGCACTTCCTAAAGACGACCAGTAGGATAAATGAAAAAAATTAAAATTGCTACATGCTTATTTCCACCATTAACACTGTGTATAATTAAACATAAATGCTTATAAAAGACAGGAGAATAAATGCTTTTCACATTCTTTTGACATTATCATTGTGTAATGTATATTTACTTTCAGAATGTACATACGTGTCTTTCCCCATACTACCGTACTCTACTCTAAATAGCAACGTTGTTACCTCAACACATCTCTATCTACCTGCAGCGAGTCAACAACCTATAGTGCATGCACAGTAAACTTATTGTATCGGGTCCAAAGTCTCGAAGCCTGGTCATGACACACACATGCGATACACTTTGAGTGAACCATAGTGAAAAATTTGTTGTGAGCTGGGACTAATTTCGGAATGTCGCTTCATTTGAAGAGAAAATATATTTTATACCCTTCATTAATTACTTCTCTTGTAGTATCGGGCGCGGGTTCGATCCCAGCTTGGGCTGATTATCTGGTTGGGTTTTTCCGAGGTTTCGCCAACCGCAAGGTGAATGTCAGGTAATCTATGGCGAATCCTCGGCCTCATCTCACCAAATACCATCTCGCTATCACCAATCTCATCGACGGTAAATAACCTAGTAGTTGATACAGCGTCATTAAATAACCAACTTTAAAAAAAAAACTTCTCTTGTCATAGATCCATACTGTGCATTTGTAAAGTGAAACAAAAATAAAACATTCAAACCAACACAACTGCAGTTTCATTCCTGAAACTGGGTGACGTATTCCACGTTTCGGTGTATCCCTGATACAGTGCAGAATCTTCTTTTCTAAATCTCCGTCACCAGTGTTAAAATACAACGAATTTCATACTAAGTACTTAATATAGATCTATTCAGTAGCAGTAGCAGTAGTAGTAGCAGCGCAGCAGCAGCACTAGTAGTAGCAGTAGCAGTCAGTAGCAGTAGTAGTAGTAGTAGTAACAGCGCAGCAGCAGCAGTAGTAGTAGCAGTAGTAATGGCGCTTTCAACGACAGAGTTTTTCAGCGTCGATATTCAAGATGGACGAGAAAATACCGACAAATTTTGCCAGGAGTTCTATATCAATCAGGGAGAGGATTTTTACCTGGAGTAAATCTACGACACAGAATAATTCACAGCATTATTCCCCTCCCGAAGGAACCACGCTAAAGATTTTATCGCCCATTAAAATTCATCCCTCAGCTGGATTGTTAACTCGCTATAAAACCTACATATTTGGGTTAAATTATCCAGAGAGGGAGAACTTTGTGTACAAAACAAAATATACAGTAACTACTGAGGGGAGCAAGGAATATGTTTAATTGAAACCCGAAACCTCATCATAAGAGACACCAAGAAAGTCGAATGTCTATTCCGATGTCTTAATAAAAGAAGAACTTATTTTCGCTCGACTCTCTTCTACCAATACGTCAAATGCCAACCGAAGACAACTCGAACCTTTTGTAGAACTTATTGACAGAATAAAAAAACAAAACATTTGTCATATAATACGTGTTAATGCCATTTATTACTAAGAACTCGATATCTCTCACCAATGGGATTCATATTTGATCCCGTAACATCTTGTACTCTTCAATATTTTGCCCCGTTATACAGCTTTCACATCACAAATAGTCCATTTGCTGTATCATCATCTGTCTGCGAATAAGTTAGCCTATGAAGTGGAAGAAAAGACGTTAAATAGTTTAATCTTATGTATACATTACGTTATAATTATAAACGACATTAAATATCACATAAAAGCTGGGAAGATTAAATAAGAAATACATCTTATAAACACCTGATTAATCTATGAGCAAAAAAAAAAATACATAAATATTTGTGCAAAGTTTGATGCAAACCGGGTTCCGATACCTGAAATGTTCATCCTGTGGGCAGCACGCAAGAACTTGCTCTTCTTGTACATTTATCTTACAGTATTTCTTTCTCGGAAATCTTACACCTTGAAAAAGTTTCGTAACAAAAACACACAATGAAAGACAAATTCGCGTGTACACATTAAAATGGCTGTTACAGAGAGTGAGATGGCAATTGTTTTTTCAGATATTCTTCTGTTCACATATCAAACAGCTTACTACTCGTATGTAAGTACATACGTACAACAATTTATTCATGCCAATTCATTACGAGAGTTTTGTCACTGAAGTACTGGTTATTTGACATTGTTTATTCAAAGATAACAATAATAAAAAACATACGTTTAATAACAAATTAGACTGCAAACAATATTTTGAAAGATAGGCCCTACCACATTTTTAGATGCTTCTTTTTTCTCTGTATTTATTTATACCTACTCGCTTTAACTCGTAGGCAATATAGCGACTTTCAGCTGTTTTACTGTTAAGGCTCATTCACAATGAAAATTAAACATAACGTAAGCGTTAACTTAAGAATATAAACGTTACGGTAAAATCAAGAAGTCATACCATCATTCACGATGGGAACATAAACATAACCGCAAACATATTTGGTAACCATGGAAACATAACAACGACGCCATTTCCTCATATTCTGTCGTATACATCAGCGCTCCACGATTGTGATCTGTTTGCAAATCACGTAAGCATAAGCATGAAAGTTTGGAGTTTGCAAACTTTCATGTTAACGTCTTACGGTAATGTTTATGTCAATGCTTATGTGAATCATTGTGAATGATCCCATTTGGTAGCCTGGCCGCAAATTTCTGTGTTTATGTTACGGTTATGTTTAATTTTCATTGTGAATGGGCCTTTAAGAATTTAATGTACGACGTGCCGGTTACATGAAAAAATTATTGTTTATTCAGAGAGCTCATAAGCAAACATTCTAATGGGGGCAGATAAAAATGTTAAATTTTTTTCTTCCACCATGTTAATAATGTCAAAAGAAGTGCTTATACTGTACAAATTTTGGCCATTCGACCACAATTACGAGGGTCGTAAAAAAATTAATTCTCCAGGGGCTGTTAACTGAAAGAAAACACAATTTCATTGGAAAAATTTACTGAAACAGACACAGCAATTGTTGAGCTATTTTTCAACATATTCCCCACCGGAATTGAGACATTTGTCATATCATGGGATCGACAGAGAGGTGCAGACGGCTGTCAAACGCTGGTTCCGATCAAAGACGGCTGACTTCTACGACACAAGGATACAAAAATGATTTCATGGTAATCTATGATAAATGTCTCAATTCCAGGAGGCATAGCGCAACATTTGCTGTATCTCTTTCAATAAATTTTTTCCATGCAATTGTGCTTTTTTTTTTCTGTAAACTGCCCCAGGGAAAATCACTCTCTGGACGGCCTCGTAATTGCGGTCGAGTGGCCAAAATTTGTATAAGTACTTCTCTTGACATTATTAACATGGTGGAAGAAAAAAATTTAACTTTTTTATCTGCCCCCATCAGAATGTTTGCTTGTCAGCTTTGTATGCATATTTATATTGAAAAACATTTAACTACACTTTCTTATATGTTATTCTGTTCGTATTTACGTAGAACAATTTACGCTAATAATTATTCTTCACGAGACTTTCGCTGCTGACGTAATGGTTACTTCGCATTATTTATTCAAAGATTTCTGATTCGTAATAAAAACATACATTTCACAATAAATTAGACTGCAAAAAAGAATAGCTTGAAAGATAGCACATTTTTTTAGATGTTCTTCTGTTTACGTGCCCATTGATTGATTGATTTCACGAGAGCTGCATCTGGGATGGATCCTTGCACTTAAGTCGTTTAGGTGCATTGTATGCCCTTTATGCAATGATTGTCTAAGTTCGATGGATGACCCGGGTGGCATTCGTGAATCCGATGGTGACAGGCGGGCCATACTTCCTGGGTCCTGCAGGTAAGGTCCCATCATCTACTGACGAGCTTGAGACCGATGTCCCAAACCCATAGAACCTAGATCAGCACCGGAAGCCCGTACTACTCCCAGGCACTCCACCGCTGTGGACTAATGGCCCGGGTTCAAATCTTGGATGGGACAAGTTACTTGGTTTGAGATTTTTATTTCTTAGTTTTCCCTCAACCCATTGTGAGCAAATTTGTTATTTATTTAGTTTAGTTCAGTTCAGTTCAGTTCAGTTCAGTTCAGTTCAGTTTATTTATTTATTTATTTATTTACTAGCCGTACCCGTGCGCTCCGCTGCACCCGTTAGAAATAAATATAAAGTAATTACATAATTAAAATAGGACGTTCGATCCAGGGAACATTCGTGTTTGATAGAAGGATAAATCGTTTAATATGTTACTTAATTTAAATTGCATCCAAATAATTAAAATGTGATCATTTTGGTCCAGAGACACTCATTTGGTGCAATGACAATTCCTTTAACATGTTTCTTAATTTTTATTACATGCAACCATAGTTTAATGAAGATTGACATCATTTAGATTTAATGTGTATATTTTATTTTACTTCTTATAGGTTTCCATTGAATTATGGTAATAACTTAATTTTAACCCTTGTTTTCTACGTATTCAGTAAATGGCGCTTGGCCCACTATGGTTCTGAACCCTTCAAATAACTGAAATTATATTATATAATATTACATATTATATTATATTATATTATATTATATTATATTATATTATATTATATTATATTATATCAGAAGTTGCTGTAATAACATTATAGCATTATGTCCATCTAGAGAAACTACACTTTCCAATGGTGAAATAATAATTAATTATACAAATCGGTCAATTTAACTTCCGATATTACTTCATACAAACATAGAAACATTCTCTGTAGGCTATCTTTCATAGCTTTCGATTGTTGCTATCCAAATCCCCTTATAGACGAAGTCATTTGTTTTTTAATTCATTACACGGCCTTAGATGGCAGTTATTTTAATTTTAAAACTCATTTATCTCATTAAATATCAGTCCTATCAAAATTTTTCAAGGAATAAAACTTATCGCAAATTATTTTTAAAGAAACTTTTGTTATGTAACATTTTTCACAAAAATCAATAATAAGCGAGATATTTCGATTTATTTAATTCAGGCCCCCTTATAACCCCCTTTTAAATAATGTATTTTGAATGGCATATACCTAAAATCTAAGTTACAACGAACTTAATTTATATTCCAATTTTCATCGAAATCCGTTCAGCCATTATCGCGTGAAAAGGTAACAAACATACAGACAGACATACAAACAAACATTTCAAAAAAGCGATTTTCGGTTTCAGGGTGGTTAATTATATATGTTAGGACCAATTATTTTTGGAAAATCGAAAAATATCAGAAAAATTTCGGCTACAGATTTATTATTAGTATAGATTTTGCTAATAATTGTAACATAAAATGCTGGGTAACTTTCGGCGCTGGATCCTGGACTCATTTCGCTGGAATTATCACCATTTCATTCAAACGGTAGGTAACCATAGCAATTGATAAATCTCGTAAAATAAACCAATTAAAAAGACTACCCCCCGGACATAAACGAGAGTACCCCGAGAAAAAAAACTCTACAACATGTTTCATCCACCACAAATTTCACTCAGATCTGACCTGATCGGTCATCGAACACGGGACGCCTAGATAGAAGGCCAGCGCGCTAGGACTGTAGCCACACTCACGACCTTACATATCGACATGAAACAATTTCAGAGGTGTGAATAGCCTACCAGAAGGCTTTTACTTATGACAAGCCGGTTGCATGGCAACGTGATTGTTTACTCAAGAGTTTAGCTTTCGTTAAAAAGAAGACATTTAACTACAGATTGGTATGTACATTTTAAGTCGTTTTACAAGATGCCACATTGTTTTAGAAGTATTTCCATGCCAGTATCAGACAAAATTAGTATCACGTTAAATATCAAGGGACTTTGATATAAACCTAGCAATTTATTGTTACACAAAACAACTCTCTTACAAGCTGCAGCTTATATATCAAAAGTTTGACGTCTGGAGTCAACGTGACAACGCTGTGCGCCTTCTTATACCTTTGTAACCTATAAAGCCAGTTCCGTCGTTGTACACACACTACACGACACAAAACTCACCGCTGTTTTCAACCTTGCGAAGCAGTGCACATGTGACAACACGGTTCTATAAAAGTTAATATACTGCATACACAATAAAGGTGAGGTAATTAATTTTTTTTCGTGTCTTACCGTGTCTTGAAATACCTGACGTGGAGTTCGTCTGACTCCGTTCATCATCTTGTCTCCTCACTTCACACAGCCGTACTTTTTTTTTCACCCGCACACAAAATTCTCCCCTCACAGACGCGGTAGCTCACACACACATCACCACACGTCCGACTGCCAGAGCACACCACGCTTCTCTGCTGGCCGCCATAACCACAGCAACAGGTGGTCATTGCTGCCAACGCGACAAACAACAATTCCACTACGGAAAGAGATCCACAAGAACTCTTAACATGTAGCCCCGATCACAATACGTAGTCAGTGGCGTATCCAGGTAATAATCGCCTGAAGAAAGATGCCTTCCAGGCAGCTCACTGTTACAGCATGTCGCAAACTAGAGTTCGATCCCCGGCAGTGGCTAGAGTGATCAGAGGATGAGCTTTCCTCCTTCCGAAGTCGCCCCCTTTTTCTAAGCATTACGAATTTCACTCCACCAAAACTATTTATTCATTTCACGCTATTCTTTGTCGCCGCAGTGTCTCGTGAGTTGGGCTCAGGTTCAGTCCCCGGCTCCAGCGAACCTGATATTCGTGGTGGACGAAACCAAGGTAGCGAGAATTTTTCTCATAGTTCCATATATGGTGTGTACTTTGAACAAGATGGGGCCCCTGCACATTCCAGCCGTCCAGTGATCCAGTACCTCGATTAAATCTATCCTGGGCGTTGGATCGGACGCGGTGGTGTCCTTGGCCACCATGACCACCCGATCTCACATCGTTAGATTACTGTTTGTGGGGTTGACTAAACAGCGAAGTCTACATGCGCAAAGTGGAAACAAGGACACAATTGTTTGCCCGCGTTTTAAATGTTTGTGACCATATTAAGGAATGTAGGGCCCTTTCCTCCTGAATTAACCTGCTATATGAACATGACAATTTTAATAATGTTTGCATCTTCATTAATACGTTCTGAAGGGTGATATTATGGGCCATTCTGAAGGAAAAACATTAAATATAAAAATACAGTATGTCTTATTTTCAAAGGTTTTGGACAAAACCAATCCACTTCTCGAGGAATGGGAACAGTGCAGGTGATAGTAAATTAAGAGGTCGATGTTTAGTTGTCCATTTATTTAAACATAAAATGTTAAAAAAATGCCACCTTCAAACTGATGTACTTTGCAGCTCGTGTAGCCTAAATGCCGCATTGCTAATTTGAGCTGGTTAGGACATTCTTTGCACATAGTACTGCGAGACTGTAAACCAGTGGTACTCACTACGCGGCCCGCGAGCCGCATGCGGCTCTCAAAGACATTTATTGCGATTCTTTATTAGTATGAAGCCTACAATTTTTTTCTGGGAATTATTTTTTAATTTCTGTAATAATGTGGAACTGGAAAAAAAATTGGTTACCCTGCATCATCACTGCCAATGAAAGTCTTCAACGACACGTATTTTTTCTTAAAAAAAAAAGGTAATCTCATGTGCTTGTTATGCCCAGACGTAATAATGGTTATAAACGTTTTTATCTTAATAGACATTACAATAGCGTGCACTCAAATTTTGATAACAAGTATCCGAAAAATTCTCAATCAAGGATAGAAAAAGTTTAAATGTTAAAAATGTCCGTAATATCTGAACAGAAAGCAATGCATTCCACTGTGCATAAAAACAAATTGACAATAAAAGCTCACACCACACAGCAGAAATTAAGCCGTTTATGGATGCGGAGATTGTTAAGTGCCTTCTAGCTTTATGGGACACTTTATTTGCTAAATTCCCAAATTCGAAACAGAGGAGACCTACAGGTGAAATAATAGTACATTATGCAACGAGCCTATATTGAAGGTAATTAAAAAGTGAGTATGGATATTTATGAAACGAGCGCAAGCGAGTTTCATAATTTTCATACGAGCTTCTTAATTACCATTATAGGCGAGTTTCATACGACTTTTTATGCTCGACCATATTTCTAACTTGATATTATTAATTTTTTAGTAATGTCCCGTATGTTGTGAGATGTGCGCAGACGCGAAAGTATTGATTTTTTCCGAGGAACAGATGTCCACATTGACCTTGCTAGGCCATAAGAACCTACAGAGATAACATTGAAATTAAATTAGACATTGAAAAACGAGATGACAAATTGAATTTATTTGAATATTATTTACAATTAACGCTAATTATTATAGTAACAGAACATAACCTTCTGCGACAGTATTGGATTTCCAGCCTCCGTGACTTTTCGCTAATTCTCTTTCGATTGCATATCCGAGAATAATCGATTCTTGCGGTTTTATAACGGTAGAAAGCTGACCTGTCATTGGCTGAACAGTTGTAACCTGAGTCGTCATTGGCTGAAAGACCCGACCTTTAATGAGTAGATGTACTTTAATGACATGCATTAAAGGTCTGCTACCAGGTGTATAATTACTACATTTCGGCATGGTCGAGCATAAAACAACAAATCAAATCAACCTGCGCGTATTGACATAATTTTGTAGGAGAGTAGCAGAGTCCATTCCTTAAACTTCAAAATATTAGTAATATGTAAATGTTACTTGTTACTTTATATTAAATAATAATAATAATAATAATAATTACTTACAAATGGCTTTTAAGGAACACGAAGGTTCATTGCCGCCCTCACATAAGCCCGCCATTGGTCCCTATCCTGTGCAAGATTAATCCACTCTCTATCATCATATCCCACCTCCCTAAAATCCATTTTAATATTATCCTCCCATCTACGTCTCGGCCTCCCCAAAGGTCTATTTCCCTCCGGTCTCCCAACTAACACTCTATATGCATTTCTGGATTCGCCTATACGTGCTACATGCCCTGCCCATCTCAAACGTCTGGATTTAATGCTCCTAATTATGTCAGGTGAAGAATACAATGCGTGCAGTTCTGTGTTGTGTAACTTCATCCCTCTTAGCCCCAAATATTTTCCTAAGCACCTTATTCTCAAACACCCTTAACCTCTGGTCCTCTCGCAAAGTGAGAGTCCAAGTTTCACAGCCATACAGAACAATCGGGTTATTGGGTTATTTTACGATGCTGTATCAACATCTAGGTTACTTAGCGTCTGAATGATATGAAGGTGATAATGCCGGTGAAATGAGTCCGGGGCCCAACACCGAAAGTTACCCAGTATTTGTTCGTATTGGGTTGAGGGAAAACCCCGGAAAAAACCTCAACCAGATAACTTGCCCCGACCGGGATTCGAACCCGGGCCACCTGGTTTCGCGGCCAGACGCGCTCCACAGGTGTGGACAGAACAATCGGTAATATAGGCCTAACTGTTTTATAAATCCTAACTTTCAGATTTTTTGACAACAGACTAGACGACAAGAGCTTCTCAACCGAATAATAACACGCATTTACCATATTTATTCTGCGTTTAATTTCCTCCCGAGTGTCATTTATATTTGTTACTGTTGCTCCAAAATATTTGAATTTTTCCACTTCTTCGAAGAATAAATCTCCAATTTTTATATTTCCATTTCGTACAATATTCTGCTCACGAGAAATAATAATAATAATAATGATAATAATAATAATAATAATAATAATAATAATAATAATAATAATAATAATAATAATAATAATAATAATAATGTTACTATACTTGTTTTTTTTAAAGATGGGACATGACAGTTAAGCGGCCGAGCTTGGAACTACAGTGCTATGTTGCCAATATGGACTACCATGCTGCCAGCTGATGGAATCTAGCAATTCACGTTAAGATGGCTGACGTTAAAACATTCATTGACAATTGACGCAAAGGTAAGAAAACAATACAAAAATCGACAGAGAATCAAACACAAAACGCACCAATGCTAACATTGTGTGCACAATAAATGTCGCCAAGTGAGCTATAAGCAATCGCCATGTGGGAACGGTAAGTTTGGCAACTCAACCGTTGTTACCATAGCAACAGGCCTACCACGCTATGTGACATTCAGTTGTTTTCCCGATCGCAACGCTCCTGTCATGTCCCATCTTTAAAAAAAAACAAGTATACTACTACTACTACTACTACTACTACTACTACTACTACTACTACTACTACTACTACTACTACTACTACTACTACAGGTACTAATATTTTTTTAGGATTTTCTACAATGCTGTAGTTTTTCCCACCGAAACAAACTTGTAAACCATGAAATATTGTTCAAAATAATATCAGGATAATAACAGGATAATAATAATAATAATAATAATAATAATAATAATAATAATAATAATAATAATAATAATAATAGGCTAAATAATTAAAAATCAGAGGATTTTGTTAATCTTCAATGCTGTGAAATGCATTGTGGCTCTCGGAAAATTACTATTTCTCACTTTTGGTTCGCCTCTAATTTCTAGTGAGTATCACTGCTGTAAACGAAATTCATAAACAATTTTATTAAATTACATGACACCAAATTTCCCCAAGTTTCCGCGGTTGAGGTAACCTGGAAAACAATGTAAATTAAATTGCATTACAGTGGAAAACAATTTGCACTATTATCTGTCCAATCCAAAAACAATATTAATGTACTCGTATCACTACGCCGCAGTAAACAGAAAAGATCAGTACACATTAATGTATAGGTACATTAGGTTTCTTTTAATCTAGCATAATGGTTAATTACATTGCACTGATTGAAATTGACATATGTGTAAAAACGCTAGCTATAATGAAATACTTAGGGACTATGTTTTATAGCATGTATTGGCTTTGGCTTTCAACTAATCGTAGATCAGTCAGTGACGACATATTATTTTGGTCCGTTCTTGGCTTGGATAGACTTTAGTGGTAAGCAAGCCTTTGTGTTCATCGAACGGATGACTTTTTGCAGTCACTAGTCGCGTCTGTGGTTCAAGTGCCAGCGCGCTTGTTTTTCATTTAGGCGGCCGGGTTCGATCCCCAGCCAGGTAGTGTTGGAATTTTGATGGACAAAGCCAGTGGCGTGCCGTACATGGAAGGCAAGGAAAGCACTGTCCATAAAGCGAAAAAGAATAAATTTATTGCAGAAATTACGTATGTATGTATGTATGTATGTATATATTTATTTATTTATTTATTTATTTATTTATTTATTTATTTATTTATTTATTTATTTATTTATTTATTTATTTATTAACACTACAATTGGGTATACACCCGGTGGCAGTGATATACAGTATAATATAGGGGAGAGTCGGGTAGTATAGGACATCGGGTAATATCGGACAGTGAGTTTCTTTGATCTACCACACGATGATAGTACCTGATTGACATGGTTACGTTTCTGTGATGTCGCATAGAGAAACATAACCATGTCATTCAGGTACTACCATATGGTGGTAGATGAAAGAAATGCACTGTCCGATACTACCCGACTCTCCCCTACAATAATTACAATTACATGAAATAAAATAAAATAAACGTAAATGAAATAAAATAAAATAAACGTAAATCTATAAATAGTAGATGCAATAAACCTAGGACTATAATTAAAAACTATTCTATAATAACGCCTACGATAAGCAAAATTACATTTTAATCGTGAGAACTATGAATTCTCTGATCTTATAATAGGGTTGCCAACCCTCCCGTATTTGCCCCTAATTTTTAGCAGTCTCCCGGTTCCCGTATTATTATTCTCTTCGAGCATTTTTCTCCCTTATTTTTGCATAATGTAAAAATTTTTATTCTAAATATTTGATTGTGGACAGGTTCAAATACTTGGAGTGTAGGGTACTATACGAGTAAGCAATAACATGAGCTGCTGCTAGGAAGTCAAAAGAAGGATAGCAATGGCCAAGGAAGCTTTTAATAGAAAAAGGAGCATCTTCTGCGGACCTCTGGGAAAAGAACTAAGGAAGAGACTAGTGAAGTGCTTTGTATGGATTGTGGCACTGTTGGAGGCAGAAACGCGGACATTACGACCAAGTGAAAAGAAGCGACTAGAAGCATTTGAAATGTGAGTAAGGAGAAGAATGGATCGTGTGGAGTGGACAGACAGAATAAGAAATGGAGCTGTGTTGGAATGAGTGGGTGAAGTTTTAACGATTTTGGTACGAAATCTCGCAAAACTCACACAACAATGCTAGAATCTCACTTCTATTTTCGTGATTCAACTAGAGATCACTGCAGTCTCACAGATCTGTAGAGATATCTGATTGAAGCAGAAACGTGGGCAAAGAAATGGATATGTAATATACGTACGGTAATTCTTTCTGGAACCATTTTAATCGGAATGACTAATGTTGATTAGTAACACCTTAGAAATCATCACGAAAGGTACATTGACAATGTTGAGCGTAAATATGGGATCTGACTTTACACATGTGGATGGCAGAGACCTCCAATGCAGAAGTGGAGCAGCTACAAGGTCTGCAGGAAGCGAATCAAGCAAAATATTCCACAGAGAAAATTCCACGAGTCCAATGCTGTCCCCTTCTCTTGCAAGGCAATGGACCTTGACAAAGAAAAGCAGCAATTATTTCTGAATTCAAGGAGAGAAAGTATGAAGTTCACAGAGATTATGTAGATCTTGAAATGGTACAGTTTCTGGACACAAATCCAAAAGTTCTAAGTTCGATTTCCGGTAAGGAAATAGATGTTTATGGTCCTTTCATATAAACGAAACTGGGTATATGTCGCTTTTTTTGTATTGTCTGAAGGAGTGGTTTGTACCATTCTGACCACATTAAAGGAAATGACTACCCGGTTGTTGATTCGTAATCATCACGAAAATGAGGATGATACAACTAAAGGACCCAAATCATCGATGATGATTAAGGCTAGGATTTTGATTACCTATAAATCATGAAAAAATATCCTAAAAACAATGCATTTATGACCTAAAAATCTAAAAAAAATGCCCTTAAAAATGCCCTAAAATTGATCTTACATAACTGGCTTAGTAGAAAAAGAGGTTTTGTACTACTTAATATTTAGACTAATAATTAAATTAAATTTTACATAATTTTTTCTAAGTAGTACACTTTAATTAACTATTTTACCTGATGTAGTTTCCATGTATGATCGTTCACCTCAGCTTCGGCATGTGGACGTGAGGTCAGTAGTCGGCTGATATGTCTTGGCCCTTCATGGGCTGTAACGCCATGGATTTACTTTACTTCTAGTTTTCTTGTAGTCTACCACAAGGCCACTCTTATCCGGAATTAGCAGGTATAGAGGGTCTATATTGAAGGGATGGTTAGACTGATACATTACATGGGGTGTACTACGTTAAAATGGCAATATTTGTGTAGAAAAACGGTTAAAATATTATACAAAATTATGGGTATTAATGGACAAAATATGTAAAGAAAATATCAAAGGAAATAAACATTATTTTACATTAATAATGGGGATTTATGGCCAAAATTAAATGAAAATACTTAAAAAAATGACCGGATAAAACAAAAGATGCTCTTATGAGTTGAAACAGGCAAAAAAATGCAAAAAAAAATGCCCTAACAAATGTGTCTTAAAACACATAGTTTATCACGTACCGGTAACATATAAATACTAAAGCAGCAATGTTTCTGGTTTACTAGAAAAAAGATCCAATTTCATCAAAATCCTAGCCCTAATGATGATGATGATGATGATGATAATAATAATAATAATAATAATAATAAAAATAATAATAATAAACATCAAAGAAATAAATTATTAAGGCCGCGTGGTTGGTCTATGTAAGGCCTTCAGTACAAACATTAAGAATTGATAAAGTGAAAAATAACACTGGAGTATAGAGGAAGAAATAGTTGGAAAGAAGAATTAGGCCTATATTAAACAAACGGAACTGTAATTGAAGCCCTCGCTCGAATAAGGGTGTAACCAATAAATCTATAATACATGTTTTAGGAGGAAATAAAATAATTTCAGTGGCATTTTTTCGTTAGGCCTATAGCCTATTTATTAGCAGGTATTGGATGTATTTTTGTATTGTTATAAATGAATGCTTCAAAATTACTTCTTCTACCGAAGTGACATTTTTCATTAATTTGATGTTACACCCTTTTTCGAGGGAGGTG
Organism: Periplaneta americana; assembly: GCF_040183065.1. NCBI lineage: Eukaryota > Metazoa > Arthropoda > Insecta > Blattodea > Blattidae > Periplaneta > Periplaneta americana. The sequence goes on along the minus strand of NC_091124.1, from coordinate 39,459,168 downwards.
TGGAGTAACGGTTAGCGCGTCTGGCTGCGAAACCAGGTGGCCCGGGTTCGATTCCCGGTCGGGTCAAGTTACGTAGTTGAGGTTTTTCCGGGGGTTTCCCTCAACCCAATATGAGCAAATGCTGGGTAACTTTCGGTGCTGGACCCCGGACTCATTTCACCGGCATTATCACCTTCATCTCATTCAGACGCTAAATAACCTAAGATGTTGATAAAACGTCGTAAAATAACCTACTTAAAAATCGAGGGAGACCTTCATTTATGTAAGTTGGTATGGACGCATAATGCGAAGAGAAGATACTCAAGTAAACAAAGAAGTTCTTCACTGGATACCGCCTGGAGGACCACCTTCTTCGGTAAGATGGTGTAAGGGACAACATGCAGAAAAAGAACATGGAAGACGAGTGCCTGGATAACGATCTCTAGAGGAAGAAGAGTGTACCTTTTGGCTAAAAAAAATTGCGGAGAATATACAAATAATAATAATAATAATAATAATAATAATAATAATAATAATAATACAGGCCAACGAAAGCAATCCCTGAAAAAAGAAGAAGAAAATGATGAAATGAGATTATCTTTGACCTGTTTCGTCTGAGAAAGCTACAGTGATTCATTTGTCTACCACTGCCTTCTCTAAGCATTGCTTGTAGGTAGAATAGGTCAAATCAAAGAATTGTATAGTCAAATATAGGACTACTACTGGGTGTTCAGTTCAAAATGTGTCTTGGCTCGCTGTATGCCGTCATGTGGCTAGCCGATGAGCTTAGAGAATTCAATCTTCCTACACTTCCGCAGCTCAGGTGTATAATCTAAGAGGCAGAGAAGTTGGCTAGCAAGTACGGCGTTCATTCTGAAGAGTACGTGCCGATACGTACGGTAACGCCGGTAGTGGCAGGAATGTGAACTGTTTGGAAATACGTACTGTCGGGATATGGGGAGAGGGTTAAGACGATTACTTACGTATTTGTTGACATTAACTTCGACGGTCAACATGGACACGGAGCATTTGATTTGTGTTGTGGAATGTTACCGTACGCAACCGATGATAACAAATACCCTGCGTACGACTTGCCGGCGCAGTTCGAAAGAGGTTATGGTAGCACACAGACCGTACAGACCGCCATCTGTTGCTACGACGTTCAAGTTATACCGTACACGTTCTCAAGTTCAGATTGAAGAACGCCTTAAATAGGCAACTTCTCTAACATATAAGCTGAAACTCGCTTCAAATCGGTGACCCAACAACAGTGACGTCATGACACACTTTGAAATGAACACCCAGTATTACCACAAATTCACGAGCCTCACCAAGCACATATCATCATTGGCGGCTCGTGGACACAAAAAAAAAATGGATGTGGCTATGCTGTAATCAAAGTTTAGTGTCATTTAAAAACCCTGTGCACCAGAGCTTTAAAAATGGCGTCACAACAGCCGAAAAGGCAATAATGCGCATTAAATTGTATGTAACGTACATATTTTTCTCGTATCAAAGAACATTTTAAATAAAAATAAAGTTACGAGAAATTGTATTCAACGTTTTTTAGTGTCTTTTTTTGTACCAGAGCTTTATAAATTGTGTTATAGCAGCTAACAAGGCCAAAAATGCGCGTTAAATTTTATATTATGTATTTTTCACATATCAAAGAGCAGTTTAAATAAAAATAAAGTTACGGGAAATTGCATTCAACGTTTTTAGTGTCTTTTTTGTACCAGAGCTTTAGAAATAATTGTGTTATAGCAGCTAACAAGGCCATAAATGCGCGTTAAATGTTATATTATGTATTTTTCACATATCAAAGAGCAGTTTAAATAAAAATAAAGTTACGGGAAATTGCATTCAACGTTTTTAGTGTCTTTTTTTGTACCAGAGCTTTAGAAATTTTGTTATAGCAGCTAACAAGGCCATAAATGCGCGTTAAATTTTATATTATGTATTTTTCACATAGCTCGTTTTAAAGTATTTATTTTAGTTTACTGGTTTTTCGCCATATTTATCCATCCTCATCTCTTAATCCAGAGAGCTCTCAGCCCCAATAGATCCGGATTAATGAAGTTTTGCTGTATTTAAATTACTGTATTCAGTATCAATTTTTGTCTTTGATCTTGCAGTATTGTTCTTGGATGACTTCTCCAAACATCTTGTATAAAACCTTAGCCAATCCCTCAAACTGAGGAGCGCGGTATAGTCGCGGATAAGACATAACGCAGCAAGCGGGACAGGTTCGATTCCCGATGGGGGTCATGGATTTTCTCCATTGATGTCTTCAAGCCGCACTATGTCGCTTGGGTTTACAGGGGTATTTCCTTGCAGCTTCCTTTATAAATGGAGAGGACAGGGATCCACACTGTTAGCACATGGTGGCGACGCAGCAGTGTTGTCAAGTTGTTGACTCTTCAAAACATTTGTATTTCAAATGTTGAATCGAAATACATTTTGTATTAGTCGATATTTAAAAGAAATCATTTAAGAACATTTAAAACATGTTTGACGGCAAAGATAGTAACTTTAATCTAAACATAAAAATTCATTAATCATATGTAATAATTACTGGGACTGTAAGAATTTAATGTTAAATGGAGGTCGCCTAAATCGAGGTTCTACTGTAATAGTAAATTATGCAACAAGCTTATAAGACGCGAGTATGTTTATGAAACGAGCGTAAGCGAGTATAATTTTCATATGAGTGCCTTAATTACCATTATAGGCAAGATGCATAAGACTGTTTTTGTTTGACCACAATTAAATACCTAAGTTAAGAGTTTTTACAAATATCTTACCTTGTTACTTTCCTGATAATGAAATGGTGACCATGAGTGTATTTTCAACGTGTTCTCGATTATTGCAACAGATGGCATGAGTGTGTCTTTTCAGCATGTTCCCGAGTAATGCAACAGATGGCAGGCAAGTACACTATATTCATTGATTTTTTGCAGGGCTTGATATGGAGATTTTAACCTCAAAGCAACACACATTAAAATACAGGAAATTATTCAATTTATTATAATATTAAAATTGATATGAACTGAATTTATTTTATTTTTAATACATGTTCTTGAGTGTGTAGTTTGTGAAATTTATCTGGGGAATGGCTTCCAGTGGAATGTTTGAAGTTGGGTTAATGTTTGAGTGATTCGATCAAAACTCACACCTACCACTTTGAATTGGTGCTCTCAAGGCTTGTGGGATGTTGCGTGTACGATATTAATCAATATCGCATATGCTTAGTTCGAAATCGATTGTTGCAATAACATAATAACAGTACTTTAATGTATGTCATTAAGATAGTTACGTCACATGTAATGAGGGTATTATAGTATGGTCGAGCAAAAATGATTATACTGTACACAATTAGAAGTAAATACCTTGTAGTGAATGTCAAGTTCAGGTTTGGAAATGAAGTCACCATCAGATGTATTGCAATCTTTGTTGGAATATTACCTGTTATCAAAGCTACTCATTATTTCTGAACTGAAAATATTAGGATCAGTTTAGAACAAAAGTGCTGGAAATGCTTACACCTGCATCCCACCAAGGATGATAGCTATCTTGAAGTTCTTCTCATGGCTTCAGAGTTGCAGTAATTTTACAAAGCAATTCATATACATATGTTCAAGACTTTTTTTTTACGTAAAGAGATCTATATGAATCAACAAAAAGTGTAACGAAATCTTCCACTTAATAGTAACAATTTTTTTTAATATCTAACAGAGGCTACTTGACTATTTGTCAGTCATCCATATGAAGTCAGTTGTGTAGACCAATTTATTGACAGAGTCGTTGCCCAGGATGTGCCGTAGTACCCAAGACACGTGTAGGCTCCATTTCAAGCTCTCATTCCTAAACACAGAGTATGCTATGGACGAAACGAACACACGTGCTTGTTCCTCAATCCTTCAACTGCAACTGACGTAATTTTCATTGGTGTTGCATCATCCACTTCACAGTTCTGTCAACCTGTGCATTATTTATAAAATCAGATCGCATAAATTAATATAAAAAAAAATATATTAAATGAATAACACACGTGTTGTACTATGATTCTGCATTTCATTAATTAATTAGGAATCAGAGCTATGATAATTAAACTACATTTCAACTTCAGCCACATTTAACAAGAACATGCTGATCCAAATCCATGACGCTACAGCCCTGAAGAGCCAAGCCCGATCAGCCAGCTGCTGGCCTCACGTTCACATGCCGAAGCAGAGGTTGACGATCGTCCAACCAGACTGGAGGTATCGTGTGGTTAGCACGATGATCACCCCAGCCGTTATAGCTGGTTTGCGAAACCAGATTTTTGCTACCTATTGTAGCTCCCCAAGTGCATCACGATGCTGAGTGGGCACTGCTCCTATACACTGGCTGAAATTTCATGAGAAAATTTCTTCCCCCATGAGGACTCGAACCAGCGCGCATTCCGTAACGTGAGTCCTAGACAGGATGCCTTAGACTGTGATGCCATGGAGTGGGACAGAACATGCTGTTAAGTGGCAAAATTTTCATGGTCCTAGCTCAAAATCTATTGCATATACTTAATTTTGAAATTCTTGTATGTTAAGACGAAAAAAAAAAAACATGCAGAACACTTCCCAGTGCCCTTAATAAAAGACGTATTTATATCAAATTCTTTGGAACGAAGATTCCACTGTGAGTCTTTTTCGTCTCTAGTTCTCTATTGGAGGTACAAATACGTAAATTATTAATTTCTTCGAAACATGGAAGCTTGGACATACTATTTTATTTATCAATCCATCTTATGTACAAAACAAGATTATGGTGGCAAAAAATATTAGAGCCAATTTCAAGTAAATACCATGCTTTATTATTTCTTTACAAACCCATTTTATTTTATTTTTTTGTAAAAAAAATTATTATGTTTCAGTGCATCATTCCCAGTTCAACTGATTTGTAGATACTGACCACGTATATATATGAATACTGTCCAAGAGTTCAGAAGAAACTGACGTACAAGGACAGCAAGCAAAAAACCACTTTTTATCAGGTATGCTGAAAAGATGTATTTTCATGAAATTTTTTGCAGCAACGAAGTACTTTCTCTTGATACAGGTTATCCCAAGAGGAATGTAAAATACTTCAAGATAATGTAGTTTGGGTTAAACTGGACAGATTTAACCCAATATATCTATGTCCAAAGTCTAACAGCTGGGGAGAAATTGACAGGAGAAATACTGGTACTTCTTGCAGTTCCATGTGATATACTTGAATTGCCAGCAAAACTTGTGTTGCATAAATATTTTATTTTCTTACTGAGTCTGTGCTTTGAAATAAATTTATTACAGGAGCACAAAAGACACATTTTTCAATAATGTATCATATTCATAACACATTGTTCTAAAATGTAAAAATACGTGTGTAATTCAAAGTTTGCTCATCAATATTTTCCCAACCATTATAGACTTTGAACATAAATAAAATGGAGTTCAGTTACTTTTAATTTCTAAAAAGCTAATATGGGCCTTCCTTTCAATGTTAACAACTGTTACCAGATATCAACAAAGCAAGTAAAATAATATTGCTATGTACTAAAACAATAAATAATAATAACAATAATAATAATAATAATAATAATAATAATAATGTTTATTTGTTCATTCATTCTTTACTTATTAAAATATATTTTGTCTGGCAACTTGAAACTCAATGGTTTGACTACATAGCTTGAGTCAGGAGACTTAACCTAAAAATTTATTTTGTTTGACCACGTGAAATAATCAGTATAAACTGCGAAAACCAAATTCTATTCTAAGATGTATTCTGTTTTTATTAATTAATTCTGCATTAGTTACTACCTGCAATATTTTTAATTATTAATATCATTCAAATTTTAAATAGTAATTTCTGTTTCATAACATTAGCAGCTTTTTCTTCAAAGGCAAATGATGCTCTCAACATAATAGCACAGTCTAATATATATATAGTCACGAAGATCAATACGTAGGGAATATGCATCCATAGATAGTTGCTAACCACTAGGATTGCTACTATCGCCTCATCATAGACAATGTGAAATACTACCAGCACAGTCTATTGTTCCTAGTACCCTCAACAACCCAAGCTTCGTGACTGTATATACTAGACTGTGATAATAGAAAGTAACTGCCAGTATCGAAATTCGAAATAAAGTTGGCACGAGAAAATTCAGGACATGTAGCACGTATGGGCAAATCCAGAAATGCATATAGAGTGTTAGCTGGGAGGCCGGAGGGAAAAAGACCTTTGGGGAGGCCGAGACGTAGATGGGATGATAATATTAAAATGGATTTGAGGGAGGTGGGATATGATGGTAGAGACTGGATTAATCTTGCTCAGGATAGGGACCAATGGCGGGCTTATGTGAGGGCGGCAATGAACCTCCGGGTTCCTTAAAAGCCAGTAAGTAAGTAAGTACGAGAAAATTCAACCTGACAACTAGAAAACCACTATAATCCACTAGCATAATGTAGTAAGAGTGGGAAAATGGTTACGTTTTTACCTTAAGGTATAAAATAAGAAGATCCGGACTACATACTAGGTTAAAGTAATGCAGGTTTACCCAAACTACATTACCCTGACGTAGTTCACATTCCTCCTTGGACACCCTGTATACTTCGTGTAAAGAAAAAAGGAAGGAAAAAAAAAAAAAAAGATCTTTCACTTGGTCTAAAGAGCAAATTTTTAAGACTTTGATAAGAATAACTCCTAATTTAGCACCTTCAACATCTTTGAAAAGTATACAGGGTGGATGGTAATCTTTGCACAAACATTTAAGAGGTGATTCTACATGTCAAGTATAACAAAACTTTTATTACACTTTTCCTTCGATGAAGCAGCATTAGGCAGGAAAAAAATAGTCTTTGCCCAATGTTCGCAGAGCTCTATTGCGGTAATGGCCCAAGAGAAATAGCTGATTGCTATACTAGCAGATAGGTAAAAATAATCTGAACAGTTCAGCCATGAATTTAAACCGAATAACAGTGCAAATCGTTGAAATAATAAATCTTGCAATGCAGCATACGTTGCATGTTACTGAGTACAGCAGAGGGGGAAGGCAAGGTAAGGCGCTTGCTTAGAGTTATTGCAGTAGCCGTGATGTTGCCAAATGCTTCACAGAAACATAATGATTTCCTCTAAAATGTGAACGTTAGAGAAAAATCTTGTTTAGATGTTTCAAATCTCTACACAGTTTCATTTTGGTGCAGAGATTACCATCCACCCTATATAAGCTGACACGAATAGCTGTAATTAAAAGCAAAATGGGGAAGGGAGGAAGACAGAGGACATTTTAACACTTGGGGCAAAAGAAAACAGTTTAGACATCAAAAGCAATAATGGATGTACATGGACAAAAGGACATCCAGTCATCCTAAATGGAGAAAATCAATGCACTGTATTATCTTTCTAGGCAGACCAATCTCATGTGAGCCATATAGCAAACATTCTATGGACCTATGCCCGTGTGCACCAATCTCGATTAAAATTTGACCATAGTTAAGTAGGCACTTGACCATCTTCAACGCCAATTTGCAGAGCATCAATCTCGATCAAAGTTAAACAAGCGAGTTGATGATCAAATTTAATCACAGGTGTGGGACCGATTATCTTGAATTGAACATGGTCAAGTCGAGAACACCAAAATGGCGGTACGATTTGACGTACTTGATGGAATTGAAGATGAAATGAAGTATCTTGAACACGCAAATCACTGCGGAAATAACAGAATTGGTGTTATTGTAGAAAGAGTAAGTTTGTAGATGAATAATAAAAATGTTTTTTTTTTTTTTTCTCAAAATAGACTAATGTTTTATACATGTTTCTGCTTTGGAAGATTGGGACTTCACTTGAAGACAAAATATTATTTAGGCCTAACTGTCCAATTTTGTTAACATAATAATAAAGTAGTTATTCTATGCCAGTAATAATATAGTAAAACTAAATGACCATTTTGTAGAATGCGAGATTATCACTTATTAGCTATAGATTTGCCGTCTGAAACTATTAGGACCTACATGACGTTTTGGACAATTAGGCTATTTACGCTTGAATTGAGAGAAATTACACAGTTACCTTCCTTTCCCTCTTACTCCAAAATTCCAACCTTATGAATGCAAAATAAATGGATAAATTTCAGAACAAGGATACTTTCCTTTCCCTCTTATTCCAAAATTCCAACCTTGTGCACATAAAATAAATTGGTACTAAAAACTTCCTTTTCGTATGCATGATGATGCGTATTCGACATACACAGACGAATTGCTTTTTTTTTTTTTAACTTTGAAATAATTGTTACCGAGGTATCCGTATACTGAAATTTCCCCAAATAAATTATTGGCACTGAAATGTGTCTTTTCGTAAGCAAGATGATGAGCATTCGACAAACACATACCAATCTGCTCTTTTTAGTAGCCTATTTCAAGATAATTGTCAGTGAGGTATTGGTATATTGAAATTTTCCCAAATAAATTATTGGCACTGAAATGTGTCTTTTCGTAAGCAAGATGAGCATTCGACAAAGACATACAAATCTGCTCTTTTTAGTAGCCTATTTCAAGAAAATTGTCAGTGAGGTATCCATATACTGAAATTTTCCCAATTATTATCAATAATATGAAATAACCACTGTATAAATTACGTTACAAATTATGTGGAATTATGTAAACACGTATAACTCATGTTAAATTGTGAGGTTAAATCCAACCAGGTAGCCTGCTTTCCTCTTAGAGAACTTCCGTCAGTACTTTTATTCTCTAATATTGATGCAGAATTGCTGATGAGTTCTAAAAGAATTCCCACTTCAAACTGTGAGAATTTCGGTGCTCTTTTCTTTTTTTCTTCCATGATTATTGAAACTTGTTATTTGAAAACTGCGAGGATGTTTGAAAGCAGTCTGACAAACAAAAACGAAGCGATTATTGACAGAGTGCGTTCGTTCGCTGTTTTATACGCGGTAACCTAGCGCTCAGATGATTCTTCTCAAGCGAGCGTATGTCAGCTGACGGTACTGAGTTCATCGAGGGAAAATGTCGGTGCACCGCATCTGTAACTTGATCACTGTCAAAAATTAACCATGTTTCCGTGATTGCTGATAAACGGGGCTAGATGATCGAGAATGGTGCACACGGCCACTAGTGATCATAGGAAACCGTTAAGTTGGTACTGCACAAGAATAATGATCAAGATAATGGTTAAGACGATTACAATGACAAGATCTGCCTTATATTTCATGCTTATAAAAAGTTTATTTCATATGTGTGACTGCCAAGTTTCCTATAGCAGAAATAAATTTTCTCCCAGATGTCATAATGTGAATCTGCTAACAATATAGCTATTGCCAATGCCTCACTTCGTAACAACAACCATGAGCCTAGATAAACTGATAAACATCAATACCACCAGACACAAATTGCTGTATTATTACGGGAATAACATCACAAAGAGGTGTTTTCCAATTTTGAATGTCATGGATTTGTCAAAATATACGGGACAAGAGGAAAGCATGGTAAATGAAAGAAAATCATTTTACAAAGGTTTCATCAAAATGATTTCAACACAATTGTTAAAATTCAATAGAAGCACATTCTTGAACATGCTAAAGAAAACACAAAGTACAAAGAAAAAAAATTGTTTCTCAATCTTACATTATGACTGATTAGCAATAAATGCAAAAAGGAAAAAGAAAAAAAAAAAGTGTCAAACTTAGATGCCAAGTTTTCAAACAATTCAAACATCAGGAATAACATTTTTATTGTTATTATTATTATTATTTTGTCACTGCTGATTTGCAAATATTCAAACAAAAAGGAATTAATTGATCAATGTTAACAATACCCAGACCTACATTTATATAACACACTTGCAGATTTCCACATTACTAAGCACATTTTTCACAATTATTTCTTTAGCATAATTGCTTAGATGAAACAAACTATGCCAAAGAATCAAAACAAGCGAGCATCATTCCAATGCACAAAGCAAAAGTGATCTAGTGTTCCATAAAAACTGAACGAATTCATTATTACTTTTTTTTTATTACTGTAACAGTCACTATGAAACATGGAAGCTCGTTGAATCTGATATTTTGAAACATATGCAGTACAACTATTCTGAATGGTTAAATTTATTTTTTTTTTTAATTCTGAATAGTTCTAAAAAATGTCGCTTCACTGACTGCAATCTGAAAGAAGATATCTTGTAAGTTCTAAGGCAAGAACTAAGTAATTCCATCTGCAAATCAATCACAGCCTCCACAAGAAATTAAACAACAGAAAGATGTGATACTGGCCAGCAGATAATTGTCAAAATTTACCACATCTAAACACAGAATTTCTCTATCACCCATAACATTTTTGTGAAAAGGCATCTTAAATTTGTTAGTTATGAACAGATATAAAACCATTAGCTAGTTGAGCAGTGGAAAGAACTAAAATTTCATGTTGGATTGATCCTACAGCTATTGTTAAATCTCATGAAAAGTTCTGTCAAAAACATATTGCAGTGGTACAGCAGGATTTCTTCACATGAAGAAAATATATTAGCAAACTGATGGGGGTCAAAATGAAGGCAAGAATGTGAGTCCAGAGGAAAAAAAAAATGATGAAAAAGTAAAATTTTCAAAAAGTATTAAACTGTGCTGAGAAATTTGTATGAAAAACTACAGTACCACATTTCTTTGATGTCTACACAAAAATGAGACGTAATACGTCTCCCACTAATACACTTTTTATTCACACTTACAGTCAGTGTTGATAATGAAGAATGATTCCACCAAGATGTTTTGAGGAAGAAGAAATATCTGAGCAGCAAATGGACTCCTGCTATGCTGATTGACGAGTTCTGTTAGAAACTGTGATGGAACATTTCGAAGGAAATCAACAGTTCAGACATTTATAATAAAGTAAGCCATACATAAAATGTTAGCACGATAAATATTAAATTTTATTTTTATTTCTTTTGATATGCAATTCACAAAACTCTCTGGGTGATAGAACAAATCTGTTTAATTCATGAATGCAGCTTAGGAACACCTAATTTTAGTCATTAAAAGAAGAACGTACTTTTCTTTTCGTTCTGTGTACTTAGTTAAATATCATTGCGCATTTATTTTTGTTAACAAGAAATAATACAAAGACACTATGAAAGAGAGAGAACATAAGACTGAAATAAAATCTGAAATGAAGTTATTTTTATGTATCACAATGTAAGAGACACAGCAAGCAGCAAACTTAAGATCGCTGATAGCCAGTGACACACTTTGTTCAAGCTCTCTCGACAACTACTGCATAAACAAGTGTTCCTCCCCATTAAAGAACTGATTCTTATATTTAAAGCAGTACATGTGGTGCATTTTCATAGCGTGCAGAACTCAAGTTTCACGCAAAACGAAATGATTTCTCTGGAGATACAGATTATAAAATGGTGCATTTCTTTCTTCCGCTCAGGTATTTCCAGTGATATAGAATGTCAGCGTTCTGTTTTTACAAGTCTTTTTTAAAAAATATAAGATTGTCACACATTAGGTAAATATATTATTCTTTGTACCAAAGACTTCTACATTAAAAAATATCTGATACAGGATGTATGACACTTTCCCCAAACAGCCGTCCCCAAAATTGGGCTGAATATACTTTCTCTTACACTTGAGAAAATTAAGTGAATAACATTTCGAAGTAGGAAATTTGAACAAAGAAATCTGTATGGGAGCAAATGCTTCAAGTACAAACTGAAACTTCAAGTCTTTAAAAATGACGCAACCATCATGGCAGTAGTAGTGTGGTACTAAACAGGTGTGTATATACATATAAGTCAATAAAATCACAATTATGCCGTTAACAATACTTGAAAGAGACTGTTGCACAACCACATGGACACAACAGTAAGTATGCAGTTTCAAAGAATCGTTCTCGCTCTCTAGTAAGTTGTTTGTTTTCAGGTCATGCTTGTATCTGGTGCCCATCACATTACACTTGACTTCTTGCAAAGCTCTCGTGGTACCTTTTTTTGTGATCTAATACAAAGTCATTAGTAAAAGCCTACGTCTCTTGAGGGAATTGAAATATCTGGGGAATGATTCTGAACAGTTGTGGTATTTTCACTGCACTGTCAGAGTTTTGTTCACACGTTTTATTGTGGTCTGCACTTATGTTGTGTCACTTTCTCACTTACTATCATCACTTCCCCCCCTTTCACTGCGTTTCATTGACTTCAGGGCTCTTTCTCGCAGTCTCCTCTCCAATTCTTCAGTATTTTCTGCTTCGCTTGCGTCCGAGTCCTGCAATGAAAATTTAAGCAGTTATAATATGGAGCCAAGATGGTGAAGACTACAGACTCCAAGAGTCAAAATTCACATCCGTGTGAAGTAGTGCACTGTAATGCAAATTTTTTGCTTGTCTGTATTCGCCTGAAGTTTCTGCACTCCAGAGTGTTTCCTATGAACAAAGAGAGCTCTAAACCATGTTGATAAGCAGGGAAAGGATTTCTATGTAAATACATATTTACTAATAAAGCTAATATCAATTATATTTTGCATTACCTTTATGTTTCACAATGTGTAGAGTTGAAAAATGTTACTTTTATTTTCCATATTTCAGAGTTTAGTACATATTTTGGAGAAACTTTAGGCCATGTCCCACTGACATCTGCCATGTTGCCTTTTCTTGCGTTACCAACCACAGTATAAAGAAGATACAGTAAAGATAACTAGACCATTTCGTGGGAACAAATTCTGAGTGCGCATGTCACGAAACCGGGTGTATTATCTGGAACCTCCACCAGATGGTTCTCCATCTACGACAGCACTGGCATAATTTAATATTAACTGAAAACATTTATTACTCATCTTTTAACAATTTGAAAGACATGAGGCAAAGGAATGGCAACATAATCATAATAATAATTACTTTCGTATGTAAACATCATGAAAATATTCACTAATTGACGCTAATTTTAAAGTCACTGGTGGATGCTTATGTTGGTGACGTAATATTGAACCATTAGCTACATAGATCACGACATTCGTTTCGATGAAGTTACGACGTCAACAATGGATATATTAAATTTTGTTGACTAGCTAATAACATTATATTAGTGATGGATATTATTTCATACCAGTAACGTTATACTTAGGCCTACATGATTATTCCTATTATTGACAGTATTATTTTGTATATTGATATTGATTTTGGTTTCCAAATTGGAATTAACATACACATTAAAATTTCTAACTGTATCGGTTTAATAGAATGTCTCTAAAGAGGCTACTGTAAGTGAAAGAAAACATGATCTCGGCTACATAATAATTACCCGATTACGTTGGTGTATAGCTAGCTCTTGGATCTAGCTATGAAAGAGTGATTGAAAAGATAGAAAAATTGATATGAGCAATGACTCTCGCCCGTGTAGTAACATGCCATAGTTTGAAAAAGTGAATTTTCATTAGACCTACATAATAAGACATAAATATCATTACAGAACAAAGGAGTAATTACAACAGTTAATACAAAGTTTCATCTGAAAGTTTAGCATGTCTCAACAGCTGATCGCCAAAATCAGCTGTTAGCTCTGCCGATACTAGTGACTTGGTTGGATTCATTGAGAACTAGACCTCCCTGAGCTTGATTTTAGTACCAACAACGTCAAAGGTGCCGACAAGAGTTGTCTCTACTGTATCTTCTTTATACTGTGTATCAACAGAAGCAACTATAACATGTCAGTTTCACATTAATGTAGGCTGTGGAAAAAATTCCTATACTTCATCTATCATTATTTGTTATCAGATTATTCGAATGAGAACAGCTCTAAAAACCTTAACAAACCACACCTAACCTTCATCATATTAACCAACGTTTCCTACCAAATTTAGTATTTAGAGGATTATTACATATTAGCATTACTTTGGACGAGTTCTTTCTTGTTCAAAAACGGCATAAGCCTAACTGCATTAGTTGGAAATGGTCTAAAGAATACCCCATATTTTAATTAAGTTCCATGTATTTTCCATATTTCATATAAAAACATTCATTTTGTATTAAGCTTAAGAATAAAATAAAATAAAATTTCATTAACTTTTAAAAATACATCTCAACAATAGATTTTTAAACATTTTTAGTAATTTCTTTAAAATCAGAATTATTTGAAAATTAACAGTCCTCTCAACAATGGGAAAGCAAGTTAAGAAACTGTATTATTTTAATTTCGAAGTTTGTAACAGAAAACAGATGTGCAGCCCCAGTTACATGCCAGTCAGAATACACATTGCTTCACTCCTGTTAATCATTCTATAAAGACGGTAAATATGCCAAAAGTACTACATTCAACCACTTTAAAATTGAGAAGTTACATTTCAGAATTTAAAGTTGATGGTTTATCAACTGACAATAAAATATTATTTTGTAATTTGTTTCAGTGTCCAGTATTGTCTACACAAAAGTTCCTATTCAAACCACTAAACATCAGGCTAACAAACAACGAAGTTTCAAGCAGAGACAATTGTCTTTAATAGAAACAACAACATCGAATGTAAGGTCCGAGTTCAACATCAACTGCTGGCATTCCTCTCTACAAGCCATTATTATGTTGACAGGCAATAAAAACTGTGTTTTGTTTGAAGTTCACATAATAAAATAATACAATGAAAAAATAAGGTACGTCCATTATATTCTTTGTTTAGTTTGATTAACATTGTAGCCTACTAATATTTAACGTAGATAGTCATTTTTTTATCATTTTAAGTCCATATTTAATTCCATATTTTGACAAAAATAAGTACATATATATTTACATATTTCATACAATTTTAGTCCATATAAATCCATTCCCTGTTGGTGAGCGAACTATGCTCATGTGGAAGGAGAGTCACAGAAAACAACCAGGAATTGTTTAAGTTTTTATTTGGAAGTGCACACAGCCTATAGTGCTCTTCACTGTAACCTAATGAGTTAAATATGTTTTGTGGGATAATGAAGGATAAAATAATAGAACAATATTTACGTTCATTCTGATTTGTCGTTCTATTCATTATATTTTGTGCTCAATTTTGCTTTCCTCTCTATTTCAAATGCTATACCAATAAAACTGCAGACTCAGACTAGAGGCTCTTAACTCCTGTGTATTCCCAGTGCTAACATACGGTTGCCAAACCTGGGCCCTCACAGAGAGGCAAAAGATGAACATCAAAATATGCCAAAGGAAAATGGAGAGGAAGATAGTTAGCGCTTCACTCCAACATGGCACTGCAGAAAATTACAGCTTCTGAGAACATCACAGAAAAAGCCCTTATAACGAAGTGGAAGTGGGGTGGTCATGTAGCAAGGCAGCAACAAGGCAGATGGGCGCGAGAAACCACCATGTGGGACCCGTACATAGGAAGGAGAACACAAGGCAGGCCAAGAAGAAGATGGACAGATACATTCAAGCAGCAGCTGGGAGGGAACTGGTCAACCATCGCCCGCAACAGGAACGAGTGGAGGCAGATAGTGAACAAACTCGTATAGAACTAAAATTTGACAAACTCTAATGTATCTCACATAGTGAATGTGAATGTAAATATTGGTCACGTGAAATAGCTCATCATGTGAACCACACCAACCGAGCTTCCCCTCCTGTAGGAGGCCTTAGCCCTTCATGGGACACAGTGGCTTCATTCATTCATACCAATGAAAATTAATTGTACATTTTTCATCTTGCATACTGGACGGAACTTATGTCTTTAGATCAAACATAGAAATAATACAAGAATAAATACCATCCTAATACAGGGTTGGGCAGATAAAACCGGCCCCATCTCATGTCATATGATTTGGAAAATAAATTATGTAGGGTATTGATTTCTTTTCTTTCTTTTTTCTTGAAAATGTAATTATGTTGGCTATACTGTATCTTCCGCGTGTTTTGTGTTATTGTTGTTGCGCCATTGTTGCTTATAACCTCTTCTGGTTGCTGTTTAAAAGTCAGACGTTCTAAACACATGTAAAGAGTTGTTCTTTAAATAAGCATTACTTATTCAATACCAGAGCGAATATTCTTCATTGTGGAGGCGTACGTACAGACCAGCTCTATTAAGGAAACACAACAATTATTCAGAGACAAATATCCGCTTCGCTCAGTACCAGCGAAAAGCAGCATTCAAGATTTGGTGCGAAAATGGCGTACGACTGGATCCATAAAAAATGTAACAAGGAACAGAACTCCTCCTGTCCGGACTCCTCAGAAGTGCACAGAAGTGTCTAGATGCAGATGGAGGGCACTTCCAACATTTATTATGAAGGTAAATGCATTTTATTTTCATTCCATTTGAAGTTTGTTTCAAATCATTAGTACCTATCAATGTCATAATACGGGCCGGTTTTATCTGCCCAACCCTGTACAATATAAGAATAACAATTAAATAATTATTTAACATCTGTAACAATTTCTTCCTGCACATGACTTTTGAGTTTTCCAATGGAACCCCGTCCATTGTGGGCTGAATTTGGTAATAGGAAACTGAAAATATGTGAGAATTGACAACTGTAACTTACTGGACAGTTCTAGACTCTACGAAATGTTATGGATTTTACCTCACTTTCTTCCACTTTACGTTTTTTATGCTTCTTATGTTTCTTGTGTTTCTTATGTTTCTTGTGTTTCTTGTCCTTCTTCTTTTTCTTTCCTTCCAACTCTGCCTCACTGTCCTGTAGGACAAATATTATTTCGGTTATATATAAAATATCAAACAGCCAGTTATAACAAGAAGATATTATCTAGAAATGCAAGAATATGACAAGCTTTAGGACATTCAAAAGTTTCAAAGAAATGCAATGCAAAATAAAAAGAGCACATGAAACAAATGAAAACTCTATTAGGACAACAGTAGGAATGACAAATTGGTTCAAAAAAAATCCTGGATTGAGACAAGGAAATGTCCTGTAACCTGTTGTTTAAAATATACTGATCTATACTAATAATAAATCTGTAGCCAAAATTTTTCTGGTAATTTTCGCTTTTCCAAAAATAATTGGTGTTAACATGTATAATTAACCATCCTGAAATCGAAAATAGCTTTTTTGAAATTTTTGTTTGTATGTCTGTCTGTCTGGATGTTTGTTACCTTTTCACGCGATAATGGCTGAACCGATTTATATGAAAATTGAAATATAAATTAAGTTCGTTGTAACTTAGATTTTAGGCTATATGACATTCAAAATACTTTATTTAAAAGGGGGGTTATAAAGGGGCCTGAATTAAATAAATCGAAATATCTCGCTTATTATTGATTTTCATGAAAAATAGTACATAACAAAAGTTTCTTTAAAAATAATTTCCGATAAGTTTTATTCTATACAAAATTTTGATAGGACTGATATTTAATGAGATAAATGAGTTTTAAAATTACAATAACAACGCCATCTAAGGTGCTGTACTGAAATGAAAACAAATGACTTCGTCTATAAGGGGCCTTGGAGAACAACAATCAAAAGTTATTAAACATAGCCTAAGAGAATGTTTCTGTGTCTGTATGAAGTAATATCGGAAGCTAATTAATTGTATAATTATTTCACCATTGGAAAGTGTAGTTTCTCTAGATGGACATAATTCTACAATGTTATTACAGTAACTTCTGAAACATACAGCAAGTAATATAAAGTATACACATTAAAACTAAATGATATGCCAATCTTCATTAAACTATGGTTGCATGTAATAACAATTAAGAAACATGTTAAAGGAATTATCATTGCACCAAATGAGTGTCTCTGGACCCAAATGACCGCATTTTAAATATTTAAATACAATTTAAATTAAGTAACATATTAAACGATTTATCCTTCTATCAAACACGAATGTTCCCTGGATCAAACGTCCTATTTTAATTATGTAATTACTTTATATTTATTTCTAACATGTGCAACAGAGCACACGGGTACGGCTAGTAAAGTGAATAAAGTCATACATACAGGCAGAAAACCAGATCTTAAAACTGTTATATATAGTATTATGCAGATGACATAGAAAGTAGAGTCTGAATTATGAAAATCAATTGCAAAAGAATATGGTTTAAAGACGAACATTGAGAAAACAATAATTGTTATGAAAATATATAAGGTAAACAATGAAGATTGGAATATTAAGCTGTTAGATGTAAATTTAAAAAAGTAAGTTTACATATTTAGGATCAGAAATAAATTTATATGGAAAAATTCAGACAAAATTTATAAACAATTCATGTGGAACAAAGATATACCATATTAGTTCAACATATTAACATAAAACTGTAACAAAGAATAAGTTATTGACGGAAAACAAAATAAAACCTTCTAAACTTCAGATAAGTTAGCCAGAATATTAATCCATATTTGATCATAAATTGAAGTATGCAAAGTTAAGCCAATTTAAGAATTAGTTTCATAAACTAAAAATACAGGACTGAATTTAAGTAACTTGTAAAAAATCTCTACTTTACATCTAGGGTTGCTAACCCTCTCGTATTTCCCGGGATCTCTCGTATTTGCCCCAAATTTTTAACAGATTTTCAGCTTCCGTATTATTCTTCCCTTCGAGCATTTTGCTCTCTTATTTTTGCATAATACAAACATTTTTATTCTGAACATTTGATTTTGCCATGAATGATCATTTGTATGATGAATTTTGCTGTTCAAGACAGGCATTAAAATGTCCAGCATTCTTAGAAAGTAATGCTTGCCAGAAATGGGTTTCACTGCTCACCTGTTTAAAATCAAACCATGTTAACGTTACAAATTTGGAAAAACTGGTGACTATTCTCATGAACAATAATTGGACAGATGTTCGAAACAGAAGTACGACACATCTAATCAAATCAGAGTTGCAAACTGTAGTCTAATTCAACTATTACACGAGACAAAATCTGTCTCAAAATACTCTTAATTGAAGCCTCGTTGCCGAAGTGTAGAATAAAGTTGTACTTTAGTAACTGAACAGAATAATTTGTCTGTTTTCTATGTGACATTTTGTCGATTCCTTAATCTCCCGTAATTTCTTCAAAAAAAGTTGGCAACTCTATTCACACCAGACATAAAATCAAACTGTAAACCTAAAGAATAAATTACAAGAGATGCTTGAAAGCAAACGTGGTTTCTATGGACAAAATAAATTATTGACAAAGTGAATGAGCGAAGTATATCGTTCTGCACTAAAAAGTCCATCTAGGTATGAACATTTTATTTATTTTTCACTATAGTAGAATTAACATTTCTTTCAACTTCTGACAGCTCGCTAGCCACATGACTTACGGGCCTGCTCTCATGGCAACACTGCCAACTTGCTGCCACTTCTATGAGCTGGTCAGTCAAATCAAGTGTGGTTATGTTCGATAATGTGGCATCACTGCATGCAAGCCTGGGCGAAGAGCAGGGGGCATCAAACAATGATTGGCTACTTCCAAGATTAACCTAGGTTGCCATGACAAAAAACTAATCCACGCTGCTAGCAAGCTGTCTGATGGCCAAAGAAACTTAATTCAACTACAGTATAAAACAGTTTCGCATACAATGGCGTATTTCCGACAATAGGATATGAATTATGGTGAAGTTTTAAGAGTGTAAGTTGTAAATTACACACCATCTCTGAATCACTGGAAGTTTCTTTCTGTTTCTTCTTCTTTTTCTTTTTAGCTTTAGTATCTTCCTCGGAGCTGGAAGCTCTCTTCTTCTTTTTTACAACTTTCACACGCTCTTCTTCTTCAGACTCATCTGATTCTGAAGTCTCAGCCTTCCTTGATCGACTCTGTAATGAAGTGAAATATTGTAAACATACATTTAAAAAGAAGAAAAACAATGTTTCGTGTTTATCACGTAAAAAGTAACGATTCGCAGAAAAATACAAAATTCGCAATAACTCCAGTTAAACATATGATCACAAATCATTTAATACTTCACAAGAAACATACACACATTTTTCCAGTTTCATCTGTAAATAACTATTTACGTACGAATTAAGAACATTAAGTCACTATAAGGACATTAAAACGTCATGGGAACAAGAAGAATATGTCAGAATAAATAACAGGAAAGTTAGGATGGGCTTAGCTTGGAGGAGACTAGGAATATGGAAATTGAAAAACAGGAGGGGTACCACAGAGAAGGATATCTGCCCCCTTTGCGGCATGGGAGAAGATGCATTCGATATATTATTAGAATGTCAAGAAACAGACAAAACAAGGAAAAAGTGGATAAATAATAAAGTTTTGAATGTGAATAGATACGTAGCATATAATAAAATTTGTAATATAATTAATATAAGGGAGTCAAATAAATTGGGCAAATTTTTAATGATAGTGAAAATGAAATGGGAAGAGAAAGTTAAAAGTAATGGTGTATTAAATTGATCTTGTAGTGTGTGTGTGTTTTTTTTTCTAGTTTGAGACTTGGCATAGGTGATTAAAATTGTAAAGTAAGGCAGATCTGGGGTAATATAAAATTGTAACAGGTCTGTCTTACAGATATATGATCCATGAATAAATATATCATAAATATCATAAAAAACTATTTACGTTTATGAGTAACAAAAATAATTTGTGACAGACTGAGGTGAGGAAGAGGTGATGATGCTGGAAGTAGAGGTGGAAGAAGAAAAGGAGGAAGAGTTTGCCTGTTTATGCTGGTGATGAGGGAATGAGGATACAAATTTGTCAGAATAAGACAGTAAAATAATGTTCTTCTTTAAGTAGGGGAGATTAGGGACGTTTGACCCAACTCAATTATTAAAAGATCTCAGTTTGTCGACTGCCATCTTTTAGTAGCATCTTTGCTCTGAAGGTTAAAGATAATATTTGTGCTCGAAAAGGAAGTGCACGTATAAACAACTGACCTAGCACTTCTTGTCTGTTTTGACTCTGAAAATTGTAGTTCTTTTGTTCCAGTTTGTAAGTATCCTTATGAGTGAAATTAATCATATCGAAAATACTTATAATTTTATTTTATTCTATAAGGCCGTATTCATAGACATTCTTAGTGTGGGCTTCCGGTGGATGATCAGCGAACTAACGTTTTTTGGATTCATAAACCAGTGTTAGCAATATGATATGATATGAATCCTGTACAAGTAACCAGTCAATAGCCGGGGCTAGTTTAGCACGCTCGTAGCGCGGGCTAGCAAAATGTCTATGAATAGCACCCGTAAAGTTGAAGATTTAAATTGATATATTTACAATTGAAGGGTACACGGGAATAACGATCAAGGTCCATTTTAGAAAGTTTCGAGGAAAACGAATTTTGAAGTTTAAGCACTTAATACTTTGTTATGTGTGTATTTAATAGAAATTGAAGTAGTGGAATGTCAAGAACGATGATTTCTTATTACCAGCTACACCACATGATAGTACTTCCTTTCCATTATAAGATAGCATTATTAACTCAATTTCGATTTTTGATGGACCTTGATCGTTCTTCCCGTGTACCTTCAATTTAGTTTCTTTCACAAAGAACTGTGTAATATTTCAATTAGTAAAAATGACCAAGTAGGGAGATTTGACTCACATTACATTTTAAAGAAAAAGAGATGAGTAAATATGATTGTTGTAACTATTTTAATTGGATATGAAAGTGAAAGCCAGGGACCAATTCTCGGACGAAAATGGAGTCAGAAACAATTAAGTGACTGTGAAACAAGCAATTGAAGGCAATACGGCATAGACAGAAAAACGTTAAGATGGTATCTTAGTATGTTTATAAACTCCAAGGAGAACAGAAGACAACATTTAAGACAAATCACGACAGCTGCCAAATTTTCTCCACCCGTAATGAAGAGGAAATCGAGCTCGAAAAAGAAAAAAAAAAGGCTAGCACATAGCAATTAATCAGATAACTTTGAATGAATCTTCTTCAAAGACAAAAAAACATTGCAAATTGTTTTCATAATAAAATTCTATTATATATCACTTTTATATTAGATAACTCATTTCAAGTTTATATCTATTTATAATGTATAGAAATAGTCGCATCTGTAAGGTTTTTTGTACTTGGGTCAAACCTCCCTACCTATTGAGGTTTGGCCAGTTATGCATTAGTTTATAAAAATAAATATTTACAGATATGAGTTCATAGTAGGCAGCTACTAAAATTACTACAAATCACCCCATGCTTTCCCTATCCTATATCAGAATTAATTTGATTTTAGAAGATTTCCCTGACAAAATAAACAAAATGCTTGAAATGGGTCAAACGTCTCTAGTTTTCCCTATGTTATCACTAGAGCAGAATTTTAGGCCCTAAAAAGTGACATTTTAGACGCCTAAAATAGGCTTTTAAACTTCTTTATTTAGGCTCTATAAAATAAAAAATAGGCTTTTTTGTTTGTTAAAGAATGTCACTAATATAAAATTCAACATTATTTAATGCAAAATTCTTGAATTAAAAGGAACTCCCACGCATTTCACATTTTACAAGAGTACACATCCATACACAAAATGAAGACATTCTGTCTTTAAGTTAGTGTTTCTCATTCACCAATCACATTTCTATAGTTTGCTTCACAGTAGATGATCAGTGGCTATTGTGTCGCTCACTGCTGTACTTACAAATGGTGAGAAAAAAGAAGGGGTTGTTATCTGTCTTGGAATGTAAGAGAATGCTTATTCGGGTACAACCCAGCCAGTTTGTGTTAAATTGCTGACAGAGGAAGATATAACAACAACAACAATAATAATAATAAAAAATTGTCCTGCAGAAGTTCTTTTACATGCCAGTAAATCTACTGAAATGAGCCTGTCGCATTTAAGCACACTTAAATGCCATTGATCTGAGCCGGGATCAAACCCGCAACCTCGAGCACAGAAGGCCAGCGCTATGCCGACTATGCTACCCAGGCCGACTGAAAGTTGGAATTTTGGGATTGAAAGATTGTAAGAATGAGAAGGGGTGGCCCAGAGGTATTTCTGTATTGTGTTGTTCACTGCTAGGAAGGAGTTGTTATCCATCGTGGAATGTAAACGGTACAGGATGTTAAGAAAACTGTAAACAGTTACGAAAAATTATGCAAAAATTTTAAAAATCTAAAAATAGGCACTAATGTCAAAATACGCATTTTTAGGAACTATATAATCCATTTATTTATACCTATATTTCCATGAAAAATGTAAATATTAAATCTCAAGCCTGTATGTATCAAGGAAAAAAATAAGATTTTGTCTAAATTCTGCTCTCTAGTTACCACTATAAGCAAAACCACAGACAAAATACGAGATCCGAGCAAAGTCTAGAAATAATCTTAACAAAAGATGCGATATCTTTTTATTTCCAAGGCACAATAAAATAAGAGAAACATATAAAACATTTCGCCATACTTTTCTCACTATCTGTTTGTCCTGGGAACCAGACTTCCTTCGCCTGGGAGAAGGAGATTCTGAACTTTCAGAAACCTTTCGCTTCCTATCTTCTGTCTTCCTCTCCTTTTCAGACGGCCTTACAGGAGACTCTGATTGTTTCTTGCTGCTCTTACGATCCCTATTACACAAAACATTATACATTAATGTACAATCATTCTACATATCATATAAACCAATTTCCACAAAATTTAAGAGATGGGATTCTCAATTTTTACTTGCTAAACTCACAACTTGTCACAAAACACAAACCATTAAGCATATGTTCATCACATTGCTCAAATCAACACCTACTTCTACTAAAGTATGAAACGATGTAGCAAGGGCATACACATTATGAACACAAGGAATACGGTATAAAAAAAGATATCTTACCTATCTCTAGGTGGTGGTGAATCTTCAGGTTCCTGTTTCGACTTCCTGGTTGACTTTTCACGGCTCCCTTCTTTAACAGTGGCTCCTGACGATTTCTTGTGGTTCTTATCTACCTGGCGAGATTCTGAACTTCGATCTTTCGACTTCATCTTGCTTTTATCAGGAGATGGGGAGACTGATTGATGTGGAGCCTTTTTCCTATTAGTGGAAGCAACTGATGATTCCTTGTCATCATGTTCAGAAGGAGATCTGTAAAATTATTTTACAGTAAATCAGAAATTACTATACTATACAGCAGTTCTCTCATTAAAATTGGCACAATAGAAATATATATTCCAAAACCATCATTATTGTTATCAGCGCTCTCTCTCTGGTATCCCAGCATTACCTTTGTCCTCTTTTCTTCCTAAAGAAATGCCAGGGAATACGTAATGTTTACTGTGATATCGCGGTGATGCCAAATGGAATTTGAATCGAAGAAAGTGATAGTCAGGATTTCTTGGGATACCCTCTTATCCCATGTCGTCATTCCATCCGTTACAAGAAAACTGACCTTAAATTGACCAACTTTTCTTCACTAGTCATATTTAATGATAAAATACATTAAAGGTGATATATTACAGTTATATGAACACTTTAAAAGTTTATTGAAGGTGTTATTCGGACATGTTTCGGACAGCTTCTCCATCTTCAGTGATAAGTTACATCAGTCTACTTTAAGCCAAGCAAGAACACGGTTCGAACATCTGAACCACTTTGTCGATGTAACTTATCACTGAAGATGAAGCATTCTCCGAAACATGTCGGAATAATATCTTCAATAAACTTATAAAGTGTTCATATAACTGTAATATATCACCTTTAATGTATGTTATGCACTAACCTTCTGGATTTGCTTTTACTGGACCTCTTCTCAGCACTGCTGTCTTGATCCTTATCTGCAGTCTTCCTGAATGGTGATGGCGTTCTTGACAGACTGTGTGAGAACTGAATGAAAAAAAAAAACACAAGAAACGTTAAAAACAATAAAGCAGTTCCGACAAATTCACAAAATCTCTACTTACAAGTTGTTTTTGTTGTTGTTTATTGTTAGTAAAATAACATGTACAAAAATACAGATTTAATTCTTCCCTGAAGGAGTAATAACTCGTGCTCAGGAATTATCCAAACACATACTTAACACAAATAAAGATAATTATCTGACACAAAGTGGGTTAAGAAAAAAAACAGGGATAAATTAACTAGAAAAAATACAATTTCAATTTTAACAATTTAACTCATACAAATACATATACATATTAAACCAGTATATTATATTCTATAAAAATTAAATTCCTAATGCTATTTTTTTATTTTCTGATACTAAAATTTTCCAAATTTGGATATTTTTCAATTATTTTATTATATAACCTTGGACCAAAGTAAGTAGAGCCCAATCGCAAACTCGTGGCACCAACATGCGCGAACTTCTTTCTGAGGCTTCGGAGTGAGGGGTTCTGTGTGAGCAGGCGACTGCTTACTCATAGAGCATATTGTTCAAACACCCCCCAGCAAGACTGAGCAAGTCCATGTAAGTCGACGCCAATTCGTCTTTCACGCAGGTATCACAAGTTTGCGATCGAGCTCTACCATGACTAAGAGCTGTGCTTGTGAATATGTCAATAAGCATTTAATGTGCATTTGGGGATAAATTATACAGTAAGCAATCAACTCTACTTCTAGACAAATGTCAGGATGTGCCCTAAAAGAAATGGGCCCTTCCCTATAAAGTTCCCGAAATTTTACAACATAAATTCTTGACACAAGATGCCCTGGCTCAGCTTCCATATATTACCCCATTAGATGAGCGAGGTTACTCGACTCTACTTGCACTGTGAAAGGACAAAGTACCTTTCAATGTGCAGACTTACATCTTCCGGCATTTCTTCTTCCAATCCTACAGTCAGTTCCTCCTCCTGCCCCCGTATGTGGTACCTAAGAAGTTACATCTATTTTTGGCTTTTCCCTTTCAAAATTTTCTAGAGGTCCTTCAGTGGAGCAGCGAAAACTGGAGTGAGAGAAGTGGCCAACAGACTTGGAGTTCACATATTCAGTTTCTCTCAACCCCGAACTCCCTTTGCAAGGACGCGTTTTCGCCTGTCTTTTAAAGTTTCTCCTTCCATTTTTCCCCTCTCTCTCAATTCAAATTCAGTTATATCAGTGTGAGGAGAGAGGCCGGACTGGGAAGAGCTTATTACAAAAATTTTTGTGAAAGAAGTGGACATAAATTGCAGTAAATGGAAATGCAATGCTCTTCTAGCTCTAGAAATAAATGCACTCAACAAACCCTTTGTTTGGTAGACGGTGGGGAGGCACTGCGAGACACTGAGCGAGGTTTCCTTTTCTTTTCATCACGAGAAGCAGAACGACGTCTTTCGGCAGAATTGTGACTTCTCTGAAAAATGTGCATCACACTATCAGAACAGGTACTTTTTTTATATCAATTTCGAACACACATATAGTAAAATCAAGAATTTTGTGAACCAGTTGCTGTGTACTGCATAATAGAATGTGTTACATATTGTTCATTATTATAAGCAAATAATTAACACACGAGATTAATTCAAAAATGTTAGCTTATGTGAAATACAGTACTAGTAGGTAAGTCTATCATTTCAGCATCTGAATAAAGTATACAATATCAAACCCTGTCTGACATTTATAGATACTTACACCATGAGGTGAGCGTGAACGGCGTGGAGATACTGATCGACGGCTGTGACTTCTTCTTGGTGTTCTTCTCGGACTCCTATGAAATAAAAATATTAATATAGTTAATGTAGGATGATAACTAGAGCCCGGATTTTATGTAGTATTAAAATGAGAAATCTGTACATAAATATGTAGCTAAAATGGCAAAATATGTAACAAATAAAAAATGTGTAGCTTAAAATCTAAACTTTATTAGATGTATTTTTGCACACTGATAAAAAATTACAGGTGCACATGTGATTCAACCTCATTTAATTATTATTTGGAGGCGCAATTAAGAATGAAATATTTTCCATATTTTCTGCTGTCATCGACTGTCTCGTCAACGGCATCCCATACGTAAGAATCATCAAGTTCAGCCCTAATTGTTTCCACTGTATTAGTGTAGCAGGAGTCAAATAATTTTTCTGGAGTGTTGATTCATCTGGAATATTTGCATAGGAATGCTTGAAATTTTGGCACTCCAAGTTTATACCAGGGCATGTTTGCAGCAACCATTGCCATGCAAAAATCTTTATTAAATTCACTGGTAGAAGACGAAAAAAAGTTCCAGCACCACTTGTGTAAGAAGAACTTGTTTTTTCGATGGAGCACGTTTTTTATTTCTCACATGAAGTTTAGTTTTCAAACGCTGTTCTAATTGTGACTTCATGGCGCATTGCGTTTGTCACACACTTTGCACAGCATGATTTTACCATCACTAGTAAAGGCATTGTTAATTGAAATCCAATCTTTTAATTTGGATGCAACTGGCGCCATAGCAGTGGACTAGCTAGCTGTATCACCTGATATCAAAATCTTTCAGAGCAACTGATTGGGGGTGTTTGTGCAAATGGTCATTCCCACAGGGTAATTTTCACTCTGTCCTTCACTGTGGTAGCAGTGCAATGAGCCACGTATTTTTCCTACTTTACTTCTTAAAGGATACACAAACTGTTAGCATAGCAAAGAGATGTCCATTTTTTGACAGAATACATTATTAGTTTCAATTATTAAATCATTTTTATGCATTAGAGATGAAGGGACAAGCTTTATAATAGTACATTATGCAACGAGCCTATAATGATAGTAATTAAGACGCAAGTATGTTTGTTTATGAAACGAGCGCAAGCGAGTTTCATAATTTTCATACGAGCGTCTTAATTACCATTATAGGCAAGTTTCATACGACTTTTTATGCTCGACCATATTTCTAACTTGAAATTATTAAGAAGTATTCACTTTATTTGTATCTGACAGAAGATCGGAAGTGACCTTGTTCATAGCTCGTGAATTGTGAGATGTGCGCAGATGCGAAAGTATTGATTTTTTCCGAGGAACAATAATGTCATTGACCTTGATGTAATGCAGAGAATGTGTAACCTGGAAATTGATTTAGAATTGAAAAACGAGATGACAAATTGAATTTATTTGAATATTATTTACAATTAACGCTAATTATTATAGTAACAGAACATAACCTTCTGCAACAGTATTGGATTTCCAGCCTCTGTGACGTTTCCCTCATCTTTCGATTGCATATCCAAGAATAATCGAAAACCTGAACTTTAATGAATAGGTGTACTTTAATGACATGCATTAAAGGACTGCTACCAGGTGTATAATTACTATATTTCGGCATGGTCGAGCATAAACAATTTTAAAACATATAACTATGAATTAAGTCGAGGGAAAATTGGAGAAAAAAATGTGATTTTTTCAAAATATCCTTCAAGATATGTAATATATATGCCAAAATATTTATTATACATCAAAATATGTAACTTGAAACTAAGGAATAATGATCTCTTTGGTGTGATTGCCTACATTTTAGCTTTTCTTATAGCCTGTGTGTGTGTGTGTGTGTGTAATTACATAAAATCTGGGCTCTAATGGTAACAAGATGAAATGAGTTAAAAAAAAAAAAAATGTTATGTTTTATTTAACGACACTCGCAACTGCAGAGGTTATATCAGCGTCGCCGGATGTGCCGGAATTTTGTCCCGCAGGAGTTCTTTTACATGCCAGTAAATCTACTGACTTGAGCCTGTCGCATTTAAGCACACTTAAATGGCATCGACCTCGCCCGGGATCGAACCAGCAACCTTGGGCATAGAAGGCCAGCGCTATACCAACTTGCCAACCAGGTCGACATGAAATGAGTGTGTGTTTCAAAAATACTCGTATGAAATCAGTTACCATACTGTACACGTTGAAGACTGTATTATGTACATTTGTGAATAAGCTTTAAATGTTCTGACACACCAATAAAATCAGTTGATTGATAACTTCAGACTACAGAGAATCAGTCTCACCCTCACGGACATGTGCATCAACGTCGATTAGTGAAACCACAGTTAAAATTGCCTCCTAACTCCTCATTAACTATTTTTAAGGTGTATTGACCTCAGTTAGGACTTAAACAAGAGGTTAACCATAGTAATCTCTAACTGGTCACATTCGAGCAAACGAACGAAGATTGTTTTGGTATGGTTACGTGTGTGACGGGGATTTACTACGTAAGCGAAACTGACTACGCCCGCCGCTTGGATATGACCAACAAGGTCATTCTTCAAAATCCCTTGCAAGACCTGTAATGTCATTTTTTGTAACCACAGATCCCAGAACGGGTGCTGGGTGCCCATACTCAGTGTGGGGAAAGATGTATTCTACATCAAAATCATAGTCTTAACATGTATATAGACTGTGTAATGTAAATTACCTTCTCCTGGATGGCGGCCTCCTGGAAGTCGGGGGAGGCATCCTCCGCCTCTCTCGCTCCCTCATTCTGTGTCGTTCTCTGTCTCGGTCCCTGTCTCGATCCCTGTCCCGATCCCTGTCTCTCTCGCGTTCCCTCTCTAGTGAACGCCGATATCTACCACTCCTCCTGTCACGATCTCTCTCTCGCTCTCTTTCTCGTTCGCGATCTCGACTAGATCCTCTGTGTCGTCTGTGTGGTGAGCGAGAACTCGAGCCAGCTCTTTTTTCCTGCAAACAATCAAATCTTCAAACTGTCTTCACAATCGTAACACAAAATTTAAAAACATTAATGTTACAAAGATGACACTTTTTCGTATGTTTAACTCATTTCATTATCTCTGACTAAGATTCTGATTGATAGGCCTATATCATAGGAAACAACAGTTAGCTACAAAAATCCAAGACATAAAAAAATAAATACAAATTAAAAACGAGAAACGAAAAACGGGTAAGAGATGCTAGACTGAGAGTGCAGTGTTCTGATGACCACTGATGTATAGAGTGTCCCAGAAGTCACGCACCATAAACCCGAGTCACACGGGAATAGTTTACAGGAGTCAAGTGCTTGAAGCCTCTAAACTTGATGTTATATTTGTGATCACACGGAGACATTAAACTTGAAACCATGCTTGAAAAAAAAGCGCGCGCTGAATGTTGTATTCGTAGTGGTGTTTGAATTCTTGTATTCTGTTATAGTTAATAAAAATCAATAGTGAACTGGCATTTTTAGTTTGGTGAAACTGAAGATGCCACCAGCACATATTCAAGCATGAGTGCAGCTAATTGACGCCTTGTTGTTGTATGAATTACAAAACAGTCTTGAAAAAAAGGAAAAGAGAACATGGGTTAAGAAATGGATTTGTAGAAGAATTATGCACGGTGCATCTAATACCTTGTTGAAAGAATTAGCTGAAGAAGATCCTGCAGAATACAGGAAACATCTCAGAATGAGTCCTGTTTTAAGGGTTTTTAACTTTTTTTGAACCACTTCTACATCTATGTTTTCGAAACCTTGTTCCATGAGTTCACTGACTAGTTTCTGGAATAATAATTCCCGCTTGTTTTTATTGAGGTATTCTTTGTCACGTATATTCCATACAAGTTCATACTTCTCATACACTTCCAAAAACTTTATGATATCGTTGGAATTCTACTTAGAGGTGCTCACTATTAATAATTATTAATTTACTTCGACAATAGGCCTAAAACTACAAACTTTCTATTTGCCAAGTTGCTACAAGTTCGCATTCATACACAGGAAGCGGTGAGTCAAGTTGGTCACATGACGGGAAAGTGGACACAAAAGTTGACGGGTTGTCAACTCAAATTCTGCTTGACCGCCAAGTCACAACTTGACTGTCTCGACCATATCACACAGGGAAAGTTGAAGGAAAGTCGACTTGCTCCAAGTACTTGACTCATGTAAACTATCCCCGTGTGAATTGGCCCATAGGCTAAACACAAGATATGTTTGATGTACCTGTCCTGCTGATTCAGAGGTTCAGAGGGGTGATACAGTCAGTCATTCTAAACTCATTCCAAGGTATCACATTCTTGATTTGACATTTCATTTTGTGAGTTGTCTGACAACTCATAGATTTTCTTGTCCAATCTTGCAACACATTTACTGAATGTTCCTTTGGGAACAGATTGTAAAGCTGACACAACTGTGTGATTATGGCCTCCAAATGAGGAACTAGTCTGATCTTTTCATAATCGCAGGTATTTAAATGATATCACAGACATATCCAATAGTAACTCCTGACATCTTGGAATGTTACATTGGAACTCTGCATGCAATAGGATATACGCACATCAAATATCCATGTGAATTTCTGTTCATTCTATGGTACGTGACTTCTGGGACACTCTGTAGATAAGTGGACAGAAAATTTCTAGTTCAATCAGCGTAAGGGAAATTATAACTATGGACACCTTTGATGTATCAGTGACTTATTTCAATTACCTTCAAACCAGCTATACCTACATGAGCATGAGTTTCTGCCTTTTCCCTAGAGTTGGCGCTGATATCCAACCAACCATTGTTGCCAACTGGACGGAAATTCCGTCAAAACTGACGGAATGTCAATGTAGCGGACGGGAAAAGAATGGCTTTGACGGGTGACGGATTTTGTGGTGGAAATTGCAATCTACATCGCCTCTTGACTTTTTTTGCTGCTGTCGTTTTTAATTGTTTAATGTTTCAGAAATTTTACTTTTTCTTTGAACAGCCCTGCCCGTGTCATACCATGTTAAGAAATCCCCTGTTTCAGATATCCTCGTAATCAAGTCAGAGGTTGAAGAATTATTTATTTTAATCAAGATTGGTAAGTAAGTTGTGTTAAAATCTACTTTTTATTTATATATAGATATATTGAGTGAGTCTTATGTACTTTTTTAATTTTAACGGATTCTGATGTATTTCCAGGTGTTAAACTGACGGGGATACAATTTATGTGTTGGCAACGCTGGCAACTGCAATCGACAGCTGAAATATTTTTAGCAAACACGCCAGCAAATAGGGACTGTTGTTCTACTCTTCCTTGATTACACTGACCTCTAGCATTTTGAAAGTAGAATCAAATGCTAACCTAGTGCGTACACACAAAAAATGGAGCAGGAAATTTCGCTCAGTGTCCATTCCCATTAATTTCTATTTGTTAGTTCAAGCACCAAGATAAGACCAATTTCATTGAACTCTAACTTACCCGTCTATTTCTTTCCATATCCGAGTCACTGCCTGAAGAGTCGTCATCTTTGTTATTATTGCGATAATGACGCTTCTTTTGTACACTGTCTTCTTTCTTGTGGATTTCAAAATCTTCCTCTTTGTTTCCTTTCCCTGTTAATAACATAAAATATTATTAGAGACTGAAATTTTTAGTCAAAGCCGAAGTTATGAATGAATTTTGTTTTTTTTTTTTTTAATGCAAAAAGTGATTCAAGATACAACAGTCTACCCTATATTTCTATTATTCAAAGGAGGGAAAAGTATGAATAAGTAAGTAATATTTTTTTTCTCTTGATCTAAAGAGGGCACAAAAAAACAAATACCGGAGTACATGGATCTCACTATTGGCTACACTTTGATCATAAAGACATTAAAATATCTTACAAACTGAATGGATGCAATGGGTAGCAGTGGCATATCAATTTTTTCAATTAATTACTATAGCAACATCTTTCATCCAATGTACAGTAGAGCTTGGTTATAACGACATCCAAGGGACCTTAAAAATTATGTTATAAACGAGTGTCGTAGTAACCGAGATTCATATTATCAGTCTAGTGAGGTGAAAAATGAAAAATAATAAATATAATTAGGCTTATTTTAGATTTACGTATTCATTTTTAAGCATACCATGAACATAATAAAATACATGTACAATTATAAATACAGTATTCTGTATTAAAACAGCTTGTTCATTACTCACCAAACTTATTTACTTAGGAGTGAAGTAATCAGTCATTTTACTCTGTTGTCTCCTACTTGCCCAATACATATTTTCTAAATTACATTCTATGTTCATTATTTCAGTTGCAATTTCACTGCTCCCTCCCCTAGCTTTATAGAACATGTTCACAATTCTAATGGCTTCTAAAGTGTCAGTCACTTCCTTTGGTGGCCATACTACGTTAAAATGCGTGCACTTAGTGAAAACTTCCTGTCGAAACTGACCGTATGCAGGTACCATTAATACTGCATGAATTCTGGCAGGTTACAATGGGATGAGTAATTTGCCTGCATTTCAGAGGTCTATGATAGAAGGTGACAGTAAAGAATTTGCCAGGTTTCAATGGTTCTTAGAAAATTGTATTCCAAACTGAGGTTGAAAATGACGTTATATGCGAGGTAGACACATATACGTTTGTTGTATTAAGCAAGGTAGAAAAGCATATGTCTTATGCGAAATTAGTTGGGACCACAGATTTGACGTTATAGACAAGGTGTCGCACAAAACAAGGTCGCTATAACCAAGTTCTACTGTATATGAATATACTTATTGACGTAGCTCTACTTAGTGATTAAAAATGAAGAAAATCCCACCAGTAGCTTCAAAAATACAAATTTCAGTGGTCCATCACCTTAAAAACATGAGCATACCTTTATCAGAGTGTTCCGATGACGAGGAAGCACTTCTGCTGCTGGCGCTGTCTGAACTTCTCGACCGTGCTTTTCCTCCCTTTGCTGTTGTTTTAACAGGTGAGCCTGACCTTCTCTTTAAAGGCGATCTCGAGTGTCTTTTAGGAGGTGACCTTGACCGAGACTTGGATCCTCTTCCTTTGACTGGGGATCTAGATTTGGAATGTGATCGAGACTTAGAACGATGGTGATTCGACTTCGCTCCAGACTGAGATTTTCCACCTTTGCTTTTGTGTGATTCTGTAGCAGAAGAGGAAGAACTGTGTGATCTAGACCGTGAGCGGGATTTGGAGCTTAGTTTCTTCTTTCGACTTCTTTCTCTGTCTGGAGATTTTTTTGAGGTCCTAAAAACAAAAGAATAATAAATGTATGTATTACTTATAATTAGGGTTAGGATTCTTAGGTAAATAAATATTTTATTTGCACTGTAACAGAAACTCGTAATTGTGTTTTAAGTTTTGGACAAGGTCACCTGAGCTTATATTTTAGATTTTATTTTACATAAAAACACAGATTTTGATTTTTGTTATGTAAATACATATTTTCAAATGTTCACATAAAAACATACAAAAATTAAGTTTTCATCAAATAATTTTCGACGAAAGCACCATTTCAGATTAATCATCAATGCAGTTGCTTAGGCGTGAAAACTGGCAACTGTTTCTCGAAATTGCCTGTCTGTGGAACAGTGGAACTGCAGTCTGCTCTCTCACCACAAGCGATAAGAGCTGTCACCACTAAAAAATTGTACTGTAACTAACACACATAAACAATGATGTGTCATTTAGGAATGCCTTGTAAGTTATAATAAAGCTGATTCAGGAAGCAATTATAATTTCATAAACATCAGCTATCTCAGTTTTCGTTTCCAATCATAAACATGTCTTTAGGGAGTGCATGTTGTTTCTCAATGGTTAGGGCACTCTTTTTTGCCAGTACAAGGCAGTGTTCCACAATAATCGTCAGTCATTTGTGATGGACAACTTGAGGATGAATCTCATTGTGTACTCAACTGTTCAGCAGTTGGTGAGACAGCATAATTTATATTGGTGAATACTGCATATTGTTTATATTAACATAAAATAACTGAAACAAAATTAAATATTTTTCCTTTTTTTGTCACATATTTTCCCGATTGTTAGCACAAAAAAATAAATATTTTTTCCGATTTTTAGCACCTAAAAATCATAGCCCTACTTATAATATTACAAAAAATGGATAATTCCTTATTTGACGTCCATTTTGAATTACAAAGACATTTCAGAGACCAGTGTTTCTTAAAAAAAAAAGGGGGTGGGGGACTACACTGAAAAGCAACTTATATAAAACACATAATTTACAGCATTACAAAATTAAAAACCTAAATTAGATTTGATGATATAAAATTTTAATTTAAACAATGTAGTATGAACAATCTTACTTTTATTTACATAGTATATCATCATGAAAATGACAAGTAATGGTTTTTTAGTTGGTTATTATTTAACGATGCTGTATCAATTACTAAGTTATTTAGCGTCAATGGGCTTGGTGATAGCGAGATGGTATTTGGCGAGATAAGGCCGAGGATTCACCATACCAGTTGGAGAAAACCTAGGAAAAACCCCAACCAAGTAATCAACCCAAGCGAGAATCAAACCCATGTCTGAGTGCAGCTATGGACCGATATGCAAGAGCCTCAGCCGACTGAGCTGACGAGTAATGTTGTCCAATGACAGTCAATGAGGAGGGAAACAACACGCGATTAAAGTACAAGAAATTTCCTTTATTACCTGTGACATTTTTTGCAGGACATGGCAAAGGAGGGGGAAAGACCTTTCAGAAACACTTCCACAAATAATGAGATATCAACTGTTCTACAGTTTGAAACTTACACATTCTAGGCGATAGTATTTTAACGTATTTTATGAGATAAGTCACATAAGCCCCTCCTTTGGATAATTATCCCCATGAAGATTTTTCATTAAGGGGGTGACGGGTGAAATTTTGCTTATTTTTACCAAAATAAATCGCATTTTCGTTTCCTTGTAAAAATGAATCAAATCTCTTTATTATTTTATGTTGGCTGTCTGCTCCAGTTCTGAGTCAATCTTGATTTCGGAAATGCGTGGACGTATGTGCTAACAAAACCTTGTGTAACACAGATCTTAATGGAGATAGCGCTTTGAAACTTTGTGTCATGTCTCTTCAAGATAGTCTAGCGTCACTGTTGTGCGCAAGTGCCAATCATGTGATCCCTTCACCCACAACAGACACAGTCTCGGAATTTAATGATCACACCTCATATGATTCATATCTTAATGTCGTCTATTATTTGATATCTTCTTCTGCCTCGAACTCTTCTCTCATTCACCATTCCTTCCAGTGTATCCTTCAGTAGGCCGTTTCTTCTCAGCCAGTGAACCAGCCAATTTCTTTTTCTCTTCCTCATCAGTTTCAACATCATTCTTTCTTCACCCACTCTTTCGAACACAGCTTCATTTCTTATTCTGTCTGTCCACTTCACACGCACCATTCTTCTCCATAGTCACATTTCAAATGCTTCTCTTCACTTCGTCGTGTTTCTGCCTCATACAATACTACACTTCACTAGTCTCCTCCTTAATACTTTTTCCAGAGAAGATGCTCCTTTTTCTATTAAAAGCTTCCTCTGTCATTGCTATCCTCCTTTTGACTTCCAGGCAGCACTCATGTTACTTATTCGTAGCTTATTTCATTTCGTTCATTACACACATTTAAATCTCACAGCAAATTATTTTGGTTATCCTCTTACCATTATTTCTAATTTCTGTATAGACATTGCATGCAATCATAGCGAATTGCTCAAATTCCCAGTCATTTTTCCCACCTTGTAAATATTTCCCATTTCTTGATTTTACTTTTTTCCGCAGTTTTTATACGAGATTTTAGGCTTTTCTTGGTGATTCTACTATTCAGACGCAGAATTTTGAGCATTCCATTGTATGCTGGAATACAGTACGTTGGCCAGTCAATGTCTGTTCAATGGAGGTCCACTGCGCAGCTGTCTGATTGACAAATGTATAGCACGAAATGATAAATACTGAATAAGTTGGCAACAATGAATATGACAAATATGCATTATGAAAATATTCACAAGAAAACTGTTAATGAGCACATGTCGAAACCTCCCCAGTAAAGATGTGTATGTAATTATTAATACCTCCACAACAGACAGACATACATAAAGAAAAAGCTGCCTATATTTACTGAAAGGTTCTGAAAGTTTACTTGGAATATTGCATTAAGAATCAATGGCACATACCTGAAGAGAGTAGTTGAGTTAACCATTTTCTGTGAATCCCTACTTTTATCACATGATATGTGAAGCAAGGTCATACACACAACACACTGCATCAGTCGAGTAGGTATATCTAGTCAAGGACAAAAGTTACTAATTCTTTCGACTATTTCACTCACATAGCAATGGAGTGTAAGAATATATTGAGTTTCAACCATTCAAAGCCATCAACAGCAATCTTATCGAAACAATCTTTGTCACACCTGATGCTCATTTCTTTAATAATTATATTGTAGCACCTAATGTTCAGATGTTAAATATCTTCTTTGTTACCTTAACAACACAGTTCACCATGATATTGCGTGATGCCCATGCTAGCAGACGTACTACACTTGGCTGCAAAAGAAATGCTGAGTCGAAGTCGCTATCCATTTGAAATATATCGTGTTAAGAGGACTTCGCTTAGGAAACAATAGAAATAAAGATACACAGAAGGCATTGCAATAAAATAATTATACAAACTGGCCTGAATTTTATAAAGAGTTTTTATTCCTTACAAAGGAGAAATGTGTAGTTAAATGTTTCGATTAGATTCAATTTTCACTTCTGTAAGTCAGATAATAGGAAAGATTGGAGAAAGCTGGGTTTGCAGTGAAAGACCTGCCCTTTGGCAGAACACTGAATGAATGAATCTGTGTTTATAATAAAATTTTATATTCATATTTGTAATAAAATTGATACATTTTTTGCTAATATAATAATGAAACGTAACTGGCTGTATACTATATTGATTGTAACAATGACAGCATCCATGGATAATAAGGAAGGCTGTGGAATATCATATAAACTGCAGTTTCGCTATTTTCGTGTAGTATTATTATTAATTTAATGTGTAACACTTTTATTAAGCCGCCAATGCTTATCTACTATAATAGTCATTTACATGAATAAGATTTTTACATGAACGTTTTCGATACCATTTTTTGTATCATCTTCAGATGCATTATAATTAAAATTAAAATTAATTAAAAATTAAAATTGTTAATTTTAATTATAATGCATCTGAAGATGATACAAAAAATGGTATCGAAAACGTTCATGTAAAAATCTTATTCATGTAAATGACTATTATAGTAGATAAGCATTGGCGGCTTAATAAAAGTGTTACACATTAAATTATAGCAGCTTATCAGTAACAAAACAAAAATGAAATTGATTCTTATTAATGTTGTAACATAAAAGTATATGAATAATTTAAAATCACTTTATAATAAATAATAACGTGAACATGTTATAAAAGTAGTATTTACATATTTTTAAAAAACTATCTCAGGAAAATAACTTTCCACCTCACCATGTTTGGTAAAATCCTCGGAAAATGATATTTCTTTTGCAGCCCAGTGTACTCAAGTCCATATTTCCGGTACACATTAGTGACTAGCAACTAGCTGACTTGTAAACTACACACTAGGGAGCCTTGGAAATGTATGCTTGAAACATGGCCGCCTTCATAGACTATTTTTCTAAAAACCATGACATCACGGTGCAGCACCGAATTAAGAAGGCAGTGTCCTAATGCAGTTTCATTATGAGTTATGTGGAAAACATCAGGACCTAATATATTAATTACAATAATGTTTAAGACATTGTAAAGAAGGTACTAACAATGTCAATGTTCAAAGTTCACGTGTTATTCTACATTATGTTTACATTATTTCACTTGCATAGCATCTTCAGATTGCATAACCGCAATTGCTGATGAGGTATCAATGTTTGTTTAGTGAACAAGTCTGCAATCAAGCAAGCATTTTCGTTTACTAGCTACTACGGACTTGACTGCTATGCACTATGGAGCTTTGGATCATGACTTCTGACGTCACATCCGGCTTTTTAAACAACTATCTAGTTCACTTCAGCTAAAAATGTGGCTTTGAGACACGGCCTCAATATCTTTATTTATATAATAATAATAATAATAATAATAATAATAATAATAATAATAATAATAATTTGTTTATTATCTTATACATTAATTACTTATTATATTTGTTAAATAGTCTTCTTTAAATATCGCAACTCCTATCTTGTCAATAATTTACTTGAAAGCACCCAGTTCAAAATAAAATGTTATAACCTCAAATATTTGTTTATTTTTGCTGTTTCACTAATCTTAATTTCTACAGCTATTGTCAAATGTTTACCCATGAATTTCATATTTCAGGAGGCCATGCCAGCCAATGAAACATAATGCTAGCAACTTAAATATCTTATTTAAAAGTAATAAAATTACGTTGTCTTTTTTTATTACTTATTTATTTATTTATTTATTATTCTTCGTGAAACAGCCTTATTCAAAGATCTCGCAAGGTCTCATCCTTCTGAATAATTCATTCATGTTAGCAGCTTGTGAATAATAATCGACATGAGAAATCTTGTGATAATATCGTTACTCAAGACAGTTAAACTTTTGTTTTTGTCTACATGCTGTGGACACATGTGCCCAATTTCAGGGGGGATTTTGACATGAACCCAGTTTACTGGTGACGAGGATAGAAGAGAGAAACGTGGAAGTGACAGTCCTCTAAGTCAGTGAACTTTGACAGCTGTCATGTGTCACCTTTTATAAATAGACACAAATTAGTATTGACACCTAAGAATTCAACACTGTCACACAAACATTTATTAAGTGCTATAAAATTCAATAAACATTGACATGAGGCCATGTCTGTTTACTGCAGTTACAAATTTTATACTACAATTAACAACTGGCATATTCTTAGATGGCCATGTTACAAGGACAATGGATCTACAGAAAGTTTGTAACACATAATTTTGTTCGAATTTGTAACATAAAAGAAAGATATTTAGCCCCATATGTGGTTAGGTTTTATTTTCAGAACGAATTGTTGTAACAAAAGTTTAAATGATTTGATTATATATATTTACTTTGACAACCATTTTGTGGAAATTGAAGATGATAATCGAAGCTATAATGTATGTGGACAATCTTGGAAGAGTGCAAGCATATCCTTCTGCATAAAGATGTTGTGGAGGGACCAAGATAGCACATATTTGGAAGAGTTACAGTATATCTAAATATATCTAACTTCGTAGGGAGAATTCTTCTAGAGTTCATAGTACCGCATAATTGCAATTAAAATTGAATGAGGAGATTTTGGACAAAATCACACGTCAAACCTATACAAAGGTTTATTTTTATAGAAACAAAATATTTCTATGACTATTGTTGTGCAACATCGAGAACATTTTTTTTTAATTATTCTCTTACTAAATCCTATCATCATCAGAATCTTAATCCCCTCATTTTCGGTTAAGAACATCTTGTTTTATGTTGATTTCATCAATAAAACTGTTACCATAGTAACCATAATCAAAGTGCTTCTGTATAAAACAAATGAAGTATTACTTACTTACTGGCTTTTAAGGAACCCGGAGGTTCATTGCCGCCCTCACATAAGCCTGCCATTGATCCCTATCCAGAGCAAGATTAATCCAGTCTCTACCATCATATCCCACCTCCCTCAAATCCATTTTAATATTATCTTCCCATCTACGTCTCGGCCTCCCCAAAGGTCTTTTTCCCTCCGGCATCCCAACTAACACTCTATATGCATTTCTGGATTCGCCCATACGTGCTACATGTCCTGCCCATCTCAAACGTCTGGATTTTATGTTCCTAATTATGTCAGGTGAAGAATACAATGCGTGCAGCTCTGCGTTGTGTAACTTTCTCCATTCTCCTGTAACTTCATCCCTCTTAGCCCCAAATATTTTCCTAAGAACCTTATTCTCAAACACACTTAATCTCTGTTCCTCTCTCAAAGTGAGAGTCCAAGTTTCACAACCATACAGAACAACCGGTAATATAATGGTTTTATAAATTCTAACTTTCAGATTTTTTGACAGAAGACTAAATGACAAAAGCTTCTCAACCGAATAATAACACACATTTCCCATATTTATTCTGCATTTAATTTCCTCCTGAGTGTCATTTATATTTGTTACTGTTGCTCCAAGATATTTGAATTTTTCCACCTCTTCGAAAGATAAATCTCCAATTTTTATAGTTCCATTTCATACAATATTCTCGTCACGAGACATAATCATATACTTTGTCTTTTCGGGATTTACTTTCAACCCTATCGCTTTACTTGCTTCAACTAGAATTTCCACATTTTCCCTAATCGTTTGTGGATTTTCCCCTAGCATATTCACGTCATCCGCATAGACAAGAAGCTGATGTAACCCATTCAATTCCAAACCCTGCCTGTTATCCTGAACTTTCCTAATGGCATATTCTAGAGCGAAGTTAAAAAGTAAAGGTGATAGTGCATATCCCTGCTTTAGCTCGCAGTGAATTGGAAAAGCATCAGATAGAAACTGGCCTATACGGACTCTGCTGTAAGTTTCACTAAGACACATTTCAATTAATCGAACTAGTTTCTTGGGAATACCAAATTCAATAAGAATATTATATAAAACTTCTCTCTTAACCGAGTCATATGCCTTTTTGAAATCTATGAATAACTGATGTACTGTACCCTTATACTCCCATTTTTTCTCCAATATCTGTCGAATACAAAAAATCTGATCAATAGTTGATCTATTACGCCTAAAACCACACTGATGATCCCCAATAATTTCATCTACATATGGAGTTAATCTTCTCAAAAGAATATTCGACAAAATTTTGTACGTCAACAAAAGTGATATTCCTCGAAAGTTACTATAGTTAGTCTTGTCCCCCTTCTTAAAAATAGGTACGATTATGGACTCCTTCCATTGTTCTGGTACAATTTCCTTTTCCCAAATTGCAAGTACAAGTTTATAGATTTCGCTAGATAATGCCCTTCCACCCTCTTGTATTAATTCTGCTGGAATTTGATCAATACCTGGAGATTTGTACTTTTTCAGATTTTCTGTCGCAATTTCGACTTCAGAAAGTGTGGGTTCTGGTAGGAATGCTCAGCAGTTTGTATACAAATGAAATATTACGTAAAAAAAAATTGCCCTTTGAGATATATAAAAAAAACTATAGTGTGTCAATTAAAAATGTTCTCAATAGTCTCAAAAATATTTGTTTCTACAAAAATATTCTTTTCTATATACATGGTTACCTCTGATTGAGATTCTGGCTGATACATCTATTATCAGACATCTCACGTGACGATATGTCAGAGGAAGAACAATTGAAGAGTATGATCCCAAAACACGTTAAGTCAATTTTTATGAAAGGAATGGGTTAGTTTTTTTTTTATGCCCAGGTCTACGGACTGAACGAGTTTTCAAGTGATATGCACAATAACACAACCTTTTAGACAGACAAGAATTGGCGTTGTTTTGGAAGAAAACAAGCTTAAAATAATATAATGATACAGGGCTCAAACATAATCATGTATGTATAAATCATAAAAATGGCCAAATGGACTGAGTGGGTTTTGAGATCACACTCTAATTGTTGAATACATCTCAAGTCTGATTAGTGAACTATGTTACTAGTCAGCGATGTATGCAATGGAGGGGGAACTGGCCACCCTACTCCACTATCTCTTGGTTTACTGGTGTCACTTATGAAGTTCCAACCAGTTTTCAGGTTGTTGACTAACAATACAAGGGGTGTTCCATATTAATTTACACTTTCAAATTTCCCACCATCTATGGTCTGCCATTTGGCTTGTCATTACAGT
Source organism: Periplaneta americana (assembly GCF_040183065.1). Taxonomy (NCBI): domain Eukaryota; kingdom Metazoa; phylum Arthropoda; class Insecta; order Blattodea; family Blattidae; genus Periplaneta; species Periplaneta americana. The sequence continues at coordinate 39,416,857 of NC_091124.1, read as the reverse complement.
TGCAAGCATGTAGTACATTGGTCTGCCCGCAGGTGGCAGCACGATACAGAGGAGTGTAATTCCTGCAAAGTACAGCGCATTTCTCCAATTACTGTCATTATGTGACTGGACAGCATGGAGAGTGATCATCAAGGACAGTGCTGGACGACGTGGTTTTTGTGAAAAGAGGGTGTAAACACTGCAGATATTCACAGGCGATTGGTGGCAGTGTGTGGTGAGCATGCATTGTCACGAAAAACCATGTACAACTGGGTGGATGGCTGGAAACGTGGCTGCACATCAACGGAGGTGACATTGTGATACTTTTTTGAACTCGTCTTAATGTGTGTAATCAATGTAACATGATTAAAGTATGTAGTGCTATTTGAAAAATTGATGACGTCACGTGTATCTTGTACCATAATGTAGTTACGTGCACCAAATCTCCACATTCATGTTAGCCCCTTGTTCTAACATAACTCTCAAAAACAAAAATTCCAATACCTATCCAAACAAAAAAGTTATCATAGGTGCACAAGATAAATGAGACACCCTGTATTGAGAAAGTGGATGTATCTTCCGAGGCATAGAGGTTCTGGGTGAGTGTAAAAAAATAAAGTGTAATTCAATATGGAACGTCCCTCGTACATACAAATACAAGGTTTGACGTGTCTGAACTTTTTGTCCAAAATCCCCTCATCAAATTTTAATTGCAATTATATGTTACTTTTGAAAAACCATGCATATATAAACTAAAGCTGGAACTAATAAGTTAGGAGACAAAGGGTATGTAAAATACCCCAAGTTGTTATGTGTACACATACAAAAATAAATTTGGAGCTCCCTTACTGTGCAAGTTTCACTTACAACAAACTGCGCATGTGCAGTAAACAAGAGGAGCCCCTGTATATATATGCTACTTGTGGACAGTCGTGTGAAATTGTTGCCTACACACATGTGGACTCCCATAAAGACTAGATCCAAATTTTAATTCTGTAGCTGTACATAACACTCCTCTTAAAATAAATAAAAATGTCAGATTACGTGATGACAAAGTTTCTTTTAAGAAGACTCCATTTGTCCACTTTGTCTTTCTGAAGGAGAAGCCTCTGAAAAGGAACACGATATTCAGTTTTTAAGGAAATACCAATCCTAACTTTGCGCAGTGTTTTCTGGAGCTAATAAAAAAAAAACTAAGACTGCAACTAAAAAGTAAGGAAAAAGTGGTGCACAAAAGACCCATGCTGCTTATGTGTACATAGCACGCCACTTAATAAATTAACTGAATCATTCAATCAATTGATGCCTCAAGCAAATGATGGAAATGGTAATTTATAGGCATTATAACATGACGGTTGCGGAGAGCCCAAATCAATTTTAATGGGCATATGAGAAACCTGATTTAGGCAAGATCTAAGCAAAACTAGCATCACATCTGACCTAGGAGGTGATGAAGACTTGCTAGCTTCGTGACTAGATGAATGCTTCCTGGAAACTGGGCGTTTGGCAGATCTGGATCGAGATCTCGAACGTGAGTGCGACCTAGATCTGGACCGAGACGAGGAAGTCCTGTCATTAACCGGGTCTGAAGGTTTCACTTTGGGCCCTCCTGCCAGGCTGAGGAGCTTAGCTTGAACACTCGACATAGCGCGAGGTGTCTCTCTGAAAACAAGACATGTCAACTACTTTATTAATTGTGAGAATATCTGACATGCAAGTTAGGAGGACAAACAAAATTCAAAATATTTCGTATAATGTTAATTTTTTTTTGGCAGGAGGTTTTGGCTAGAATAATGATAGAAATGGGGAAGACTCACAACAGAAGATGGCTTTCTGTTTTGTTATAGAATGCAAAGGTCACGTGATCTAACCAGAAGTGTCACCTTCAACGAAGATTAAGTTGTGATGAGAAATGTACTTCCCCATGTCAGTGAAGCGGAAAAACACTTTTTACAACATACATGCATTTGAGGCACACACAGAGCTAGCATTCAGAAGCGCATTCATTTACGTGCAAAGAGCAGGAATAGTTTTTATTGTGCATCTGTACATCTGCAAGAGATGGTGGACTTTTATTTTCATATAAAAATTTGTGTCACACACAGTTCAGTTGTGATATACATCGACTCTTAGGATAAAAATCCACATATTTTCCTTTATGTCTTTCAAACTTCGGTGACATGATTCTTCGGAGTAAACTAAGCAATGTATATAATTCAAACTTAAAAATCGAATTTTGGGGGCCCAAAGAAAATGTCTTTATGGAAAAAAAAAAAAATAATAATAAAATTTTGGATCGACCTAACTCCATTAGAAACTGACCTAGGGTAAAACTTCTTAGACCACAATGATACACACCAAAATTATTTACCTTGAACCATTCAAAAGATATGCCACATTATACAAACACTTTAGAAAAAAATATATGTATATTTGTATATTTTTGGGAAAAAATTATAAATGATTGAAAAATAATAATTTAGCTTACAATATTACCATATGTTTAAGCTTTAATTTGGTACTCCATGAAGTCTACTTTTTGTCCATCAGAAGGATAACAAATGTCGGAAAATGTGAAGATGGCGTAAGGTATAGAAAGTATTGTGCGCTTATGTAACAAATGCCCAAATAATTATGAAACTATTGAAATAATGAGTACAAGTTATATATTTTTGAAAACTAACAGAAATAAGCTTTCAGGTGAGGTATAAACATTATTTATCAAAATTTTGAAAAAATCTGATATTTCTAGAGTCAATGTGTACCTTAAGTGATGGGTGAAATTTCTATTTCCCTACACTTGAGCCCCTTCCTATTTGCATATAACTTTCATTACGATCAGAAGAATGTTTTTTTCGTTACTTAAAACAAAGGCATATTTCCAAAATCTATCTCCTCTTACAAAATTTAAATTTCGTGCATGACTTTTTCTTCTGACATCTCTGATATGATTAGAAAAAAAATTAAGTATCCAGGACTTTAAATTTGCATCTATAAATGAAGAGAAAATGAAATATATATATTCGATTTTTAGTGTCTACTAAATAGGTATGTCTTATTTTTTAATTTCGAAAGTACGTAGTTCAGAAAACAATTCTACTGTGTTTTGTTAATGACAGTATGTGGGACATGCAATAAAAATTTCATGTTTCTAGCATGAAAATTGTAAGAACCTTCACACTTTTGAACATGACGAAATGTGATGAAAAAAAAAAAGTGTGACAAAACAGCTTGGTGGTCTAATCTTGTAAATCCTAAAACTTATCTCAGAAATTTCATTTGAGCTGCCTGTATTCTAGATGTCTCTCTCTGCTTTATGACTCATGTTTCACTGCAAAATTTTAGCATTTGTTTTGCTGTAATGTTGTGTAATCTGACTTGAGTTTCTTTTAACATTTGCTCCCCAAAATGTTAAAAGAAACTCAAGTCAGATTATACAACATTACAGAAACTTTTTTACAAAGTTAAGCTAAATTAAACACATTTGTAGCTTTTCTCAACACGATGACACAGTTTTTATTAGTCACATCAGTGCATATTTTAACATTAAGTCATATTTGACCAAAAAAATGGTACAGAAGACAATTGTTTTAACAATCCTTCAAGTATTATTCACACGTGTCAATAATGGTAAGAGATTTTGTTTGCGTTTGTTTATTTATTTTAAGGATTCCTTTTCCTTAGAAATATTTTGTAGTTGAATTAAGTTTGATGGCAAACTGGATTCGCCAGCAGAAAGTTGTCAAAACATGAAGGACAAAAGAATATTAAGAATTTAGCCAGATTGTTGCTGGTCTGTCTCGCCTTCACCCCTCTCAAACATGTGACACTTAAGAAATTGCAACTCTGCTGTTACCAGGAAGTACTGGTAATTCATAAATAGTCAGTGACCCTGTTAAGATAGCTGTAAAAGAATTAGTCACACAAAGGGCAGATGCTGGATTTTTCACCCCTCTTTTTCCCCTTCTATTCTTTATAGGTGAACAGTTCGTAATGGCCAATACAAAGAGTTAATATTCAAAAAAACAATTCTGCAGAATCTATATTAATAATAAATCTGTAGCCGACATTTTTCTGGTAATTTTCGATTTTCCAAAAATAATTGGTCCTAACATATATAATTAACCACCCTGAAACCGAAAATCGCATTTTTGAAATTTTTGTTTGTATGTCTGTCTGTATGTTTGTTACCTTTTCACGCGATAATGGCTGAACCGATTTATATGAAAATTGGAATATAAATTAAGTTCGTTGTAACTTAGATTTTAGGCTATATGGCATTCAAAATACTTTATTTAAAAGGGGGGTTGTAAGGGGGCCTGAATTAAATAAATCGAAATATCTCGCGTATTATTGATTTTTGTGAAAAATGTTACATAACAAAAGTTTCTTTAAAAATGATTTCCGATAAATTTTATTATTTACAAAATTTTGATAGGACTGATATTTAATGAGATAAATGAGTTTTGAAATTAAAATAACGCCATCTAAGACGGTGCAATGAATTAAGAACAAATGACTTCGTCTATAAGGGGCCTTGTACAACAACAATCGAAACAGAGGCCTTGGACATCAACAATCGAAAGCTATTAAACATAGCCTACAGAGAATGTTTCTTGTTTATATGAAGTAATATCAGAAGCTAAATTAACCGATTTGTATAATTAATTATTATTTCACCATTGGAAAGTGTAGTTTCTCTAGATGGACATAATCCTATAATGTTATTACAGTAACTTCTGAGTAAATCGAGGACAAGTAAGATTAAAATAGCTTCTTATGCACAGAAAATTTGATAGGCTATTTTGTACATTCGTTTTCTGTATTTCTTAAAATAATATTTATGTACACTCATTTTAATCTCAGAGAATTAACGAACAACGAGAGTGTATTGATTTAGTATGCACTAATAGTACGTTAGCTTAGCAATTCATTATTTTATAATTCAAATTTTAACTATGCTCAATTGAATCGTGTTAAAATACATAAAATATATATGCAATAAATGCAATGCAAAAAAAAAATTGGGTAATGAGCGAAGCAGATTATCTTGCGCTGTTGTAAAAGTTGTTCCCTGGATCAAACGTCCTATTTTAATTATGTAATTACTTTATATTTATTTCTAACAGGTGCAGCGGAGTGCACGGGTACGGCTAGTAGTTAATAAAAAATCTTTCTAAGTAATTTTTGGACAATATTTAATTTGTTTAGTAGGATATTTCCAAGTTTTTATGTCATATTTTGGCATTTTTAGGGCATAAATGTATGCATATTTCCAGAGCTTTTAGGTCATAGAAATTTCGAGCCCTAGTCATGAAGCACTGCAGGAAGCATTGTCCATCATTTTCTCCAGATACGAGTCCCTGTAATTACGACCATCAACCTAAGATGAAAGAATCACTGAGAAGAGTATGCTTCAGAAACATAACGCCATTATATCAACTGTAAAGCAGTCAATTAGGAGCTTAAAGCAAAGTGATGTTGTAGATAGCATCTGTCGTCTTCCAGAGCCGTGGCAATGAGTACGTGATATCGGAGATCACTTCTAAAATCCGTAAGTATTGTTCTTAATTGCTAATTTTCGAATGACTGAATTTTTCTGTCTTCTCTTAAACCCGAATAAAATGGTGAATAAATAAAACAGGTTATTTTCTTCACTCTAACAAAAATATGACATAATTACTTACTTACAAATGGCCTTCAAGGAACACGAAAGTTCATTGCCGCCCTCACATAAGCCCGCCAGCAGTCCCTATCCTGTGCAAGATTAATCCAGTCTCTATCATCATACCCCACCTCCCTCAAATCCATTTTAATATTATCCTCCCATCTAAGTCTCGGCCTCCCTAAAGGTCTTTTTCGCTCCGGTCTCCCAACTAACACTTTATATGCATTTCTGGATTCGGCCATACGTGCTACATGCCCTGCCCATCTCAAACGTCTGGATTTAATGTTCCTAATTATGTCAGGTGAAGAATACAATGTGTGCAGTTCTGTGTTGTGTAACTTTCTCCATTCTCCTGTAACTTCATCCCGCTTAGCCCCAAATATTTTCCTAAGCACCTTATTCTCAAACACCCTTAATCTCTGTTCCTCTCTCAAAGTGAGAGTCCAAGTTTCACAACCATACAGAACAACCAGTAATATAACTGTTTTATAAATTCTAGCTTTCAGATTTTTTGACAGCAGACTGGATGATAAGAGCTTCTCAACCGAATAATAACATGCACTTCCCATATTTAATCTGCGTTTAATTTCCTCCCGAGTGTCATTTATATTTGTTACTGTTGCTCCAAGATATTTGAATTTTTCCACCTCTTCAAAAGATAAATCTCCAATTTTTATATTTCCATTTCGTACAATATTCTCATCACGAGACATAATCATATACTCTGTCTTTTCGGGATTTACTTCCAAACCAATCGCTTTACTTGCTTCAAGTAAAATTTCCGTGTTTTCCCTAATCGTTTGTGTATTTTCTCCTAACATATTCACGTCATCCGCATAGACAAACTGATGTAACCCGTTCAATTCCAAACCCCCTCTCTGTTATCCTGGACTTTCCTAATGGCATATTCTAGAGCGAAGTTAAAAAGTAAAGGTGATAGTGCATCTCCCTGCTTTAGCCCGCAGTGAATTGGAAAAGCATCAGATAGAAACTGACTTATACGGACTCTGCTGTATGTTTCACTGAGACACATTTTAATTAATCGAACTAGTAATATGACATAATACTTTGGTAAATTAAACAGATAATAAAAAACTATTTCTTTGAAAACCTAACATAAAATGGCGAAAAAACAAAAGAAATATATGACAGAATAAGCCAAGCCTCTCTTCCAAACTACTTCAGCCAACACCCAGCCAAGGACCTGCATCTTTTTGTTCAGGATACAAGGACACTGAATGGTTGGACTGAGTCTACTGAGGACAAACACAATAAGCATTAAGTAAGCAATACAGCCAAAGCTATTAAATTGAAAAAAAAAAAAAGTGACAGGCGATTCATGGAATCCTTATAATTGCATCAAACGTTTATGTTGTTCATGATTGTTATTGTGAGCATTGTTGGGATTGTAAGGATGTTTGGGATTTGAAATAAAAAGTTTGACATTTCTTTTCATTTTTGTCTTCAGACTCCCCGCATTTAAATTTAACAGGCGGAGCCTTCTCGTTAATTATTTCATAATTGCTTTCTCATTCCATGAGGCCTCGTCTCCAGACAACAATGCAATCGATAGTCGAAACGATTCACACACCAATATGACGCCAATGAGTTGTTTGAAATTGTAATAAATAATAATTTGTTATTACAGAGAATTGATGGATTCATTCGGAAATTAACACCATAATTAAGTACTGCTTTAGAACTAGACTATAATCACCGCCATTTGTGTACAAATAATAAATTATGTCACATTCATTTGTCTCCCTTTTATGTCTTATCAGAGCCGACTGGATTCGAAACTACTTTGTTTTAAACTCACCATAATTTCATTCATCCAAGGCCTATTGTAATTAATGACACGAGTGTAGAGGAAGATCATATTAACAGAAAGTGTGACGAGATTTCTGGAATGTCAAGCACATGGACATTTCATTTAAACCCTAAAAAATATACAACTTTTTAAAGTACACATTTTCAGCATACTTCATACCAAAAAAAATGTTTTCAGCATGTCATTTATCCATCTGTTCATCTGAATGTAGTAATTTCTCGTAACAATTAAATAGATGGCTCTTGTTCATAGTCAATTCATATGTGGAAGATGCAATGTAATGTAAATATTTTCATTAAAAAATTGTTTCATGTTTAGGGAGAGGAGGAACAGAACAGTGATTTCTTCAAATATCATTAAATTCGATCATCAACGAAATTCTACTAATCATCATCTTTGCTCGTACATTTTTCCTGGATAATTAAGATTAGTACAATTTCGAGAATCCGTGATGTTTCATTTCATAGGTCCACAGTCCTTGTTAAGTAGGCATCTAAGAGCATATCAGCTGTTAGTTTCAATGGCTAAGTTGGTAAACAAATATGGCATTCCATCGAAATATGCAATTCGGTATTCAATGAATTTTTTCACCATTTATTAAGCTTTCTGATGAAAAAAAAAAGAAGTCCTATAAGAAATGTAACAGATTTAATGATATTTTATTAAATTTAATTAATGTGATAATGTGAGGGGTGAAGTAATCTTACAATACGTAATTTTCTTCAGAATTTTTAATGCAGAAGAAATATGTTTGTATGGAGCTAGGTTTTATTTCCAGATCAAATTGTCTCTATAGCAGTAGCTTAAATGATTCCTTTATCATAATTTTCATAATCACAGCAGTTTTTTTAAACGAATTGACAATGATAATTAATCAAGTGTCTATACAACTCATAATATTATTATTAACCACGAAAGCCTTTTAATAAGTTTATCACTTTTTATTCCAATTTTTCTACACAGTAAATAATATTAGACGAAATTACAATATACAAATACAGTAATTATTTATGTGAATTTTTGCAAAATTAATCACATAAATTGGAGAGAGGAGGAACTCTTGAAACTCTACAATTTATAAACGAAGTCAGATATCTTAGTTTTTTTATTATAATATGAAACTGTCTTTTGTATGCAATCCAGAAAAGAAAAGTTTATCTTCTTATCTGGATACACAGTAAATAATTTTCTTTCTACTTGCGTTTTTAATGTGGTACTTCCATACTGATTTTTTAATTAATGATTATTGCAAATGTCCTACATTGAAGAAATCCACTCAAGTGAAGTACTTGGAAATTATTATTCACCAGAATTTAAAGTGAGATAAGCATGTTTTTTGTACTCCAGCTTTATAAACAGCTTCATCATTAGTCAAAATCATGCATAATACGCCACATTTTCGCACTAGTGCCATAAAAATGTTACTTTGTCAACTGAAATGTCATATCTTCTATTAAGAAGGCATACCTTGTATCATGAAGTTAACATTATGAAACAATTTGCCAATGCTATATCATTGTTGTCATAGCAACCTCTTTCTTCATAGACCATGAAATTAAACTTCCCATCATTACAAATCTAATGTTATTTCTTTATTAATTATTTTATAATACTGCCATACAAAAAAATTGCATATGAAACATGTTTACATTTATAATGTTATACAACTATTACATTCATAACATTTACTCATGTAATAAACTGTAACATTATAAACTTGTTTCGTAATATACTATTGTTATTCTTCGCTCTTACATCCCTATAAATATTATGCTATTAGTTTAAGTAGGTTTGGTTCTAACTGTCATTCAATGTGGTATAGTCAGATGGCAAGAAACAACAAGATTTACACTTTCTCTATTGATACTGCTTCTAAAGTGTATAATTAAAGTTTGCTTAAAGAATTCAATCAAATGATTATTCAACAAATTTGATTTATTCTAATTTTATTGCTTTTTTTTTTTCAAATTGAACAGGTATATAAATATATATTATTAAAATATTATCATAAAAATCGTCAAAAATATAAAGAACCATATGTTTATTCTACCAAAAGAAATCTGACAACTCCTTTAGCTGAACATAAATGTTACTCAACCATTGAACTAAAACACAGCCACAGTTATGGGCCAAAGTTACACAACTCCATATTGATAATAAATCCAAGAACTAGCTAATTTTAATTTTGATATATTTAAGAATAACATTAGCAAATTGTTCAATATTTATGTCTCTTGCTTTTTTTCATCAGTATATTTATTCATTCAAACTCATATTCTGTTCTTGATTTGTATTTTAATACCAGTAATCCTTGTTTTGTAATAATTACTGCATTAAATTTTGTAATTTTATTAAATTTTAGTTATGTTATTTTTAGTATAAAATTGTTATTTATAGGAACTGCCTCTGAACTCGAGTTGCTCACAGGGATGTGTGCTATGTTTATTCTGTGTATTAATTTTCTATTGCTGTATATATATATATATATATATATATATATATATATATATATATATAAAAGTTACCATTTTCTTTTTTGCTTAGAAAACAAAATGGTGCCCGAACAAAGATACAAGGTTTTTCTCTGGAAACTTAAGATCAAATGGTAATAGAAGGCAAAATTCTTCATGAATTGATATACAAACAGCACAATTTTACAACATAACATGTATCTTTATTTTTAGGTTAAGTCAATACAAAATGTTAAGGAACTATGTATCATTATTTTAAGAAATCAAGAGGTTATTCAATGTTATAAGTTAATGACTTTGTGTTAACATAGGCATAATAATTAATATAATTAACTACATTAATAAAAAAACACAATTATGAGACAACAATACACATTTCAAAAACGAACTACACAAATTTCAAAAACAAACTACGAACTATAAATCAATTACCAAAGATTTTCTGGGAAAATATGAAGTTTAAAACATAATCATGAACTATTTTTAATCACTTCGAGCAGAAAGTAAGGATTTTCATTAGTATTTATTTAATTCTAAAATATACCCTAACCAGATTATACAAAGTTTCCTTTTTTCATTTATTTACTTGTTAGTTTTTTTTTTTATGACCAGTTATGCAAAGACAGAAGTCCGCAATATGAATATGGTAAATTAAATTTAAATTCCATATAAATATGATTTGTGTCATTTGCATTTACAATATAAATTCGTAGGTTTTTAAGAATATTTAAAAATAATCGATTGTTCATTGTGAAGCACCTTGGAACATTATGAACAGTAAACCAACAATCAATATCTCACATACTGTATATAAAGATCCGAACTCTATAATGAATGCTGAACATTTATTAAAATGTTCTAATTCAAGCTAGATAAGTATGAGATCAACAAATAACAAAACTGATGTACAAATCATGTTACATGTCATCAGAGACAGAGATTGTGTTACCTGGTTACCAAGAAGTGAGTAGTAATTTAAATTTAGAAGATTAAAACTTTACACAAGTAGTTAAATCTTGTGAAAAGTCATTTAAACCTATTGTTGAAGTAGTTCGTAAAATAGAAAAATGAAAATGTACAATTTATAACCTCACATTAGTGTACAATTTACACGATTCAAATGCCATGGCATTTATATGCTGAAGATATTTTTATAAATAGAATCAATGGAGGTCAATGTCCATGCAATAAGCTGTGAGAATTGTACTGTTCAGGTGACCTTAGTTTAGGACCTATACCATAAAGAAAGCCTTGCACCACACCATCACGTATAAAGGCAACCACCCAATCAAATGACACTATCACGACCACGACCACCACCACCACCACCACCTCCTTCTCCATCATCAGTACTGCAAGAACAGAAACAAGAAAGTCAACTTAAAAAAATCTTTGATTGTAAGAAATTAATGTAATACTTACATATTATCACACACACTTCTTAAAGAAGGTTCTACAGTAGTGAACAACAACACTTACCTGTATTTTCTATGCTGGTCATCAGGTAGAAAGCTGCCTATTGAATATTCCAGTCTATTGCTAAATTTCTCACAAAAACAGTAAAAATCCGCCCTTGTATGAATGAAGACGTACAAAACTGGTAACCTTCCTGTAACCAAGTTAATGTATAACACAAATTCCTATTTCCGTCTTTCTTCAGCCCCAATCTGATTTGTACGCGAACAAAAGTACAATCTGTTTTATAACTATGTCCCTGACTATAGAATAATGCTATGCTGACAGCAGGCAGACTATTTTTTTAATCTCTTTTACATACTTTCGAGATTGCATATTTTCTGTCTTTTTTCATCTCTTTCTAACCAGTACGTAAATGATAACAATGATATGTCTTTGTTTTCTCAAGTTTATCCTAGGTGCATTGTCTTTATAGTATGTTTATTAGTAAAACCTCCATTAACCGAATTTCTGTCAAATAAAAACCAATTCAATCAAAATGTTTAAGTTTATGTAACTGAATTTTCATAAAGAAATTTGATTATGCCACTTTTAACTTCAGCAATTTTTGTGGTAGTATGAGTGATAGAGGGAAATGGGTTTCTGCACTTATCTATCCCCTCACCTAACCCAACCTAACCTTGTTACAGTCCTCAATCTCCTTCTGTTTTTTGGTCCAAAGCAAATACTAGTTTTTATTCCACGTAATGTTTTTGTACTTTTGGTCCAACAAAAATATTAGTTTTTATTCACACGTAGATTTAAGGTGTTGCCATATATGAAATTAAAAGTTAGAGATAATGTTGGAAGACCGCATGGAGAAGGAAATTCTGACTATGCTAGGAAATTATTCTTTATTGCATCACAGCATTGATGATCGTGAAGTGAAGGCAAATGTAGTTTAACGAGAAATTTAAATAGTACATTATGCAATGAGCCTATAATGGTAGTAATTAAGACGCAAGTACGACTGTTTATGAAATGAGCGCAAGCGAGTTTCATAATTTTCATACAAGCGTCTTAATTACCATTATAGACAAGTTTCATACGACTTTTTATGCTCGACCATATTTCTAACTTGAAAGTATTCAAAATTATGGTTATGTGCGAACTGACCTGAATTGTGAGATGTGCGCAGACGCGAAAGTATTGATTTTTTCCGAGGCCGAATTTCATTGACCTTGGCACAGAATAAGATTAATATTACTCTGGTATAACCTGAAAATTGATTTAGAATTGAAAAACGAGATGACAAATTGAATTTATTTCAATATTATTTACAATTAACTCTAATTATTATAGTAACAGAACATAACCTTCTGCAACAGTATTGGATTTCCAACCTCCGTGACTTTTCGCTAATTCTCTTTCGATTGCATATCCGAGAATAATCGATACTTGCGGTTTTATAATGGTACAAAGCTGACTGAAACAAACACACTTGTCATTGGCTGAACACCTGTACTTTAACGAATAGGTGTACTTTAATGACATGCATTAAAGGACTGCTACCAGGTGTATAATTACTACATTTCGTCATGGTCGAGCATAAAATATATTATGTACTTTATTTCTGAAATACAAAATTTGCATGCGATGTACAGTACACCGATTATACTCATATTTACTTTTAATTTCAATACTTTACAGGTAAAATATAAGTGCAAAGTAGAGCAGTTCTGAAGACAAGTAGGTGTTGTCTCTAAGCAGATGAAAAGAATGTGTGCGAGGGCACCAACCAGGGGGACCTCTTTTTCATAATAAAAAAAAAAAAAAAAAAGATACGATAGAAAATCTACGTTCAGGCTATTGCTCTGGTCCGAACTCTTGGTAAAAGATGTCACCATGATGACAAATATGGAAGCCTTTAACAGAAAAGGGTAGAAATGTAGTTTCTTTGGTGCAACTTATGATTATAAGAAAATGGAAGTGTGTCCTGTCTCATGTCACATAATGCTCCGCACTGCTTTAAACATGTGGCAGCATGTTTAAAACAGATATTATTTACAATGAAGTGTTGATCCTATAATGTGTAAAGAACTGAAACTATTAATTTTAACACAAAATTAATAATTTTTATTAATTATAATTATTACTTAAAACTTATCTTACAATGGGGATTTTGCAGAAACGTCAATAAAGATTAAGACATTTCAAGTGGATTCTTTTAATCTGCTAAGAATGTTTTGATAAAGCTACTATGGTGGTCTAGTGGCTACAACACTAGACTTATAATCCTGTAGACCCAGGTTCGACACCCAGCATAACCCCCGATTAATAATTGTATTGGGCAAGCACAGGGATTTTCTCCTAGAGCTCCAGTTCCCCTGTGACATCCCAACAAATCTCCATCATCATCTCATCTCATTGCGGGTGTAGCGTAGACCAGCCTCCTATGGTGCAACCTGGACAACGACTCTACAGGACAGGTAAATTGGTCTACACAATGGCTTCATATGAGTGAATGAAGAAGAGTCTAGTAACCACCATTAGAAAAAAAAAAGTTTTGAATGTTTTCATAACTTTAGTATGACCACTGTGCATTTCATTCTCGATGTAGAAGTTCTACCATGGAGTCAACGTACTTTATAACTTACCTTTATTTAACCAAAGGTACAAAATCTGCACTGCAAAGAATGTGTAAAAAACTATTATTGTAGAAAAGACAGGAATAATAATTATGTTTCTTCCTGCTGGAAAGATTTCGATCTGTAGAAAGAATGTATAAAATAAAATCTTACTTACACTTTAGTGGACGAATCCTGCTTCTTTTTGTTTTCTACAGAAGACGGTTCAGGAGATGAAGAAGAGTCTCTATTATTATGTTCGTCCTTCACATCCTGTTTACTTTCAGTTTTGATAGACGGTGAAGAAGATCTAGAAAAGAAAGCATTTCTCTTATAAAATTTCAGACAGGTGAAGCACCAACGAATTAGCTAAACAAGAGATGCAACAACTCGCAGTTTGTTCAAGAAGTTAAAATAAATGCCAAACATTTGAACTCGCTTCATTGTTAGAACGGTGCTGGGAGGTTTGAATTATTCCAAAAATATATAAATTATGATGTATCTATTACGGCTAAGGGGTCATTAAAAACTGATTGCCTACTGATGTCTGAACAGGGATTGACTGGTAGGTTCTGAAATGACTGGATTTATTCTAACTGTAATGGTTGGCAGATACACTGAAATGGCTGGACTGATTCTGACTGGACCCACTGCTTGAAACAATGGAATGACTGATGGACACAATGGACTAACTGGATAGGTTCTGACTGGGCTCATTGAGGCAAATGGATCGATTGGATTTTTATTGATCTGTTTAGATATACTGGACTGACTAGATTGATTCTGGCTGAATAGAATTACGGACAAACTGAAAAGAATGAATTGATTCTGGCTATATTAATTGATGGAAACACACAATGGACTGACTAGATTGGAAAACACGATGAATTGGATTGACTGAAACACACAATGAACTGAATTGACAAACACACAATGGACTGACTGGATTGGAAAGCACGATGAATTGGATTGACTGAAACACACAATGGACTGGATTGAAAAACACAATGAACTGAATTGACAAACACACAATGGACTGACTGGATTGAAAAATACGAATTGGATTGACAAACACACAATGGACTGACGGATTGGAAAACACGATGGGTTGAACTGATTGAAACATACAATGGACTGGATTGAAAAACTGAATTGACTGAAACACACAATGGACTGGATTGAAAAACTGAATTGACTGAAATACACAATGGACTGGATTGAAAAACTGTTTGACTGAAACACACAATGGACTGGATTGACTGAAACATACAATGGCCTGACTGGATTGGAAAGCAAGATGAGTTGGATTGACTGAAACACACAATGGACTGAATTGACTAAAACATACAATGGACTGAATTGACTGAAACATACAATGGCCTGACTGGATTGGAAAACACGATGAGTTGGATTGACTGAAACACACAATGGACTGAATTGACTGAAACACACAATGGACTACATTGAAAAACAATGGACTGAATTGACTGAAACACACAATGGACTGAATTGACTGAAACACACAATGGACTGAATTGACTGAAACATACAATGGCCTGACTGGATTGGAAAACACGATGAGTTGGATTGACTGAAACACACAATGGACTGAATTGACTGAAACACACAATGGACTGATTGAAAAACTGATTGACTGAAACACACAATGGACTGGATTGACTGAAACATACAATGGCCTGTCTGGATTGGAAAGCAAGATGAGTTGGATTGACTGAAACACACAATAGACTGAATTGACTGAAACACAATGGACTGGATTGACTGAAACACACAATGGACTGGATTGACTGAACACACAATGGACTGGATTGACTGAAACACACAATGGACTGAATTGACTGAAACACACAATGGACTGGATTGACTGAAACATACAATGGCCTGACTGGATTGGAAAGCAAGATGAGTTGGATTGACTGAAACACACAATGGACTGAATTGACTGAAACACACAATGGACTGAATTGACTGAAACATACAATGGCCTGACTGGATTGGAAAACACGATGAGTTGGATTGACTGAAACACACAATGGACTGAATTGACTGAAACACACAATGGACTGAATTGACTGAAACACACAATGGACTGAATTGACTGAAACACACAATGGACTGAATTGACTGAAACACACAATGGCCTGACTGGATTGGAAAGCAAGATGAGTTGGATTGACTGAAATACACAATGGACTGAATTGACTGAAACACACAATGGACTGGATTGACTGAAACACACAATGGACTGGATTGACTGAAACATACAATGGACTGAATTGACTGAAACACACAATGGACTGAATTGACTGAACACACAATGGACTGGATTGACTGAAACACACAATGGACTGAATTGACTGAAACACACAATGGACTGGATTGACTGAAACATACAATGGCCTGACTGGATTGGAAAGCAAGATGAGTTGGATTGACTGAAACACACAATGGACTGAACTGACTGAAACACACAATGGACTGAATTGACTGAAACATACAATGGCCTGACTGGATTGGAAAACACGATGAGTTGGATTGACTGAAACATACAATGGACTGAATTGACTGAAACACACAATGGACTGAATTGACTGAAACACACAATGGACTGGATTGACTGAAACATACAATGGCCTGACTGGATTGGAAAGCAAGATGAGTTGGATTGACTGAAACACACAATGGACTGAATTGACTGAAACACACAATGGACTGAATTGACTGAAACATACAATGGCCTGACTGGATTGGAAAAACACGATGAGTTGGATTGACTGAAACACACAATGGACTGAATTGACTGAAACACACAATGGACTACATTGAAAAACAATGGACTGAATTGACTGAAACACACAATGGACTAGACTGAAAAACACAATTGACTGAAACACACAATGGACTGACTGGACTGGAAAACACGATGAATTGGATTGACTGAAACACATAATAGACTAGATTGAAAAACACAATGGACTGACTGGACTGGAAACACGATGAATTGGATTGACTGAAACACACAATGGACTAGATTGAAAAACACAATGGACTGACTGGATTGATTAAAATGCACATTGGACTGGATTGACTGTAATGCACAATGGAGACTCAAGTGATTAAAACACACAATGGACTGAAATGATTCAAATACATAATGGACTGGAGTGATTGAAATGCACAATGGGGACAGGATTGACTGAAACATCAATGGACTGTATAGTTTCTGGCTGAACTGACTGGCGGACATAATGAGCTAAATGGATTCATTCTGAGTGGATTAACTAATTTACTCATTAGACTGGCAGGATTGATTCTTACAAGACTGATTGATGGACACACTGAACTGAATGGAATCATTCTGACTCAGGATCAAAATGTGAGCGTCCAGCTAAAAGTCTTCATTACAGTGCATGTTACAGGGTGTCTTCTCAAACTTCAGAGCAATAAAAAAATGCAAGTAAGAAATAACTGTGCTTCTTGAAAAGCAAAAAAGTAAGGTCGTACTATGTCACACTACATCATCTTTGTCCATCACAAATTTCACTTGGTATCATAGGGTTTCAAGCTCAGTTATTTAAACACTTTGGGATAATCATATATTACCAGTTAAAAGCATGCATTTAAATTCACTTCTACTTAGTTGTTGAAAGAGGTTATTAAAAAATTACCTTCGTGGAGACTTCGATGGAGATCTGTGATTATTCTCTTTGTCTCTTCGCTCCCTTTCCTTCTCTCGTTCTCTCTCACGCTCTTTCTCCTTTTCACGCTCTTTATCTCTCTCTCGCTCTTTTTCTCTTTCTCTTTCTTTGTCACGTTCTCTCTCTTTCTCTCGTTCTCTCTCCTTCTCACGCTCTCTGTCTCTGTCCTTGTCACGATCTCTCCTGTCCTTGTCTCGATCTCTGTCACGATCTCTGTGACGATCATGAGACCGACTTCTTTTTCTGTAAATATTAATAGGATTATGATACAGGCAAAATTAGGGTGACCAGATTCACGTCGATAAAAAAAGAGGACACAAAGCTTCAAAAAAGGAGAACATTGTTCGAAAAAAGAGGACAGAAAATATTGTACTCAGATTTAGGCTTAGGCCTATATTATACTTCAAATTACGTCAATATCTACTTTATTACAAAATATTTACAGTACAGAATTAGGCTTATATCATACTTAAAAGTATATTAATATCTATTTTATTACAAAATAATTATGATAAAACTTAATAATAATGATTTCAAAGTCAAGGAAACTGTAATTAAAATTATTAAAGAGAACAGAAAATATTTATTTAGATTTACATTCGCACTTCGATTTCTCAATTTACTAGCTATCTGTGAGCAACGACCATAACAAGGGGGAGCAAAGAGAGTTATTTTTATTTATTTTAGTAGGTTATTTTACGATGCTGTATCAACATCTCAGGTTATTTAGCATCTGAATAAGATGAAGGTGATAATGCCGGTGAAATGAGTTTGGGGTCCAACACCGAAAGTTACCCAGCATTTGCTCATATTGGGTTGAGGGAAAACCTCGGAAAAACTTCAACCAGGTAACTTGCTCTGACCGAGAATCGAACCCGGGCCACCTGGTTTCGCGGCCAGACGCGCTGTTACTCCACAGGTGTGACGCAAAGAGAGTTATTATGTTCGTTGGCAAAGAGTATATTCCATCAATGCTGCTGCCACCTACAGGCAAGTTACTTGAAAAAGGCGTCAAATCAGATAATTTCAAGATATCAGGCACACAAGCTACAAAAAAGGAGGACATTTCTTAATTGTTTAACAATCCAATTGGACCACGGACAAAGGCCTAAAAGGGAGGGCATGTCCGGACAAAAGAGGACGTCTGGTCACCCTAGGCAAAATGAGCATGATTTCAATATAGTGAAGCTTGAATAAAATATAATGTGTATTCTATGCCACTTAAGAGGGTATGCAACAGTGTCCAGCTGACAGTGTCATCTGCAACATTTCATCTTGTCTTGGTACATGAGTTTATTATTAAACAATTGACTAGTATCACTTTCTTTACTCTTTTACCAGATTAATTTTACAATGATCACTATATTGTAAGATTTCTGTTTTTTTAATCATATTTTATTCGATTATAATTTTATTTCCATTATTCTTTGTCATATGACAACCTCACAAGTTGGGGAAGACATATATTTTAGAATTTTTAGAATCACATATACGCACCAAATAAGTAACTCATGAGATGATGTATGTATGTTTAGTCAACAGTCTGAAGACTGGTTGAAACAAATGACCCAATAAGGCATCACTCATGAGGCAACTAAGCCAGGAAATAGTAGGGTAGAGTGGCTAGTTTCTTTCTCCCGATGATGATGATGATGATACGAATTACAGACTGATGAGGGAAAAACAAGTGAGACGAAGGCTGGGAGAACAGAAACAACTGGAGGATGAAGATAAACTGATAAGAAACTGGGCGCAGGAAGATTTGAAAACATTGTACAACTTGCTATATAAAAATTAAAAATTGTAAATACTTAAATTATTTATTCATACTATAAAATGAAGCAATTTTGGACAATTACGACATTCAAATATAAATAGGAACACTATAGTTAAAGGTGTAACATGACTTCCATTTTACGTCATTAAATTAAGTGAATTGAACATGTGGCAAAAACATAATCAGATCTCTTCTGAAACGTCATGTTCCTATCTAAAGCTGCATCTCTACAAAGTAATACTACTGCAGGCAAAACATTAATTAGTTTTTTAATGTCTGCCCTCTAAGCAATAACGTTTCATGTTCTCAGGATCCTCCCTATTAAAATTCTATAGAACCTAAACTGCCTAAACAAACCATAAACTCCTATAAATGTCTAAAAACTGAAAAGAGCCTTTTTAGTATTTTGTGTATATTTAAAATAAAAATACCAGTAGCGTTAGGAATTTATTTTTTAAAGAATATATATTGATTTAATATGTATATGTATTTGTAGGACTTAAATTGCTAGACTTGAAATTGTATTTTTAAATTTAATTTATTCCTGTAATTTTTTTTTCTTGACCCAGTTTGTGTCAAAAAATTATCTTTGTGTTTAGATATCTCCCTGAGCACGAGTTTTTTACTCCTTCAGGCAAGAACTAAGATTGTATTTTTGTCCATGTTATTTTATAAACAATAAACAATGTTACACGTTTTAGAAGATAATTCAATACTGCATTGGACATTGGCTCTATTTTTATGACCTATAGGTTATTGTCAATTTTTTAATAAATTAAAGTTTAATTTTACGTTGAAAAAAAATGTATTGATGAAACACTACAATTCCTGCACAAAATGTTGCATCCACATGAAACACTGATGATGTATACTTTGACTTACAATAAATTTGATTTTAGAGTTAAAAAAATGCAAGAAGCCCAAAAAAAAATGCTATTTAAAAAACTCTCTTACAAGCATTGGTCTGGCAAGTTCGCTCGTTCCATACTGTCTTAGGAGAGGAGGGAAGAAGATTTCACATAATTTCCTGGAACCGAAGTTCGTTTGGAAAAGTCCATCCTAGCATAAAAGATTGTTCAGGTTAGGCGAGAGCTTACAAATCAATTTTCGCGTCAATGCACCCCCGTTATACAAAATGAAACTGACCAATGAGCAGTCAGTCTCTTTCACTGATAGAATTTGAGTCTTCAGTTCAGTAGCACTCATTGTCAACACCAGTTCTTTGTACATAAATTCCACCTAAAATGGAATATTTATTAAAATTAAAATTATTAATTGTTAATTTTATATAAACTCCCAGAAGTCCTAAATTGGATTTTATAAAGTCCTGAATCTCTTTTTTTCAGCACCTAGAAATCCGATCTCTAGTGCTTACACATATTCTTATGAGTCTGTAGCATAATGCATCAGCCTCATAAGAATGTTTGGAATCCCCGTCACATCAAACAGTCCGAGACGAAACCGTCCTGCAAGACAGAATGTCTGCTGGAATATGCTGCCGGTCTAAAAAAAAATGATTGGATTATTTCAGAAAAATATTACTATTTCTGACCTAAATTTTCTATGCTGCAACACACTAACAATACAGAAAATAAAGTTACTACATAATTCAAAACAATATCAAAAGAGTGAGAAGTTTAAACTAATCCAAAGTTACACACCTGTCTGAAGTTACCTAATTTTACAGTACAAGTTACATTTCACCAAAGTTTATTGACAGTACCTGTCTCTGTCCCTTTTACGATCTTTACTGTCATCTTTGTCCTTGCTGCTTTTCTCCAACTTATTCTTCAGGGCTTCCTGTATCCTATCTTGTTCCTCCTATAAACAAGCAACACATTGAAGCTAAATTATTTTGTTTTCTGCAAATAATACAACTAATAATTTTAGATAATCAACCTCAAATAGAAATTATTAATTAGTGGAGGTCTGTGTTAATTTTATGTATCTATGTACATAAGGTACCAAGACTGTAATTTGAAAACTGCAGTAAAATGTTGTTATAACGAATGAGGGGATATCCAAAATTAATTGTTATAACGAAATTTCGTTAAACTGGCATCAGTATTGATAAGCTTTACCTCTAAAGAATCCAGTAACAGGAATGAAGAAACAGCTTACCCTTACAGTGTTATATTGAATGTTAATCACCAGGACGCGGATTTTGATGTCATCTTTTTTTTTTTTCTTTACATCATTTGCAACACCTGTAATTATATACATTCTGGATACGAGCTGCTGGTTACAGAAATGTAAAGTTTTTACGTCATTTTTCGTTATAATCTTTTGAGTATTTTTTTTCAATTCTGAGTGAATTTTTTGGTCACTTTTTAAATTTTATGGTGATTTGTTTAGTAATCTGAACTAAAGACTTCAATGACATAGGAAAATTCGCAAAATTAATCCCTTACTGCATGGGACAGTTTTGCACACACTGGTTTAATATTCAAATAACTTAAGTAGATCTCTCTTTCTCAACTGATGTCACATATGGTCAAATCCAGTTATTCTTGACAGTGTGCCATATCTGTCCCAGTATGCAGTTTGAAATATATACTTATAAGTTATATGAATATAAAACCGGTATGTGACATATCTGTTCCAGTATGCGGAAAGGGATTAATACCGACACTACTCCATTCAAATGCTAAATCTGAAAGGATTTTCTCGATAGTAAGTGATGTTAAAAGGAAGAAGAGAAATGGAATACGAGATGAAGCTCTCAGCTGAGTTATTGTATGCTACACCTTTCAAACAAAAGAACTGAACTGCAGCTCTTTTCAAGTCACCAACGTCCATTTCAGTCTCCGCCATTGAGATACACTATGCTAGATAAGGAGGTGGTTTGGTGAGTGATATATTTATCCTTTTCTTTTATTGTAGTTAAACATTTAATTATAGCCTAATTAATTATTAATTGCAGTTCATACTGTAGGTTGTAGGAAAATTCGCGATTATTTGGGAAATTTTATACTTTATATGGGAATATCATACTAGGCAGTCTGGACAACTGTTAATTTAAGGTAGGATTGTTTATTTTTATACAATTTTTTTCAGTATTTTAGGTCAATTTTTAACATTTTTATGTCATTTTATAGGTCACTTTTGGAGTTTTTTTAGGTCATCAAAATCCGCATCCTGTTAATCACATTTAACTCATACCAAACACAGAAGTACAAATTGAATCAAATTATCATGTGAAGGTACTGTATGTAGATTCCTTCTGAATAATAACACACACTTTAAAGGAATCTAAATCACAGAGTGCCGTGCAAGAACAAAATCGATCTCTGAATACAGCGAAGAATAACTAATACCCATTCGGGTGATCCTTTCATCATAATATAAAGGAATCTAAAATGGTATTGTAATACAAATAGACGTGTGTGTGTGTCCACGCACGCACGCACGCACGCACGCACACACACACATTACAAGTCATCTGTAGACAGCTTTCTCTTTGTCTTGAAACCCTGCCACCCTGATTTTTTTTTCTCATTTGTCCTATGGAATTGATCTCAAGACTTTACATTTTTTTTTCCTGTTAGGAACATGGAAAGAGTGTACAAACTCCTCCTACACTGTCGTGCCACATCTCCCTCCATCATACCACTATTTTATTTGATTTACTGGTTCTTTCTCACGTATAAGCAGATACATGTCCAGCAACGGTCTGCACATCAACAGTGATTTGGTTTGTAGGCAACACTATGACATCATGCAAAAAGTTACATCATAACATAAATCAAGTCTCTATGGACTGATTGGGTTTCAGCATGATATTCGATTCTTCCTTAGAAAAAAATTCGTTATAACAAATACTTCTTCCTTCATCGGGACCATTTTTACACTCACTAAAGTGGTAAATTGTTTCTGCTGGTATTCATCATAAAGGCATTCTTTTTACATTAAAAGTATAGGGAAATAGCGAGTACTAATATAAATATTAGTAAAACTGAAAAATTTGTTATTTTGGAATTCATTATAAAGATATTTTACTGCATAACCAGGGCCAGGTATTTATGGAGATCGCGAAAATCACGATATAATAGATATACAATAGATTTTTACTAATCTTTACGAATTAAGTGATTCTGATTAATAATATGCGGGTAAGACACATTGTGAAATAGAGTTCTAATAGCGAAATATGAACACATTCGCGAATTAAGGCTGGTTCACAATAAACCGGGAATGAAAATGACAACGAGAATGGGAACGGAAATATTGTTAAAATATATGTATTTAATGTGAACCTTCACAATTAACTATTGTGAAAGCTCAAATTTAAATACATTTATTTTAACATTATTTCCGTTCTCATTGTCGTTTTCATTCCCGTTTATTGTGAACCAGCCTTTATTACTATTGCGTCATTTTATAGTAAATTTCATATTCTGAGTTTTCTTTTTTTTTTCCACTTGAATTTGTTATATATCCAAGTAGGCTACATTACATGGTATTTCAGGTGTTCTGATTACATTAGTGAACTCAAAAGATGGAGAATTCAACATTTCACTAATAATTTGAAAGTGTTAATTTGAGGGTTGCACGTTTTTTCGTTTTTAATGAATTTGTGTTAAATACAGTCTCAATCCAACAAATATTGTTTATTGGCCATACCACACCTTTACCAGAATCTAGCAAACCTTTAATGTCAATCATTTGGAAAGTAATATTTATACTTAATTAATACTCCAATTCCAAAATAATTTTATTTTCCAAAATTTTCATTAATCTCTGCCAAGAGTACAAATCAATCTCCAACAATCTCCGCTGACACAAATATTAAAAAGCACAAATGATAAAATTAATCTCCATAAATACTTGTCCCTGTGCATAACATTTCTCATTGAGAATGAAATATCTAGTAAATGGAAATAAAAATGGCTTCAGTCAATAACACATTCTTTCTTATTATACACAATGTTTATAAAATCAAAATAACCACTGTATTAAGTAAGATGTCAAATTACTTTAACTACAAATTTTTTTTCTTTTCCAAAGGCATGAGTACACGGTGAGACAAGCTCTCATGGAAAATGATCTTGCTATCTTATGGCACTAGAGTCTGGCAAGTGATCTTTTGCAGAGAACCATTTACTTAAGGAAATGGCGAGAATCTTACCTGAATTTCAGAACAGTTGCTCAAAATGTCCTCAATACACATGTTGCAGCGATGTATGAAGTTCTGACACTTGCTGGAGCTCATCCTGACAATATTGCGTATTAGACATGCACAATTGAACTTCATTTGTTTTTATGGGGTCTAAATAATCTTAGTTGCATCCGAGGTGGCATATGAGGCAATGAGCTTTACCACTTATCCCTCTGCCACTTGGTGAGTAAGTGTAACTATAGGTTAACAACTGCCAAAATTCCGCTGTAGGAGGTTACTAAACCTTACCACTGCGGTGGAGGCGAGTTTCCCTCCATTAACTGAATCATTATCACTACTGATTGACAAGTCATCTGATGCATCACTGCTATCAGTTAAACATTCTCCTAACGAAATTATTCTGTCAGTTCCTGTTGTCTATTACATTAGCACTAGAAAAATATTGTTCTTTGTTATTTTCAACGTGATCAACACATTTCTTCCACTTGTCTCTTCCATATTCTGCGAGAAGGTGGCGACACAATCGTTCCTTTATGTTAAGTGGGAATCCAATTTCTGTTACAAAAATCCAATTGAAAACACTGACTAAACATTTTAGTCTGTGCCTTTAAGTAAATGAAACCAATCAAACAATAAATGCTTATTTTTAAAGCATGGTTGGAGTTTGAAGATAAATAATGGTTATGTACGCGCTACTTGACAGACCACGAGCAGTCAGACATGAACTTAACAAATGATATCTTGTTGACTCATTCTATTAACACGAGGTTTTTTCAACATAAAGTAGAATCTATTTAGATGATTTCATATACTGTAATTACCCACTTATCTCTTCAAGAAAAAAAAATTTATCGCTGATCAATTTTCTACTTCAGAAACATATTTTCCCATACTACTCATAGTATCAAACAAATCTCAACTAAGAAGTCTTATTTTTGTTATATTGTAGTGACAAAAACATCTAAAAAATCTGCAAACAACACTCTTTAAAATGTTTTTTTTTTCTTTATTAGAATCTGACTAATACTTTTTTTTATTTATTATTAAGTACAAAAAATCCGAAAATATTCACTTCATTGAAAGTCTACGTAAGTAACGCTTTCTCCCATTATTGGTTGACAATTAGGAAGGAGGAGGTGAATAGTATACTGTGTCACTCTTTAAGATTGACGCATGCACAGACGAACGGAGTTTTCTAAGTTGTTCCCCTATAAATTCCTTGTATGTACTGAAACCTCCGCTAGGGGTGTATCAATGTTCCGACTTTGGAAATGAAAGAAAAATACTAAGTGAAAAAAAGTATAAATGAAATGACATTTAATAACACATGAAATAGCATTTGAAGACTATACGGGAAGAATAAGTTAAAATAAAATAAATAAATAAAAAAACATTAAAAAAATTGCAACGAAATTTAGAACTTCATAGTCAAACATCTTCGGGTTTATAGTACAGTATCTACCCAAATTTATAACAGATATTCTTGAAGAATGTAAGATTTGTACGAAATGTTAGATGCTTAGAGCCAAAGTTGGCTGATTTATTACACTTCAAACTCCAATCCAGAAAATTTGACGAAA
Organism: Periplaneta americana; assembly: GCF_040183065.1. Lineage (NCBI taxonomy): Eukaryota > Metazoa > Arthropoda > Insecta > Blattodea > Blattidae > Periplaneta > Periplaneta americana. The sequence goes on along the minus strand of NC_091124.1, from coordinate 39,390,691 downwards.
GTGACTTACCTTGTTCTTACCATCCGATCTTCATTTAATTACATGTTATTATTTTACAATCGAACTGCTTCCTCTTAAGGAACAAACTATGCCCTCAAATTGTGACAACTGTTCCATTACTTGTTCAGTTACATCATGATGTGTTACAAAATGTTTCACTGTTTCTAAAGCAGTAACAGCATCAGTAAAGGACACAAGATTGTTAAAGGCAAGCATGTACAGCTTCTAATTTCCACGAAGTTCAAAGTGAACACATCTTAACAATAGGTATGTACTGTATTTTCAAGATCTTGGATTTTAACCCTTCAGTACTCGCGTGGATTACAATAGTAATCCACTGATATTTAATCCTGTATTACGTCACCGCCTGCAGCACTGCGTAGCTGAGCGTCAATGCAATTTCTCGTCACAGTCTAAGTGAGGCATTACTGGTGTTTAGACGTATTTGTCGCAACACTTTGGAAAGTTATACGGAGTTTTATCAAGTTATACGCAGTTTTTCCGAGTGGATTACCATTGTAATCCACGCGAGTACTGACGTCAGTTTCTTGCTCAGGTAAGTGAAATAGTTTTTATATGGTTATGAGTGATGCAATGCAGGAACTTTATGAAAAAAGTGTGTGATATCGTTCCATCCTCTTTGTAGTTGGCTCCAATGGGTACGGAAAATACAAGCAATATTTGCAAGTGGCTAGATGAAGATCTGGATGTTGGCATTGAAAATGAAAGTGATGATGAAAGCAACAAAGAAGATCTTTTGAATGAAGTTCACGATTCTAATTCAGAACAAGACAATGAGGAGGAGGATGATGATTATGGTGATGGTGATGAAAGACTAATGTCTATAAATGATGGAAACTGCTATACGGGAAGAGACAACACTACAATTTGGCAGGAAGAACCAGTATCTCTACGAGGGAGAAGAAGAGCACAAAATATAGTGATTCATTTACCGGGCCCTAAAAGAGCTGCAAAAAATGCGCGGACACACACAGAGTGTTTTGACTGCTTTATTGATCAGACAATAATCAATGTAATAGTAAGGTGTACTAATATTTATATTGAAAAAGTGAAGCGTAATTACGGACGTGACAGAGATTGCAAATTAACAAATGACGTTGAAATTCGAGCACTCTTAGGTATTTTGTATCTTGCCGGTGCTTTGAAATCGGGAAGACTGAACGTAAGAGAACTATGGGATAAAAATGGAACAGATATAGAGTCAATTTACCTGACTATGACCTACAATAGATTCCAATTTTTGTTACGATGTCTACGCTTTGATAACATTCATGACAGGCAGGAAAGGAAAGAAATTGATAAACTGGCTGCTGTACGTGAAGTGTTCGAGTTATTTGTTCAGAATTCACAAAGGTGCTACATTCCAAGCGAATATGTAACTATAGACGAGCAGTTGGTTGCATTCAGAGGACGATGTCCCATGAAAGTGTATATACCTACTAAACCAGCAAAATATGGGATCAAAATTTTTGCTATGGTGGATGTGAAAACATATTACACTCATAACTTGGAAATTTATGCTGGTATTCAACCAGATGGTCCATTTCACCAAAGTAACAGTGCACATGCAGTGGTGAAGAGGCTGGTTCATCCCATCAAAGGAACAGGAAGAAATGTGACCACCGATAACTGGTTCACGAGCATACCTCTGTGTTTAGATCTTCTAGAAAATGACAAAATTACACTTGTAGGAACCTTGAAAAAAAAACAAAAGAGAAATCCCTCCTCATTTCACAACTACTCAAGACAGGGAAGTTAACAGTACATTGTTTGGATTCAATGAAAACTGCACAATTATTTCGTATGTACCAAAGAAAAACAAAACAGTGTTAGCATTATCAACCATGCATTATGATAAGGCAATGGATGAGGAAACAGGAGGAAGCCAGAAGCCTGAAATAATATTTTTTTATAATAGAACTAAATGTGCTGTGGATGTCCTGGAACAGTTATGCTCAGCCTATGATGTAAGCAGAAATTCACGCCGCTGGCCTCTGACTATTTTCTTTGACTTACTAAACATAGCAGGTGTCAATGCTCTTGTTGTTTATTCTGCAAACAAACAAAAAATTCTACGGAAAAACTTCCTAAAAACCCTTGCTCTGGACCTAATGAAGCCACTAATTTCCGAGCGTATCACCCAACAGACAATTCCAAGAGAAATAAAGAGAAGAGGAGAGCAACTGTTAGGCATTCCACAAACAGGTCAAGAAGAAGGAACACGGCCAGAAGGTATTGGTAGGTGCTACATGTGTGGTAGAACAAGAAACAAGAGCACAAGACAATCTTGTTCCCAGTGCTTGAAGAGAATTTGTCCTACTCATTCAGATGTAATTTGTTTGAACTGTGTAGAAGAAATGCATAGGCCTACTCAGATAATTGAATCAGATGTAGATTAGACTCACGTGTGTAAAGTGTGAAATGCAAACATAAACATGAAAGTGCATCAATATCCTTCTTACAATACACAAAAACATCTGTAAAATATTACAAGTGAAGTGAGAATGATTGTTACATCCCTGAATTTTTTCATTGCTACACCCCTGAGTGAGGTATTCGGTTATCAAATATGACGTAAGTAAGGTCAGCAGTAGTGAACTTGCGTTTCCCGTGGGAGAGATTAAGAGAGATCAAGAGTTCAGATGACCTTCAAACATCGAGTGAGCAACAATGCTAGATAACCTACATAATTATGATGATAGTGAACTAACTCATAACTATGATGCAACAATAAATTATGACTCAAAAACACGACCAGTGTTGAAATATTATGCAAACATGTCACTTGAATGCAATTTGTGTACTATCCATTTCATTATTAATATTTATATTTAATACGTTCCGTTATGCGTACCATATCTATTCTTATTACTGTAATAACTGAAAACAATATATTTCTTAACATTTAAATCTAATTCCAATGTTTAAACCTTGTCTGTAAACAAAAACAAATGTGGATTACCATTGTAATCCAGGTGAGTACTGGCGTTATGGAATTTAACGCGAGTAACGAAGGGTTAAAGGCAAACCAAGTCCACTGCTATGGAGTAATGGTTAGCACATCTCACCATGAAACAATCGGGTCCGGATTAAAATCCTAGTTGCGACAAGATACCTGGTGGGTTTTTTTCCAGTGTTTTCCCTCAACCAATTGAAGCAAAATTGCTGGGTAACTTTCGGCATTGGACCTCGAATTTATTTTGCTTATCATTAATTCACATATCATCAACCATACCACAGCCTGAGGTAAGTTCATGGTGTGGGCTGTACTTGTACAACCATTCATAGAATAGGTGTGGTAAGCACAATAATCCTCAGGCTGCAGTGCAAAACGTCCGGTATCTCCTCCGTAAAAAAAGAAAGAGGGAGAAGGAGAGGGAGACGGGGAGGGAGAGGGAGAGGGAGGGGGAGAGAAGAGAAAGAGAGGGAAAGATAGAGGAAAACCTAATTTCGAGTAAAATTGATTTAGAATGTATAAATGATGTCCTATATCTCCTGGGGTTTAAAATACAATAGTGTAAGTGTTAAAAAACGAATAAACGAAAAATGTATAACCAAAATAAATTAACATGGAAAGTATAGGAATTTTGCCAGGACATAAAATAAAAAAAAAAGTGAAATATATAAAGAAGTTTCCCTGTACAAAGTTTCTTCTTATCGAGAACAAAATCTGTTTCTCACCATTTGTTAAATAATTTAACAACACAATGTTTCAATGGTTGTGCAGGCTCTGGAAAGCACTGTCGAAACTTGCATAAACACAACTAGTACAACTTCTTCAGTAGTTACGTTTCATTGAGGAAAATTCGCTGCTATATTGCGTACCCCATTATGTTTAAAAATAAGTATTTCTCAATACAGTTCACACAACTGAGACTGACAATGTACAGTAGCGTGAAAATTAATCCGAACATGACATATTTTTACATTTTCTGTCATTGTTGGCCTCACAGCTGCTCATACCGCTTTAATTGACATCTGTAGTACGTGTAATTCTATTGTTGAAGGTCTGTCGTTATTATTTTTTTTATAATATGTGACATTTTGCCTGTCGTTTTGTACTTATAAGCATTTCAGTTGCGTTGAAGACTTAATACTGCAATCCTGTGTACATTCTGTCGTCTTCACAAATGGATACAACTCCACGAAAACGGTCTAAAATTATAGCATTAGCAGAGCATTCTTCTATGACACAGAGGCAAATTGCTGCAGAATGTCACATCGGTTTGGCTACTGTTAATTCGATCATAAAACGATACAGGGAGACTGGATCCATCACACCCCACAAAAAAAGAAACTGTGGCCGGAAAAGGAAGACTTCACCTGGATATGATCGTTTAATTGTCAGGAAAAGTAAATTAAATCCTAGACTAACTGCTGTCGACTTAACCCGCGAGTTAATGGCTACCACTGGGGCGAATATTCACGTCACAACAGTGCGGCGTAGGCTTTTGGAAGCTGGACGAAGGGCTCGTAAGCCTATTAAGAAGCAACTGCTAACCCCTGTTATGTGCAAAAAACGCTTAATGTGGGCAAAATTACATCAACACTGGACAGTGAATGACTGGAAGAATGTACTTTTTTCCGATGAGTCTCATTTCAAGGTCCACGGTCACCGTGTTTCTTACGTACGGAAAGGATCCGAAAAAGTAACAGCAGCTCATCTCCAACAAGCACCCAAATACCCCCCTAAAGTAATGTTTTGGGGTTGTTTTACACATGAAGGGCCTCGAGCATTAATACCTATCAAGGGAATGATGAATTCTGACAAATATATTCACTTATTGGAAACCAGAATCGTACCCCAGCTGCAAAAATCATTTCAGGATGGCAGAGGTGTGTTCCAACAAGACTTGGCACCATGCCATACGTCTCGAAAAACTACAGAATTCTTCAACAAGAAGAATATTCAGGTACTCCCCTAGGCAGGCAACTCACCCGACATCAACCCCATTGAGAACTTGTAGTCAATTTGCAAAAGAAGAATGCAAAAAATGGATTGTTCTACAAAGGAGATGATGATTTCTGCCCTCATTGGTGTATGGTTTCGCGATGAAGAAATTAAGAATATTTGTGAGAAATTAGTGGAATCCATGCCAAATCATCTCAGAGCTGTTATTAGGAACAAGGGAGGCCACATAGATTACTGAGGTATGTCTTAGATCCTTTTTTTTTATCCCGTTTGAGTGTTTTTGTATAAGTAATTACGTTGTTCGGATTAATTTGCACGCTACTGTAAAGTGTGATTGCGGTGCAACAACTGATACAGAAAACCCACACACTGTGTCCTGGGCTAACCTCAAGGGAGATGATGGGTGAAATTTCAATTTTCTAGGTAGAGACTTCTACATATTTTGTACAGTTCATCCCCTTCCTATAAGTATTCTTACTTACAAGTTTCATTAAGATCAAATGAATGGTTTCTGAGTTACTCAAATTAAAAAAAATATTGCATATTTTCAAAAACTCTCTCTTCTTACAAAATTTAAATTTCATCCATAACTCTTCTTACAAAATTTAAATTTCATCCATAACTCTTTTTACAACATCTCTGATATGGTTACAAAAAGCCTAAGTATCCAGAAATTTAAATTACATCTATAAATGGAGAGAATCTTTTTTTTTTTTAAATATATGCAACTTCAAAAACTAAAATTTTTGTTGTCCACTAAATGTGTTTTTCTTTTTAATTTCGAAAGTATTTAGTTTGTACAACAATCCTACTGTGATCTGTTAACCACTGTATATAGAACATGCAGTAAAAATTTCAAACTCCTAGCATCAAAATTGTAAGTTTTTTTTATTTTAGTAGGTTATTTTACAACAATTTATCAATATCTTAGGTTATTTAGCATCTGAATGAGATGAAGGTGATAATGCCGGTGAAATGAGTCCGGGGTCCAACACCGAAAGTTACCCAGCATTTGCTCATATTGGGTTGAGGGAAAACCCCGGAAAAAAACCTCAACCAGGTAACTTGGCCCGACTGGAAATCGAACCCGGACCACCTGTTTTGCGGCTAGACGTGCTAACCGTTACTCCACAGGTGTGAACTCAAAATTGTAAGTGCCTTTACATTTTGAACATGAAATGTGCTGGGGGGGGGAGTGAGAAAGAACTTGTAAAGTTTGCACGGAATTCAAATTCAAGGGCGCAGCCATTTACATATAGCATAATTTTTATGCTGCCAAGTGCCGCACTGAAACATGCTCAACATATAATTCAGAGACTGCCGATTCATAAAAAAGCGATTTTTGATTGAAAATTACCAAAATTTCACCCATCACTACACAATGTCACAGGCATTTTTGCTGAACTGCGAGATTGCTAGAGATAGTAGATTTTAGCAGCTTAAAATAAAAAATTTAGCAATTTCAAAATCAAATTTAGCATTTTATAGCACTTTTAATGTTGAAATTTAGCATTCTGTAGGGTTCTGAGATGGTATAGTTCTTTATGGAAAGTTTTGTGATAGGAATTGAGTCGCTTAATATCAAAGACGGACATCTGTTGTCTCCATAGTTTTGATCTAGAGGCACTTTTTTGTTTCACAGTGTTAGAGTTTGTATATAGTTTCACCATAACTGAAAAAAGCATGAAAAAATGTATAAGAATCCACATTATCTAAATTTCATCTGAAGGTCAGATGTCCGCCTTTGATATTAAGCTACTCAATTTAATATCATCAATGTTGTTACCAAGTGCATTTTCTACATTTCCAACTTTTTTTTCTGCGAATTATATATTCATTAAATAATAATACGAAGATTTTAATGCATGCATAATTAGATGTCTACCCGACACTCAACCAGAGCACTAGACTATGGGTATCATAAGTTGTTTAGTTCAACTTTGTATTTCGTAACGGTATTTGTCTCATCTCTACTCTGTCTTAGACACAGAGTATTGTTCATTTGTTTTACCTGGGAGACTGGGAGATTACTCTTCCTCATGCTCCTACTGGAGTGATTTCTCGTCTGACCTCTGCTTTACCTGCTAGTCTTTGGATTTCGAGTTCGGTTCAGGTTGATAATTATAAGCTAATCTCGGGTTTCGAGTCAGGTTGGGTCTGGCTCGAGTCAGGCCGGGCTGGGCCTAAGAATTTTGGCCCGTGCATATCTCTAATGTGTACAGAACGTATCAAAGGACATTTTGAGCAAATACTGCAAAATTCAGACAGGATTCTTTTCACTTCTACAAATAAATAATTTACCAGCTGCACGACTCATCACTTCCACACTGTAATGCAGGAGTACTGGTCCCTTAGGTTTAAACAGTATGATCGAATGATGTGTTACCATTCTCTTTTTGATCTCTTCCTTCTTCTGTTCGAGGAATTGGCCGGGTATTCCGCTGACTGAATCTTGTGCTGATAACAGCAGCTCCCAGAGGTCCGACATAAACAGACGAGCGTTCTTCCCATTCAGAAATCCTGTGAGGTTGATCTGCATCTTCTTGGGATCTGGGTGCTGTTAGTAAACACACAGGTGGGAAGAGAACACATGTTTAACGCTTACATGTACTCTAACTCGCAATATAATGACTTACTATTATGATACAATTTCTCTATACTAATTCACATAACCTTCATCACACATCTCCCCAAAATACCCATAGAATTACTGTGTAGTTTATTCAGCATACTATTTATCATCAATTACTATTAACACTGTCCTAAAAGGTTAACTCTTGTATTACTTTTTAAAGCTATTATAAAACTAATTAAAATAAATCGTGATCAAAGAAATACCTTTCTTAACAATTATGGATTTCAGAGTAAAATAAACTACACAATAAGAACAATATTTTATACCTGATTATCATCCGAATCCAATCTACACAAAAAAATAATCAAATAAAATGTGTGTATTACAAAATTAAAATACCAATATTATCATAACAATAAAGTTAAATGTAAAAGAAAGACAACTTTGACAGTCAACTTAATAGTACTACTAAATGTTCTCAAAGAAATTTCTTCCACTTGCATGGGTCACACGTTAACTGACAAAATTATAAACTTCAACTCATTACAAAACAGGACATGTTAACATAATTTTTTCCACGATTCAGTATTTACAAATGTGGTATATATTCCAAGTCTTTAACACTAAAGAAACTACAAATCATACATTATTGTTAAGAACTCATTCCCTTTCAGAAAAAAGGAGTAACTGCATTAAATTTAAAATTTGAATGAAGAAAGGGAAGTTAATAGTGTGAGGAGTGATCTGTACCTTTAATAACAAATTATTTTAGTTAAAATTACACAAACTTTAAAATATATTTTGGTTACTAAAATGAGAAACATACAACAATTCACTGTACAATCTCATGGCTTCTTCAGAAGTTCTGTAAAGACAAAACTGAGACAACAGTCAAAATTTCTAAGACAATTCGACAATGACACAGAAAATCTAATATTTGGCTCTTTAGTCTTACAACACAATGCAGATACAGTATTAAACATAAATTTAAAAGCAAACAACTTAGATTGCAACATTTAAATCTACATTTAACATTCTATTTATGTAGGAAAGAACCTGGATTGGTTTTTAAACTTATCCATAAATGCAGATAATCCATTAATGAGATAATGAAAAAACCATAATTACTAATTAGACTAATGCAAATAAAATTTTTAAATCTTTATTTTAATGTTATTGTAAATGCTTATAATTACTATTCTTATTTATATCCGACAATAATTAAAACTGAAACTGAAAAAGCTCCTCATGAGTCACAGTATTCTATGTTCTTGCATGTGCCATCTCAAATACGATGCAAAACAATAAATGACAAATATGGGATCAATCTCTCATTCAATCATTAGAAAAAATTTGTGAATGAACCATTCATACAATGCTAGTCCCATTCTGTACATTCCTTTTGAAGTGACTTAGCAGATAGTTCTATTGCCTTTCTATATTCTGTGAATTTCAGACTGATCTATACAAAAGAGCTGCCTCAACTTATAAGCATTACAACCAGAAATAATAGCTGCTTCTGAACAATACTCCTAAAATTTTTGTTCATTTGCATCGAACCTGGAACTTTTGATAGAAAACTGTGTAGACATATGAATTTAACCCTTTCTGAAAGAATTATTAGAATCGGATAGAACTGATTTTATTATACTTTGAATATTTTATAAAAAAAACTTGAATAAAAATTACAAATTTCAACAGATTCTTCTAATTTCTTCAAAAAGTGTTAAATTCATGTTTCTGTACACATATTATCAAAAGTTTCATGATCCAATGCAGCAATTAAATTGGCATTAATATAGAAATGTGTTTCATAAGTAAAAGTATAGGAGAAATATGACTTGATATTACAGTAAAATGGAATAATTCCAATGCATTTCTAAAAACTTACAGAGTCACATGTTCGATCTATTACGAAGTTATACATGTCACTTTTTCGTTTTTAAATCATTTTAAAAGTAAAATTAAATATTCTCATTAACATTATGCTAATAATCTTAATATCTATATAAAATCTGGATCAAAGAATGAATGTGAAATGAATAAAAGAAGTTTTAAGTTCTGCTTTGGAGAGAAACTTTCTTTCAACTCAGTATAATAACTGCAATATATGTTATATTGCTTACTGCTTATACAAATAATAATAAAAAACTTTCATTTTAATTACTAAGAGATATATTCCTACTTTATGGCGTGATTGTATCACTTGAAAGTTTGATATGACTACAAATAAAGTAGGATTTTAATCTATGTAAGAAAACAGTCTGAATTAGAGGTTAAATGAAACAAAACTACTGGGAGGACTAAGTTGTAAGAGGGAACTATTTCGAACGATACATTCCTATTGCCACAGTCAGACAAATACAGTAGAATCCCATTATAATGCAGCCATCAGGGACATAGTTCACGCTTGTGTTATAGCTAGGGTGACCAACTCTCCCATATTTGAGCTAAATTTTTTGGATCCTCCTGGCTCCAGTATTGATATACAAAGCTCCCATTTTTTTTTATCAATTATAAGTGCTAATTTCCTAATGTAACCTAATAATAACCACTAAATATATTTAGATACAAACTGAAATTGAGGAGCTGGATGCAAGAAGGGCATTTTAGAGAATGTGCCCTTTTTGAGTAAAACGCTTTATTGTGTTCTCTGATCTGTTATGCATGTGATCACCAAGTTGTAGTTCAATACTGTGATCATAGAGGGCAGGAGTACTTAAAATATAAAGGTGTGCATAGATAACATTATTACAGTTTGAATTTTCGACATCAATTTTCTCAAAACAAGCATTTGAGAGAAGTGCCTTTCTTGCACCCAACCCCTCAATTAATATCGATAGTTCAGCAGGTACCAATCAGTACACTAATTCTGTTCCAGTGATCCTGGATTGTTTGGTGTAACTCTGTGCACATGTGATTGTGAAGTTTCTTCTTCAGTTTGTGTATCAAGACAAAAAAATAAATATTCTGTGGCATCCTGCTGGCGAATACAAACAAGTTAGAACTAAAAAACATATATTTTTAAATATTATTGTGCTCAATATTGAGACATAACTCACATTTGTATTATAAGTTTATAGGTAGTTCCATATTATTCAATCAATGAATTGTGGCTTCACAACCCAAATGATTGCACTAAAATTTGTTGTGATCAGAAGTTGGTCACCCTGGTTATAGTCTAACTGCAGTATATAGGAATACGGCCTGAAGAGAAAAAAAAATAACATGATGGAAAGTCAGGGAAAATACTGTAATATAATAAACCTTGTAAAAACTGAGTCCTGTATATTGAAATATATAGTATATAAAGAGGTTTAAGTTTACAGCTCTTTGATTTTTGTGGCAAAAAGGAAAGTAACTCTATTCTTATTCATTTTTAAGCCAGATTTATTTTTAGAATTCTTCACGTCTGGGGTTATGATAGGAAGCAGTCAAAAATACAGTTTCATCAAAGTTATGCAACTCGGTCGTTGAAAATGTTATGATCATTACTTTAATTCCTCAAGGAAAAGTGCTGTACTGCCCGTGTCTCCCGTCCTGAACCGAGAGTTCCCTAGTGCTTATAACCATGCCTCTTAGGTCTGCTCGGACCGCCACGGCAGCGTATTACACGTATTACATGTTCTGAAAACATTATCCTATGCCATTGCAGGGGTCTTTACTGTTTATAATACTGGAGACACTAATCGTGGTTACCACTATCGCTATTATCTCTGATGGTGATTTCCTAAAATGTATGTACATACTAGGCCACTCTTCGTTGAGTCTGGACAACTGGTGAATTACCATAGAACAGCATTTCTCAAAGTATGTTCCGGGGTTCCGTGAGCCCTATGTGATTTTAAATTTTATTTTATACTTTCTTACTTGGTTATTTAATGACATTGTATCAACTACTAGGTTATTTTGCATCGATGGGATTGATGATAGCGAAATGGTATTTGGCAAGATAAGGTCGGGGATTCGCCAAAGATTACCTGACATTCGTCTTACGGTTGGGGAAAACCTCGGGGAAAAAAATCCAACCAGATAATCAGCCCAAGCGGGAATCGAACCTGCGCTCGAGCGCAACTCTGGATCGATAGGAAAGCAACTTAGCTGACTGGGCTGCTCCGGTGGCTATTTTATACTTAGTGGATACTATAAAAATATATAAATGTTACGAAAATATGAATCAGTAATAACATGAAACCACCGATAATAATAATAATAATAATAATAATAATAATAAATAATAATCCAAGAATATGCGTAATAATAATAATATGTTTAATGAACATCTAAAATGGAAAATACCCATAATAATTATCACTTTCATCACTGGATTCTCTGTGTATGTGTTCACTAAAACAAAATATCGAAAAGACAAAATGCAGAAGTAGTGTAAAAATGAGACTGCAACTTTCAGCCATAAAACCAGATTGCAGGCTTAAAAAGCAAATACATTCGTCCCAGTGAACAGAATTATTGAGATACTAGCTTTCACTTGTCTGTTAAAATTATTAAATACCAACAAAATATTACAAGGATTCCGCAATTACACTTTAGAGTAAAAGGGGTTTCGCGGTGGAAAAAGTTTGAGAAACACTGCCATTGAAGAAAGAGTTTACAGATGTGTACACATGACAACCGTAATCGCGATTAGGTCGTTAATCTCGAGTAGAGACTATAGTCTACCACTAGTATTAATGTTTAGTTACAAGAATTGATGAGTAGGACATAATCTGTTTTGTGAGGGGATAGCCCATACATTCGCTTGTCCATGGCTGATCTTGCTCCATAGCTGACGAAAGGAATCCTGAAAAGCCCGAAATGTTGAACGTAGAGTAGTAGGAACACGCGGTACCCAGGACCTCCTACTCCCCCCCTCTGCTCTCGCCCCGCAAAGAAACAGCTCAGGAAGTGAGGCACGGGCAGTACATTAGGCAGTCAATAGACTCTAGCGAATTCACAACTTCTAGAGAAATGAACTTCGAAATTGTTACGAACAAACTAACATAAGAAGTCATTATGTGTATGCTTCTTTTTGCCCAGGTTCTCAACATTACAGTAGATTATACGTACATATGAAACATCCTTTTCTTTCCAAAGATAAAATCAAGTTTATTTTTTTGTATAGAATTTCGATTTCAGAAACAGATTTGATTAGATTTATACAGAAATTATAAGATTTATAACTGTGTATAGTGAACATAAAAGTTGCGGTTGTACATAAATTCTGTTGAATAAATTATTTGTTATTCAAAGAACCGATAAAATAAAAGTTAACAAGGCAAAGGGAAATTTTTTTACATGTGCTACCCTGGTTTCATCAAGACAGCTGAATGATTCTACAACAGAGTTGAAACCCAAGCCGTGAGAGGAAGGAAAAAACTCAAATTGAAAATAATACCCAACACAATTAAAACTACAAATGACAAAGATTTTAATACATTTGAAATTAGAGACAGTATTACATTATATTTTTAAAAATATCTAGGTTCTACAAATAATTTATATAAACTTTCAAAAGGAGGGAAGATGAAATATTTATTCCCATACTGGGAAGCAAAATTATCATATGACTGAATATATTACATCCACAAATTAAAAAATGCAATTAAAATAAAAAAGAAAATGAAGATTTAATTGCATGTTTTCTAAAAACTCATAATATTGGAATTCAAATGTATCATATAAATACTGTTGAACAATATTTTCATATGTCCAAAAAAATTAATAACTGGAAATAAAAAGAAACCATATCCTCAAATCCAAAAAGCAGCCATTTTATGCTCACTGAATAACTTTGTGATTTTCATATTTAATGTTTTACTGAATACTGCATCTGTAAAACTAAAAATGTTCACGAATTACAAGTATATTTAAAAAAGACAGTATTTCTACAGATTTGCTGTCTGCAAAAGGTGAGCTATATTTATCAGTAGAGCCCGGATTTCCATGCAAATGCTTGTTTTTATATAACCTGGTTACATTTCTCAAACTGCAAATATTCATTTTATGACTTAACGATCACAAACAACCTAACTTTTTCCGTACATGTTTGCATGTTTTGGTATTTTTGGGTCTAAGTTCATGCATAATGTACATTTTGAAGATTTTAGATTTAATAGCACATATTTAGACTTTTACATTGCATACATCAAAGATAATTATGAATGTTCGTACAGAATCTGCTTGTGCTGTCAGGAGGTTATTTCAAGAGAATTTCCAAAGTGTTCAAGTCCCAAGTCATGGGACGATTCATATATTAGTAGTAGTAGTGAAACAGGAAGTGTTCTTGATAAGCGAAGAAGGCAATGTACAATGCTCACAAAAGAAACTCTTCGCTTGGAAAATTCCCCTGAGAAATCTCTTAGCCATCCTTCTCAGCAAACGAGAATTTATTACGATTCCGTACAAAGGGCTACAAAGTTACTTAAGTTAAAATCCTATAAATGTACAGTGGTGCAAGAACTTATACGAGGTGATCCTGTATGTAGGAATAGATGTTGTAAATGGATTTAACTGCCTGGGACTATTATCCCTGAGCATCATTAAAAGATAAAGTGTATAAAACGAATCCACACACTTTAGACAAACTTAAGGATAACATTCGCCAAGAGATGAATTCAATTTCTCAAAGAGAACTAAGAAAAGTATTGGGTAATTGCATAAGAAGATGCCAGAAATGTATATGAAAATGAAGGCAGGCAGTTCCAGAATCTCCTTTAGTAACATGGGTGAGTACATAACTTTTAAGGGGAGAAAATGGTATTTTTTTTGGTTAAAAATTAGTAAATTTTCAAAAAAAAAAAAAAATTCTTTAAAATACTCTGTGATATGTGTGGAATGCATAGCATAACATTTTGTGGGTATTTGTGCCCTTATCGGATGTTGAGTCGCCATTTTTAAACTTCCTGCGTTATGGATTTTTAAATCACTCGGCCACTTTTATTGTTGTTTCCGGTAAATTAAATTAAAAAAAAAAAAAAAAATTTTATTTAAAATACTCTTAGGTATATGTGGAATGCATTGCATAACATTTCGTGGGTATTTGTGCCCTTATTGGCTGTTAAGACGTCATTTTTAAACTTCCTGCGCTATGGATTTTTAAATCACCCGCCCACTTTTATCGGTTTCCAGTAACTTCATTTTTTTTTTGCTGCATTGCCAGACAAAAATGGATATAATTTCTGAATTATTAAAGATACATGCATGAAATTTAGAACACACATTCTTTAGACTATTAGGAAATTTTTCTCTGTAACAGAATTTTTTTTAATTGATTTCATTTTAAAAATACGTCCGTTTATTTGCAAGAAAGGAAATCAGAAAATTGTTATTAAATTTTAATTGTTTATTTTACAAACATAGGGACTAATATCAAAATTCTGTTACAGACAATTTGTAGAACATGCTTTTGCAAATACATTGCAAAAACTGTTTGAATCTATCTTTAAAAATGGTTGAGATATATCGGTTTTAGTAGAATCCTGCATTGGGTATATTTTCTTTTTCAAATTTGGGTCCCCAAATAATTTTTTTTTCGAAATATTTATATTTGGTTAAGTTGCTACAGCTATGAGCTCTCTACATTTCACAACAAATAGGAAAAAAAAGGTTTAAAAAATACCATCCTCTCCCCTTAAAGTGCATTAAAACTTATTAGGCAGTCACTCTAACTTGCTAAGCATCGGGCTCTTGTATTGCCTGGCCGGTGGGAGGCGACAGCTTATTAGCTGAGCGGGACACTACCTCAGCTGCGGTGCCGCAATATATGGTTGTCCCAGTACATATGGGCTATTCCATACAAAATCGATCAGTAAAAAACCTCGCACTTTTTTTATACTCTAATTTTTTCCCTATTTATACAAGGTGCTGAGGAGAGTGCATTTGCAAAAATATACTATCGAAAGTCAAACGGTTTTCGTATTATTGAGCAACAAATTTAGCGTATTTTATAAAACCAAGCCTCTTTCAGTGCTCAGAACTCTGGAACCATTTACTGCAGAACATTGAACGAGAGCTCATTTTGAAGCTGACATTTGGTAGGTTATGTTAAGAAGTAATCCTTATTTTTATTGTACACAGAGAGACAGATAATCTGATTTTACGTACTTTTAGGCTTTTTGCCAATTTGTAAAAATGTAAAAAATATTGAGAAAAAACCTTGCATTATTAAGAGGGATTCGGCATTGTTTGCTTAGTGGCATGGCAATAAGTTTCGAGGGTATTAAATAGATTATTTTCACACGCCTAGACTTGAATGGTGCAGTACCGCACGCACTGGCCGAGAGCTGAAGATAAGCGAGCGTTGGGCGTCATCTTACTCCTGTGTTTATGAAAACCTGTGATAAAGCTAGCACAGCCATGACTGCTAGACGACACATCACGTGTTTATGTCTCCTGGCCTTGCTTACCTCAGCTAGCTCCCACCTCACAGTCAGTTGGTTAGTTCACGTGTGTACTATTTATTTTCTTTATTTGATATTTTCAATACTTTCTTATCAACGTGCCATCAGTAAAAAATATGTTTTTATTTGTACTTTCAATGCGGAATCTAACTATATATTTTTTAAATATTTTTTCCTTGGCAAAGGCGTCTTAATGAGGAAAAATCTAAATTTCCGCATTTCCATAAAAAGTAAGGAAATCTGTTTATATGTCGATATAAACTTTAATTTCTCAGCATCAAAATAAACCATGATTTTGATCCTTGGGTGAAAAAGTTTCGGAGCTACAACAGTTTAAAGTTGCAAATTTTATGAAAATACGATAAATTTAAATATTTTTAATTTAAACACTATGAAGTTCTGATGCCTCAAACTTTGCGCAAAGCACTGTACCACAGATCTCTAGGTACAAAAAAAGTTTTATTGTATTTAGAAATTGTAAGGTCAATTTTCTCTATATTTTGGTCGATTTGAGATGGAATAGCTCATACATACAAAAGGTATCATTTACGAACAATGATACCCAACATAAAAAAAAAAGTCATACAATAGTATAGGTCACCAGGTGTAAGCACCAAAAAGAAACTAAAGCTTTAGGCGTTCTTTGTCCCAAAACATTTTTGGAGATCTACATCTGAAGTGGGTATTGGAATTTCGATAAAAATCTAATTTAATGTAGCAATGCATAGTGAACGAGATTTGGTATATATTAATGACAACAGTTGAAGAATACTGCAGAAACTTATTATAGATTTAATTCTAGCTGAAGACAATAGATTTTCAAAGGCAGAAGTCTATAGCTTTACTTCCTTTGAAAGGAAAGTAAAGGGGTTCAGCCCATATTACAACAAATTCACAGGTTATAGAAGATCTTCATCCCAGGCAAAATTCATAGATCATTTCCCACCCCACTACCTTAGTTATCATTCTCCATCAGTGATCGATTCCACCTAGCAGGTGCCCCCACTTTAGGACCCAAGATAGGGTTATCCTACACCCTCATTTTAAGAATCATCCAGCAAAAAAAAATCTGAAGATTCATATTATAGTCTCTCTGGAAAGTTTACAATGTCTTAAGTAATTTAATATATTATGTCAATGTCTTTAATAAATATAATGCTATTTTAAGTTACTGGCAAGAATCACAAGCATTCATCTTTCTTCTGTATGTATAAATTCTTGCATATGGCTTAAGTAACTTAGGAATGACTAATACTAACTGATTAACATGTCCCTTCTGTTACTTTGTAACTTATACACTGAAGTGACTGAATAAAAAGAATGATCACACTCACTGTTCAAGCTATTGCAATGGCCACAGCAAAGTAATAATACAAAACATACATACATTTAACCATCAATAACCACAAAATCTTCAGTTCACTTCCACATGTCATGTATTCTGAAGTAAGTGAATCATCAATCGATCATCTGAGAATATGCCAATTTACAAACACAGTCATAAAATTCCTAAATCATATAATAGCTCAACTTAAAACTGTCCTCAAAATAAAATCAACAAATTAAACAAGTGTAACAAATTTTTTTGAAAGGTTATCATAATTTTTAGACATTCCATATACTACAATTGCAGAGTAGTATGAATTAATGTGTTCCTAGTATTTGATTGCCTTTGTAAATCACTTGAATATTGGAGTGTTTTGGCGAACAATTCATGTTTGTATCTAAAAATTCAACATTTTACAACTATAGTTCACTTTTCCAATTCACAGCATTAGATTATATTGTTATATGCACAATCAGACTGTGACATACAAATATTCTACAAGCACAGGAAACAATTAATTGAAAAGTTTCACACCAAATAACTCAGATTTTGATGCCAACTGTAGAAATTTCTTTTGATTAAGTTACTTTAAGGTAGTTTTGCAGCACTAATCCTATGGGATAAGTTATCTTAAAAATATAATATAATGCATTTATTTCCAACTGTTATTTGTACCAGTGACAAG
This sequence comes from Periplaneta americana, assembly GCF_040183065.1. NCBI lineage: Eukaryota > Metazoa > Arthropoda > Insecta > Blattodea > Blattidae > Periplaneta > Periplaneta americana. Next base: position 39,372,772 of record NC_091124.1, on the reverse strand, counting down.
AATTAGAAGGTAAAAGGAAATTAGAGTCTCTCAAGAAAGGCCATCTGAACACAGTTTTTAAATTTGTTTTCGATCAATTTTCAAAAGCTTTTTATTTTAGTTTATAAGACAGTTACATTTATTAAACTGTTATATCTAATAATTTCATTTCAAAGCTAGCTGACAAGAGAAAGTATCCGACAGTTTTATGTCAACAAGAATGTATCTGTAACTCTTCTACAACTTTAAGAAGATACATGGAAAAGAAGTGACTTAATTTCGTCAATCATTCTCTTCAGGACTATTCTCAGTGGTCCAGAAGTTACAATATTAGCCATTAGATAAAAGATTCACGGGTTTAAACTTGGCTGAGAGCAACGAACTTTCTGGGTGATTTAAAGACTTTAGTATGGCTTCCTTTGGAAGAGACATAAATTCTTCCATTTTCATTCTAAAAGTACTAAAATTTTCCCTTCAGTAGTTCCCTATACTTGAAGAGTCCACTGCAAGAATGATGGATGTCACTTTCTTGTAGAAAATGAACCAAGACTGTCAATGCATAACTTAAGACATATAGAATGTACATAGAGAATTATATGGCATTAACACTGATAGTCATTGTCCAGTAATGATCGGAAAATCACAGTTAAGCTTTGAGCGCTAAGCATTTCAAACTTTCAATTCCTTCTCCTGCAAAATGTATTCCAGATGACATCCATCATTCTTGCAGTGGACTCTTCACTTAATTAAGGACATAAGAGAAAAGGGGGAGAAAATGCACCTAGTGTCCCGCAAGAAATTTTTCAAAGTCCAATGATGTGACACTGCGCATGCGCAAGACACAGATAAGTAAAGGAGCTACCATACCGTGGATAAAGCTAGTGCACTAACAGCAACATGTACTTTAACCGTTTTAGCAGGTACATTTCACTATAGCTCAACATAACAAATGGCGGCAGTTATATTGTATCATTTAGAGTTTCATCTATGGAATCGTTGATGACACAGCATCCCAAGCTCGAGAGTGGAAGAATTATAATTAATGAATGGTAGTTCGAAGTTGGTGAGAACAGTATTTCCTGAGTTCGACCCCAGTATTACTCTTCTCAATAACAATGAGTTTTCTGAAATTTTTTATACCTATAATGATGAATTATGTATTTTTGGGGCTCGAACTCAGCGTTAATTGATTCCTATGTTGGCGATTCCATAGATGAACCATCCCTACTACAAACACAATCTTTGTAATAAGACAGCAGTCTTTTATACTCTTCGTGCATCTTGTACTCTCTGCTTGAGCTGAACTGGGTTTTTATCGAGAGGAAGATTGGCATAAGTAACAGCTTTCGTCACAGTGGGGGGAAAATGAGTTAAGGTTGGTAGCACAATAAGTATGTTGGCACTCCTTCAGATGTTAGAGCATAGCGGGACAAATACTGCAAGTGAGCCGAAAAGGGTGATCATTGCATTTTCTTTTTATATTTATTTTTCCCAGAAAGTGCATTCCGCTCCCCCTCTCACTAAAGGCCACCTGCTTTACACTCCAGACCCACTGCAGCCTGTGGCTTATTATGTTTAACTGCAATAGTAACACCATCTGTAGCTGGGAACTTTCATTTAGCACTTATCACTAGACTAAGGCATGACACTCTAGACCACACAGCTATGGCATGGAATATAATATCATGAAGAAGTTTTAGAAATATTATCTGAAAGGTTACATTTTACTTCCAAAAATTTAGATTTTAAATTACGTCATTGGACACTCCAACAGTCAGGTGACAACTAGTTAAAACTTGTAATAATTTATTGTGATGTCTGAGAAATGCTTATATAAGGTAAGTATTCTATGAAAACATATTGAAAAACCTAAACAAATCTTCCAATTCCTGAATTTTCAATTAAAAAGTAAGCTCTATTCTTTATCGTAACCTATAAGTTACTCTTCATATCTATTAATAAATTCATATGAAAATGACTTTATTATATAATTATAATCAAGATATCCAGATCACTCACTTCCCACTTTCAGTCAGATTTTAACCTCTGTATGAGTCGTTATGAGACACAAAACTGTCTCATTTATTATAAGTCATTATTATAACAATAAAATGTATGTAAGAAATGTTAGGAGACATACAAAAGGAATCTTAAAAGAAATCAAATCTGAAATCTATATTTACACTACGAAATTCCTTATACAAAATGTGTTTTATAAAGTTGATAATCGATAATTTTAAAAATGACAAACATAGGTAGTTAAAAGTTTAACCTCTGAGTTCATTGGCAGGTTGTAACATCAATATTATCTGTAGCATTCTTAATGGTTACCTCTCAAAGAGAAGTATACAAAGAAGAAATTATCCTAAGACTATATTCCACAACGTAACATGCTCTGTTTTGATAATTTCTTTACTTCTATCAAACTTAAAGGTAATTTATATTATGCCATATATTTGTAATAATTCTGCAAACATTCCAAATGGGGACAGGAGGGAGTCATAATACATACAAGGGTGCAAAAACATAATCTGACTTCTGAAAAATCATCAAAGATACTTTTATATTGAAATTACCGTGTCTTTTCTTTATGACGGTTGGTCTTGAGTCTTTCTTACAGAGAATGTATGCATTCTTGTCATGTGCAGAATAAGTATTATTGCAGACCCATTAAAACTGAAATATTGGTGGTTGTACACAACATGTAAGGACCAAACTAAAATGATACGTAGTTAAGCACTAATCCAGTTCTAAGCTAAACTACGCTAACATAACCTCTAAGTTAAGCTAAGCTAACATAACCTAACTTGAATGGTGAGTGACATGAGCATGGGTAGGGTGTTGGAATGAGAAGAGTTATGCAGCAGTTCAGGAAGGACAACGGTTGGGAGTACAGTAAAATCCCTCGTATTCGGCACCCAAATAACCGGCAATACCAAAACAATGGCACTTTTGGCTAGGCCCAAAAAAAAAAAAAAAGTCATTCATGCGAAAGGGAAGCGTCGGACGAAGATGTGAGTGGTTTTTGTGGATGGCACATGCCACATATTGTTTACTCTTTACATTGTTCACACGTGAAAACATACACAGAAAACCCCATTACGTCCCTGGAGATTGTTAAGCTGTCATTTGGGCATTGCAAACAATTCGCAGAGACGATATCTTTAAATTTACCACTTGAACTCGCCCGTTTGAAGGGGTGTTGGACGAGTCTAAATAGGAAAGTGTGATAGTATATATAAACAAGAAGACATTAGAGATATGAAGAGTCCACTGCAAGAATGATGGATGTCATTTGGAATACATTTTGTAGGAGAAGCAATTGAAAGTTTCAAATGCTTAGTGCTCAAAGCTTAACTGTGATTTTCCGATCATTACCGGACAATGACTATCAGTGTTAATACCATATAACTCTCTATGTACATTCTGTATATCTTAAGCTATGCATTGACAGTCTTGGTTCATTTTCGACAAGAAAGTGACATCCATCATTCTTGCAGTGGACTCTTCATATGTTAAAGAGGTTCAAATCATCGAGCACTACTTCATCTTTATAGTTGCAACGTTGGATACAATGCTCTTCACATCACATGGCCGCTATTTAAAATTGTCATAAGGTTACGAAAAAGTTTAGTATTTCTTACGCTATTATGCATTACAATAAATTATGAACTGATAAATGTACATTACCCTATTCAATACTAAAAATAAACATTGTACGTATTTCAAATTATTTTTAAATATCTAATATGAAAATTACTAAATTTCAACATGGAAAAAAATGTTTGTGCAGTACAGTAAGCCTTTACATAACCTATAAACATATTTTTCAATTATCTGGCAAAATCAGTTATCCGGCACTGGGTTTGTCCCACAGTTGCCGGATATGAGGAATTCTACTGCACATTGAATGCAGATCAGCATCAGTGACGGCAGATAGTGAGAAAGCATGTGCGGGGTCAAGTGAAGGAGGAAAGAAGTTAGTGGCATCAGGTAATGGTAATCAGAGTGTGATGTCGAAGAATAAGGAAGTATGCGGGACAGCTAGTGAAGTGCAAACACAGCAAAGTTAAAGGGAACAGCTGTTGGGGACAATACCGAAAAGAGTATAGAAGCTAAGAAAGGAGCTGGGGGAGGGGAACTAGTGAGGAGGAGAAGATAAGAATGTTAAAAATAAGAAGCATTACGACTTAAGGACTTGGTGTGAAGGGTTCAAGTGAAATAAGGAAGGGTCAAGGTTAAGGAGACACTTATGTGAGTTTTAAATCTTTTACTATTTTCATCCAAAATTTATGAATTTTAAACTACATAAACATGCCTACAATATTATCATCTGTACAAAATTTGGTGCCATTGGGGCTAATAGTTTTGAAATGATATTTTTTAAATGTGTTTTATATTGACGTCACTAAAAAGGCTCCTTGCATCACAATTTTCACAATTTTTAGTTTTATATTAGTTCAAAAGTCATGGAAACATAAATTAATTAACTTTTTGAGCTCGGTTTAAACAAAGAGTCACAATAAATTTTTAAGTGGATTTTCTTACATTTTCACCATTATTTCACCATAGTGTCCCCTTAAAGGGCAAAGAGTGAGGGTATTAGGTGTGTGGCCAAGAATGTTAGTTACATGGAGAAGTATTTGTGTGAGTGAAGTGTTACATATGTCTGAAAACGAGAGTAAATAATTGAGTAGAACTGAGAATGGACCAAGAACAGTAACAGAGAGTACAACTTGTTGTGGTAACTGTTATTATTATGTAAAGGGGAAATAGTTAGTCAGATATTAGAAGAATTTGAAGGGTGGTCATCAAAACAGGTAGGGTTGGAAATGTGTTGCTGTGGTAAGGTGTTATGGGAGGTGGTATTGAGGATAATATTGTATGAAGATGAAAAACGGGTTCAAGTTATAAGCAGGAATATAATTTTGAGAACTGGATAACATAGTAAAGAAATCTGTAAATAGTGATGATGAGTCCCTGAATACAAAAATGTGAAGGGCCTTCACCACTTGTATGTTTGCTTAAAGACAATAAATCATAATATCATATCATAACATAACCCAATCCAATGCAACCCAACTGAATGCTTTCATTGTACTATTTTTACGAATATATCTGAATTCTTATTATATCTTATTTGATTAAAGGTACTCTGAAAGGCAGAAACTCTAACATAACTTATTCTGTGCAAAGCAAGTAGCATTAATAATTTCGTGCAAGAAAGACAATTCCAAATGCATAAAGGAAAGTTAACCTCAATTATCACCCAAGATAAAATCTGATCTTGGAATTTTGCAACCTTGCATATAAACATTTGGGTCCATACTACAACAATGAATTAACCATTTTCACAGATGAATTTGTATCTTCAATGATAAAAGACAGCCAAATTTATTAATTAGTTCTCAAATTAGTGCTACAAGTAACAAATTAAATATATATATATATATATATGATTGTGAAATAAGTCTTAAGTGTTAATAACCGTAATAATGGTGGACTGTAAATGGAAATACCGTCTACCAGTGGTGCGTGCTTGTGTTTATACCACCTGTCAAACTCCCGCCATTGCAACACCTTCGAGGTAGTTCCTCCTCTTCTGCTAGAAGACTGAATTGAACCACAGTATAAGTTCACTGGCACAAGATAACACAATCCATACCCTCAATCATTGCAAGGGTGTTTCCAATTGTTATCAGGATTTCATTTGTAACATACAAAATTTAATAAAATTAGAACATTCTGAGCCCTAACCTCTTAATTTGGACCTGTTTTACAGACAGCAGCTAAAAATTATTTTATTAGTATTAGAAATATTTTCAGTACTCTTAACATCAACATATTAATACTTAACTACCCATATAAGATCATCTAGAATACATACTACTACAAATTAACCTAAACACATCCCTTCCATGAGAAACGGGAGAAAATTAGAAATACAACTAATACAATTGCAACAATGAACTATTTCATACTTCATTTTCAGAATAGTACAAAATAAAGATGTGAATGAAGGGTACAGGGGAAAATGAGGAATTTCCATTTTTTAGATGATTATTAAGTCTAAAAGTTATAATTCAGAAATATTTTCTTGTTATATATCATTTTTATTTCAACTAGAATTAATATGCGATAATGAAATTGGGAGATACTTATTTGAATGTATATTTTCTCAAATAAAAATACTGATGTATAAATTTTCAAAGGAAAATGGCATAGCAAACAAATGCAAAGGAAAAAAAGGGCATGTATGTACAGTACATGTTAAAAAAAAAGTCTCAATTGAATTTAACTCCTAAACTGAACTCTGTCTATTATTAAGATCCTTATCTTCTGTTGGCAATATAAAATCCTTAAATTGGCATATTTTGCATACTTTCATTCTATAGTGAAATATGAATTAATATTCTGGGAGAATTCATCTGAAACTAATCATATTTTTGTTGTACAAAAGAAAGCTTAAGGAATAATGATAGGTGTGCATAAAAGGACATCTTGTAAAAAATATTTTCCAAAATCTAAAAACCCTAATCTTACCTTGTGAGTGAGGACTAATGGCTTCGTTGCCAAACATCTAGACATTTGAACAACAATAACACATACTTTCTGTGATGATGTTTTATGTTCAATGCACTGTCTAAATATCGAAGGGCAAAGGGAAAAATTTCAAGACAAAATTAATCAAATTTCTCCATATTTATACCAACTGATGAGCTGTTTAGGTTTAGTAAATTAAATTCGCTAATCCCCTTATTATGTATTATATCTTTTTGTATAATATTTTGCTTCTTTCACATCTCAAAGCTACTGATGTAAGATCCATGAGATCCAATAAGTAAATGAAATGAAAATACTAATTGTTAAATATTACAAAACTTAGTTACAATGAAAGCGAATCTATGTTAAATAATATTAATAAACAACATTTTTAAGTAATAATGAAATGTCTTAAGTAACTTGCATAAAATATGAAGGCAAACAAGCTATTCTGTACGTTTCTACAGTTTTAGAAAAGAAAGTCTTCCTTCACATATATTAAACCCAAACACAAAACTTTCAATGAATAAACGTAGAAGTTTTAATAATTAAGTCCGTAAGGGTTTGTTAAATATTTAAGTAAAAAAATAAATTGGCATTGTCGACTAACAACGGAATATCTTCAATAGCATGGGAGGGGAGGGGAGGGGAGGGGAGAAGAAAATGCATGCATAAAGACATTATTATTTCATCAGAATGTTTTCTTCCTGAAATAAGCCTAAAAAGAAATGTCTTACTCCATTCTTTGTGGATTTCAGAAGAACATGCCCTTTCTTCCGAAGTACTTAATAATTAAAACCTACTATAACTTTGCAAATAAACCATTCTTCTCCATGTCCGATACCTGTTACTGAAATGCTTCAAATAGAGTGTATGCATCTGAAAATAGATTACAAGCAGAGATTCCTCCTTTTTCACCTGTACTCTTCAAATATGTTACATGTCAAAGTGGAAGATCTTTTAAATATGTAATTGAACATTTCATTCAAATAACTAAATAATAGATTTAATTTTTTCTATAAAGCATAAACTTACAATAAATGGAATGTCAGTTCCTTACACAATGTTCTAACTTCATTAATTTGTAAAATACATACAGAGAAAATCCTGATCATGGGACAACATGCATCCTGCATATGAAAGTATCTCCACAGGATGGGAGATGGGATGGATGTGTCTAAATGGGTTGTTAAAAGATTTTAGACTAAATTTATGTAAGTATATCTACACCAATCCAAGACTTAAAACATTAAAACAATGAAAATTAAAAAGTTGTGCTAATTTCTCTGAAGAAATAACATCGGACACAAAAATCTGGATACTAAATAAATAAAAATAAAACTTTTGTGCAAATAAAGCACACGTATTTATATGAAACTCCTTTAGTGATTAAAAATACAAGACTTTAAGAAGGCATTTACTGCATTAAGTACCAACCTTTCCATTTTGCTTTCGCTATAGTGAGTCAATGTCGAGAGGTCGACTAAAGAAGGCAACTTGGGTTTTACAGCTGAAGAAGTGACCCGGCAAACTCGTGCCAGCGAATGGATGAATCACAGGTGAATCAGCTACAAGTGAGAAGGAGCCACGGCCCGATCATTCGAACCGAGCGGAATTTGCTCTCCGAGTGAGGTGAAGTGACAAGTTTACAACGTAACTGTCTGATTGGGCGGAAGAAACCGGTAAAAATCAGTTCTTGAATTTGTTTGTTTGTCTTTATTTTTATTATACATAATACCCCCCGCCATTTTATTCAGCTTCTTCACTATTTTACTTACAAGAAACATGTCAGTCATTACATCTTATCTGCATTTTATGTTTATGAGAAATGTTCTAATATTGACATTATTGAACAATTAACACCCTGTATACTGTGTTTCTTCTCTTCAAGAGTTCCTATCAAATTGCATAAAAACATACCAGAAGGCTATTATTACTTACAGAATTTTTTTTTTACTAAAACTCAAGCTATAAACATAACATTCACCTCATTTATCATTATTTAAAGATAGTTAAATTAAAAATTTGGAAAGAAGTATAAAACCCTCTTGATTATATTTTTATCATAATATTTACAATAATCCCTATGCTGAAATTTTATCCTAGCCCCAATAATTAATTCCTAAGAGAAGTTAAAGAGTATCAAGGAAATGGGTAAAAAAGAATAAGTTTAGGTGAGTGATAGCACAAACAAAATCAGCATCATAAAGACAAATTATACAGCCCACTAAGAAATCTTAGATGCTAAAATAATACACACACTACTAAAATATTTCAAGTAGCAATAAAAAACAGTACCTTTGCTGCTTCTAGTTGGTTGAAGACAAATTCAACCACAACGTCGTCTTCCATTCCGAGGATTTCCGTGATCTTCTGTGCAATCCACGGCTTTATGACGTCCAGTTTCACTTTAGACATGTCCACCTGCAAAGACCATTAAGGGCTGCTTAGAATGTTTGTCTTTATAGACTAACGTTAGAGGTATGAGAACATTTCTCACCAGATAAATTCAACAAATCCATAATGTGACAGGTAACATGAATGTGAAACTGTAAACTCTGCTTCGGTTCAGTCATGCATAATTGAATCAGTCGGAGCTAAAAGGAACGAAGTCACTTTTCACAACTTTTCAGGAGAAGCAAAAAGCATTCCACTATATTAATATTTTTATGTTATAGAATACCAAAAAACATTTAAAAGCCTGACTTAGTTCCTTCTTCCACCGTTCGATACGCATGACATTTGTTGTTCAAATGGTTGCATAACCCAAAAACTGCATATTTTGACTTGGTTCCTTTTAGCTCCGACCGATTCAATTATATTTATGAAGAGAGATCCGAATCCTACTACTATCTCAAGTACAATGAGGTCCTATTCACTAAAGAGAGCGGTAACTTGTTTAGTGTGGAAGATGTTCCTGAACTTGTCCAAAACCCATGACATGAAAAATGGTGTCCCTCAAGGCTCTGTACTTGCCCACTTCTGTACAATATTTACACAGCAGATTTACCAACAACACCTGAAACTAACATGGCTCAATATGCCGACAAGTCTGTATTATTAACCCTAGAAATATCAACGGGGAGGGGGTACTTTGTGCCCACTTTCTCTAAAATGTATATTTTAAATATGTAATTAATTTATTAAAATATGAAAATATTATTTATTGTCAGATATGAATCCTTCTATCTTATTGTGTTATTGTTTAATCGTTTTCACTGATAGTTTTACTAATATATGAAAATATTTGAAGGTGGACGAAATATTGTTTTACATTAACTATTTTCTTCTTTTTCTTGTAAAATAAAAATGTTAAGAAGGTGCTTTTATGGGCAGTAATGCCTGTGTACTTTAAATAAATAAATTAATTAATTAATTAATATCCCTCTTTGTTGAATTGTCAGAAAATATACAAAGAAATTTCAATTTTTCTCTTTTATTGTAGTACATACTGTTTGCTGAATACAAATGGTAATAAACTGTTCAAAATAAAAATTTTTTAGTAAAACTGTTGTCTGTTCAATATGTGAGGACAGATGTGATGAAAGTGATGTGTAACATGTTCCAGACTGTTATGTTGAAGTAATTGTTTCAAAATTTACAAGGACTTTTAATTTTTCTCTTTTATTATAGTATATACTATTTGCTGATTACAAAAGTTAAAATTGTAAAAAATTAAACATTTTTGTAGTGGTCACAAAATACTCCCCCCCCCCCCCATCAGTACTGCATGTTGTTTAAAATACCTTGGTATTGCTAGGGTTAATGGCTAGTACACATACACAAGACTTAACTGTCAGCTGATTGTCCTGTTATTGTTATGTGAAGATTGTAGCTCATAATAGCAAGACAGTTCACTCTGTGGGCATGTGTACACGTACAACTAAACCATCAATCTCTTGTTCACTTTTGTTCCACATTCTTCTCTCTACTGAAGTTAGCATTGTTACAAGAGAATAGTGAACATTTAATTGAAGTGGTCAAAGAACGCCTTGCTCTGTATGACAAAAAAATTAAATAATTACGCAAATATCAATGTCAACTGCTATGGTTATTTAGCGTCTGAGTGAAATCAAGTTGATAATGCCAGCAAAATGAATCCAGGATCCAGCACCGGAAGTTATCCAGCATTTGCTTTTAATGGAAAGCCCATGAAAAAACCTCAACCAGATAACCTCTCCCTATCAGGATTTGAAACCGGATCCTCCTGTTTCACAATCAGATGTGCTAACCATTACTCGACAGTGATGGACCAACATCAATCTTAAAAGAGAACTTTGGCAAGAGATCTATTCGGCTTGGTACCAGGATGAAGCGAACTGTCACCCAAAAAGGGAACTAAAGCAACTTGGTTTGTCTTATATTTTATTTCAACGATTAGTTTTTAACAATTTAAGCTTAAACTTATAATGTAGGCCTATTTACTTGATAATATATTATGAACAATTTCATGGCACTTTCATGGTTGTGTTATTATTGTAATGCCAAATTAAGTAATGTTTCATCTTATAAGACATCAAATCTGTCATTCTTGATAAAATGTTTTTCACATGGCTTGCCTATTACATCTTTTCGTATTGATTTGGTGTTTATCCTCGAGGTGAAATGAAAAACTTCGATAAGAAACTCCTAAAATCGGTTCCACAATTGAATAGTCGCCCAAAACAAGGCTGAAACCCTCATTTCTCGTAAGTAGACTTTTTCGTGAATAATGTTGTTAATGATACACTATGTGTACTGCTTATACTCATATTAAAATCAGCACACGTCTGATTGTCAACCTTGCTCTAAAAATTAAAAGTGCAAAGTATGTTTCCCCATTTTTGAAGAATTTCGTATTTGCTGGTTTCAACCTTGATCTGTTCAGCAATACTTTCAAGAGGACATTCATATACAGTATCAATGAAATGTATGCCATCCTTAGAACGAACAAAATTATAAAGTACACAACATGTCTTAATTATGCAGTTGCAGAAGTCAATGCTAACATCTATTTCAGTCTCAACAATAATGAAAAGTTCATCACGATGTTGTGTGCTCATGCGAAAATATTGAAAGAGTTTTGGAGGGTAATTCCATCGTGCTTTGTATATGGATAGAATTTTCATTTCAACAGTCTCTCACTGTGTAATGGATGCAGCCAGTAATTTCTTTTCCTCCTTTTTCTGAGGCGAATCATAAATGCATACACATACTAACAATTTCCACAAAATCCATGTTTGAAAATTGCCTACTTTCTGCAAATGCTCTCACAAAATCAGAACTAGAACAGTTGAGGAGTTGTTCGTGTACGCTCTTTCATACACTTCAAAGGGCCAACGACAAAAAAAAACTGGGGCTGTTAGCAGAGGTAACCAAATATCAGTCATGTCATCATCATGTCGTAACAGTATGCGCATCTCTACATTTTCTTTAGGACCTTGTGTAAACAACAAAACAGTCATCTGTCTTATATGTCCGGTAGCACTATCTTCTCATATTAATCGTTTGTATGCAACAGGTAGATTACAAGAACATATGAACTTAATAGAAGGTTGGTGAAGAAAATGTAAAATATCACTTAATATTGAAAAGGCGAAAACTGTATGTTTCACACAATTCTCCCAAAAAAAAGTTATGTACAGTATTTATGATCGCATGTTGCAGTACAGAAATACCACCAAATATCTAGGTGTAATCTAGGACAAAAGTTAAGTTGGCAGAAACTTTTTCAGTATCCAAAAGGCAAAGCCATAGGTCGAACAGAAGAACTTTTCCCCCTGTCAAAGCCTGGTGCAACATCTATATGCCAAACCAACCAAAATACTAAAGAATTCAACCTGATCACCTTGGATTTTAATGAAACTTTCAGGAATCATTCTCCCTAAAAGTTTAAATAAAAATTTTTTTTTTAGAAAAATTGTATCTTGTTAGGCTTAGAAGTAATTCATTTTTAAAATACGCAAAAAAGAAAAAAAAAACACTTTTCGTTTACAGTAACACTTTCAATCTTGAATAATTCTGATTCTGTAAGTTCTACAGAGTTGTTCTACACCTCATTTTATAGGGAATTTCATAGGTTTTAATTTGATATGCCACTTGATCAAATAAAAAAATTGAAGGAATCAAAAAAAATTTTTTTTTGAAAGTGTTTTTTTGATAAAATATATTTTCAGTATTATTACAAACTATAAACCCTGAAACTTTAGAGTGAGATCTCGATGGAATCAGGAGATAAAAAATGTATTCCAGGCCTAATGTAATAAAAAAATGTATTTTAGGCCTAAGGTAATAGTACTTCAAAATTTTAATTCAGGTTAAGTAACCAAGTATAATATGCCAGAAACTTACGCAACCCACATCATATAAATCAAACTTAAAACAACGATACCTACAAGTTAAAATTTTTACCTAATAACATAATAAGTTTTCTAGCACTCTGTACTTCTATTATCAAACCTCTAATTTCTTCTCTGTTGATTTTAAAAGTAATATCTTTACATTCATATATGAGGTCTCGCCATCCTCATTGAATAATCAAGACTACATGTAGAGAAAAATTCGTTATGATACAAAAGGAGAAGAGTTCGGCCAGCACCGTGAATCAGGTCTCGGCATAGCTCAGCATGCAAAGCTGAGAGGTCCTGCATTCGATTCCCAGTGCAGGAACGAATTTTTCTCCAATATACGTATATAATAATATCTTGTTTGCTCTTTGAGTTTCAGATTCTGTTAGCCAATAAAGTCTTCCTGTTGTTGTTGTTGTTGTAGAATCTACTTTGGTCAATACTGCAATTTTGTGCACAACTACAAAACTGTACAGATTAGTTAGAACAAGATCGAATTTTAATTACACATCATATTGCATTGTTGCTCTATACCTTTCGTTCGAGAATAGCACAAAAATGAACCAGAAAGAACCGTCAATTTAATATACCGTTTCTTTCTTTAGTCTGAATTCATACGTAGTGATGTTAGGGCGTATTGGCCATCCCCATCTTCTGATATTACTTTTCGAAGGATAGATATCACATCCGTATAAGAGCAAAGATTATTGTTCTGAGTGAAAATAAAGAGATGAGTAAGGAAAATCGCAGATGCACTTGGCATTGGGAAATCCAGTGTGTCAAGGATTGTCAAGCTCCACGAAGACATGAGGTCCTAAGACAAATCAAGAAAATGGAGTTGTGGGAGTAAGAGAAAAACTACCCACAGGGATGATGTCCTGATAAGAAGAATTAGCATCTTGAACATGAAGAAGAGCAGGGATGACATCAAAAGAGAGACTGCGTCTCATGGGGTAGATGTAGATGCTACCACTGTGTGCCATTGCCTTCTGAGTTTGGCCATTGTGTGTGTCACCCTGTCAAGAAGCAGCTTTTAACATCTGATATGAAGAAGAAAAGGCTGTCTTGGATGAATAAATATATAAAAACTGGACTTCGAAGCAGTGGAGGAAAGTGATTTTTTTGGACGAATCACATTTTGAAGTTCAAGGGTAGAGGTTCAATTTCGTCTGGCGCTCATCTGCAGAACCTCTTCGACCAGACCACATCCAGCAGGCACCCAAACACCCATCAAAAGTGACGTTTCGGGGTTGTTTCACAGCTTCTGGACCAGAGATCCTTCACCCCACTGAAGGAATTCTGAATACCGTGAAGTACACTGAAGCAGGGTTTAAGCCAGCCGCATTTTGCTACTAGACTTATAGAAAAGCAACAAACTTTCGATGTAAATGTGCAAAAATGCGACAACCACATTGCACTTCAGAAACGAAGATGGTAATGGAGATAATGAGATCAGAGAATCTGAATTTAAATGAAATCCTAATTGTATGGACAATGCTCAAAAAGATACTGAGCAATAGATGTTCAGGAATTGATTTCAAAGAGTTGGTGCTATTCATGTAAGTTAAGTGAACAATTTCTTCTATTGATTTATATAATTCCATAGCATACTGCAAAATGTAAGCGATGATTAAGTTGCATGAATCTTGTAAAAACTGGAATTAGAAACCACCTTTCATTAAAAAGAGTTAGCACTCTGCTAACAATGAATCTTGAAGGGACTCTTATAGTCGCGACGCTGTTATTCCCAGCATGACTCCGCCTCTTTGCTTACGTCTTAGGATTTTAAGGCTCTATAAAGTCTAGGTAGGTAGTATCGTTCGCCATTTTTGTTCTTTCGTTGCCGAGCTATCATACGAGGAATCTATTTGCCACACCATTAAACATTATCATATCGTAGCTCCTATGATAATAAATCAAATGTACTGTAATTCAGCAAATAATTGAGCGGCAAATAACGTCTTCATGTGCTTTCTGCGAACGCCAACAAAAGAGCCGAAATGGCGGGCATTTATATTAAGTATTTATCGAGCCTTAAGAAATGAATAACGTCTTCCTCAGCGAATCACAAGATGCACACGTTTAAATGTAGCCGACCTGCAATGCGATTGGCTGCCGGAAATTAGAGCGACGGGACTATAGTAAAGAATTTCAATGTTTAGAGTGCCCATAAAATAACGTATTTTAATGTGATGTACCTAAATTGAGTCTAAACATACCTACGTCTAATGATTTACTTACACAAGTACATCTAGAGTGTGATAAGATGAATTAAAAGTAATAACTCAAAAAAAAAAAAACATTAAACTACTTAAGTAATTATATTCAAAATGCAACGATATTACTATCCAAAATTAATAAATTCAAAGAAAATCAATGTGAAAATAATAATAAATATTCACGTGAATAACCCAAAGAACAAGAATAAATACCAGGATTACATAACTTTTTGTTTCTGCATACGAGGCCTGTCTAAAAAGTATCCGACCTTTAGCCAGAAAAAATATTTCAAATACCTGACGGGGTTGGGACCCTAATCCCCTTCAAAGTAGGCCCCTTGTGCTTGCTCACACTTAGCCCACCGATCCTTCCACTGCCGGAAACACCTCTGGAAGTCTTCTTTTGGAATGGTGTTCAGCTCCGTCGTCGCGTTCCGCATTATCTCTTCTCTACTCTCAAAACGGGATCCTTTCAGTGGTGTCTTCAATTTTGGAAACAACCAGAAGTCGCAAGGAGCCAGGTCTGGAGAGTAGGGAGGTTGGCGAACGGTTGTAATTCCATGTTTGGCCAAGAAAGTGTGGATCAATTGGGATGAATGTGCGGGGGCGTTGTCGTGATGCAAGTGCCAGTTGTTCGCCGTCCACATGTCTGGTCTTTTGCGCCGAACTACATCACGGAGTCGCCGGAGAACATCATGATAGTACTCCTTTGTCACCATTTGTCTTTTTGTTTCTGGGTCGTACCCCTACACCCATGACTCATCTCCAGTTATTACGGTGTTCAGAAACCCAGGATCAGTGTTGGCGGTGTCCAGAAGGTCCTGTGCAACGTCACGACGGAGGTCTTTTTGTTCCGGGGACAACAACTTGGGCACGAATTTCGCAGCCACTCGGTTCATGTTCAAATCATCACGCAAAATTGCATGTGCACAATATTTACTCATTCCAACCTCTTCGGCAATCTCCCGCACGGTCAAACGACGATCTGCCATCACCAAATTTCGCACCCTCTCAACAACAGCTGCACTCCGAGCAGTTTGGGGCCTGCCACAACGCTGCTCACTCTTCGCTGATGTGCGGCCATCTTTGAGTCGATTAAACCACTCCTTAATGTGTTACACCCATCGCATCTTCCCCAAACACCTGCTGAATCTTACGAATTGTTTGACTTTGAGAATCACCAAGCTTTTGACAAAATTTGATGCAGATCTTTGCTCAATTCGTTCAGTCATCTTGCGAGAAAACTAAATCCGACAAACACTTAGAACAGCACCTTACTTGGCGACCACCAGCCAGTGACTGGCACAAGCGAATGCGGTGAAAAAAATGCGCATTACGGTTCCTCCTTCCACCGTGCACAGTGGCACCGCCTTAGAATCACTACTTTGCACGGGAAAATTTAAGGTCGGATACATTTTAGACAGGCCTCATACTTTATTAATTTTACCTTTCTGCACAATTATTTATAATATTGCACAAGCATTTCGCAATTTGCACAAATATAATTTTTCAGTTATGCATTTTTGGGACAATTATTTATTTTTTTGCTTAAAGTTTTTTTTAAGTAGGTTATTTTACGACGCTTTATCAACATCTATGGTTATTTAGCATCTGAATGAGATGGTGATAATGCTGGTGAAATGAGTCCGGGGTCCAGCACCGAAAGTTACCCAGCATTTGCTCGTATTGTGTTGAGGGAAAACCCCGGAAAAAACCTCAATCAGGTAACTTGCCCCGACCGAGAATCGAACCCAGGCCACCTGGTTTCGTGGCCAGACACGCTAGCCGTTACTCCACAGGTGCGAACTCTAGCTTAAATCCTGCATTGAAGTGCTACAGAGCAAACTGATTCTAATAATGCATAGGCATTTTGATGATGGTGATGGGCTGTTCCAGTAAGACTTTTCTCCCTGACACAACTCCAGGTTCACCAGAAACTTCATGACTATGAAAAAGTTGATAGTGTTGGACTAGTCAGGGAATTCACCAGACTTGAACCCCACAGAAAATTTTTGGCTATTGTCAAGGCTCGGATCCGATAGCCGAACTGCACCACAAAAATTAAGGTGATCGAAGTGTCATCCAAGTCTGGTACTAGGACCGAGAAGTGAAGGAAATGTGCGGGAAACCCACTGATTCAATGTGTAAGAGGGTGAAAGAAGTAATTAAAGTGACAGGTCACATTTCTTATTAAAATGTAAAAGAAAAAAATAAATGTTCATATTAAACTTGTGTCTCTAACTTTCTGTTTATCCAAACTACTTTATTATTATTTATTTATTTATTTAACCTGGTAGAGATAAGGCCATCAGGCCTTCTCTTCCCCTCTTACCAGGGGATTACAACTACAATATTAAGAATACAATTACAATTATAATTACAATTAATATTCAATTTACAGATACAATAAAAATCAAAGTACTAAAAGATTAACTGATTAATAAAAGCTGACAGTTTATTGTAAAGGTTAAGAAGAGAGAAGCATTTCTTTTATTGACTAAGTACAAATTAAACTACTCTACGCAGTAAGAAAATGCTTAATAAGCTTGCTTTTGAACGCTACTAAATTCTGACAGTCTCTGATGTCACTGGGTAGGGTATTCCACAAGCGCGAGAGTGAGATTGTGTATGATAATGAATACGATGATGTCTTATGTGTTGGTATGGCTAGTATGCAGCTATTTTGCGTGCGAGTGAAGAGATTATGATATGATGACATAACTGAAACAGGAGGCAAGGTAGGTAGGTGTAGAAGTGTGAAGGACTTGGAAAAGAAGAATAAGAGAATGAAAATTTCTACGTTCGTTAAGCCGTAGCCAATTTAGAGTTTGGAAGGATGAGGTAATATGGTCAGCACGACGGACATCGCAGATGAAGCAAACACAAGAATTATGAACACGTAATTTTTGCGACTGGTTGACATGGAGGTCAGTCAGTAGAAAATCACAATAATCGAAGTGGGGCATTACTAGTGTTTCCACTAGTATTTTCTTGAGTGATAGCCCAGTGCTGTGATATATCAGGAAATTTGGGATATTTGAAGACCGGAGAAGGTCTATGTGGTTCCAAAAAAACTTAGTTTTACAGTAGAACCTCTATTTTCCATGGTAATGAAAAGCGTCGTCAGAACGGTTAACCGAAAAAATTGGATAATCTGTACCATTAAAAGAATTAAGTGTATAATAGTTCCATAATTCCTCCGTGGTTTTGTTTTTTAACATGCTAGTAGTGGATCAGGAGTTCGCTGATTCAAGTCCAATTGTCAATGATTGGTTTTTAAGATGAAGGGTGCATAGAACAGAGAAAAATTCTCCGGCACCAGGATTCGAACCCAGGTTTTCAGCTGTACACTAAGCCACACCGGGTTCCAGTCCCGACGCCGGATTGAATCCCTCTCAATTTTCCCTTAGGTTGCCTACCCTCATGTACTGTCTCACAGAATGTGACAGTGGCACAACATAAATGGTAACGTAGAATACCTACACGGAAATATCATATGTACTTCGATACATTATAATAATAAGACACACATAAGTAATCACATAGTGATTTAAGTCGGTGCTCATTCCGTCGCATCCTGGCCACTTAGTCACTCGTAATGAGTGCTCTTCTGTACATAGTGCGTTGGACATTGTGCCGCTGTCACATATTCTGTGACACAGTACATGAGGACAGGCCACCAAAGGGAAATCTGAGAGGTGGAACTTAAACTGAGAGGGATTCAATCCAGCATCGGAACTGGAACCAGGTGTGGTTTAGTGGATAAAACGTCAGCACGTAAAGCTGAAAACCCGGGTTCGAGTCCCAGTGCCGGAGAGAATTTTTCTCTGTTCTATCCATCCTTCATCATATGGCAATGCAGTATACCTGCACGGAAATATCATATGTACTTCAGTACATCATAATAATATGGTTTTTAAGCGCCAAGGAAACTCCTTATCATGGCTGTCTGCGGAAAGACAGGAGTAGTAGAGGTCTCATGAATTTCATTAAATCGCGTATTCTTATGCGAGATGGGCTACAGATTCTCCTTTCCAAAACTGCTCAATTATTTGCACTTTTATTAACTAGCACATCACGTTTTCTTTGGCACCTGTGGAAGACACTTTGCTTATGGAAGTGGCACAGTATTTTCATTGAACAATAGAACAAGGACTGAATGGTACATGGGTTTGCAATTGTGTGGAAGTTCTTAGTGTTATTTCTTTGAAATCAGGTAGTGGCTATTTTACAAGTTAGAAAAACACCGCCTCTCACAAGTAAATGTTTCTGTTGCTGCATACTGTGCAGTGAGTGTGATGGTAAAGGCCTGTAATAATGCTCTCCAGAAAGCATACAACATAATGTGCAGTACTTCATTTTTTCTGCAGCAAAAAATAAAAAAGAGCAAAAAAAAACAGTCGAATAATCCACTGACCATTAATAGAGTGACAGATAATCGGGGTTCTACTGTACTTCATTACTTTCCATTTCTAATACACAACCTATTCATCATTAATTCCAGTATTGGCATGTAACAAAACCAATAATGTCTGTCGTTGATATTCACTTCAACATCAATGTCATCAAAAGTTACCATTATTTTATACTCTTGAGTCCTCTGAAATTGAGTAGCTTTTCACGAAAACTCTAGTCTCATTTACAGGATTGTAACTTCTCCATGTCCTCTTCTCTGGTGCACAGTAAGCATTTAGGTGAATTCAGTACTCCAATACGATGGAGGCAATCATGACCAGTAATCAATCTAAACATGGCCACGGCAGATTTTCGAGGTAGATCAGGAATTAGTTTTGGATCTTTGAATGATTCTTTCCATTTTGAATTTTGATGTTTTGCCTGTTCGCTGTAACTTATTCTTTTTATGACTCGCTTTATTGATTCATATGGGAACTTGAAATTTGTTTTTAAGTTGATATAAGTTCCTTTCTTTGCTAACATATCTGCTTTCTCGTTACCGTTCAGTCCGCAGTGGGCCGGGATCCATTGGAAGACCACTTTTTTATTTAGCATTTGAATTTGTTTTACCATGCAATGAATTTCTTTTACTTTTTCCATTTTAGGGGATGTAGTTGAGCTGATTGACTGGATTGCAGCTTTGGAGTCAGACAGGATGACTATGTTTTTGCACTGGTTTAGCCAAACAAATACATTTTGAAGTGATGTATAAATGGCTTCAACTTCGCCATCAAAATTTGTTGTGTACTTGCCAACATTTTTATAAAGAGAAAAGAATTGGCAAGTAGCTCCTGCTCCAGCTCCTTCATTTTGATCCATGAGAGATCCATCAGTGTAAATGTACAACCAGTCCTTTTGTGGATATTTTCTATTAATTGTTTGTAGGGCAATGGCTTTTGCTATTTCTGGATTTATATCTTTTTTGTTGAAGACTTCATCAAGATCAAGGCAGCAATCTACTTTGAAGTTATTAAGTGGATTATATCGAGACATCAAGTTTTCCTTTTCACTTGGTATTTCTAGAATTTGCTTAAGCTTTTCTACCTCTTGTATGTATCCATTTTGAGTCCTCAATGTAAATTTAGAATCTTTGTATTTACTCCATTTATCCCAATTTGGAAGCCTTCTTAATTTTTCATAGATTAAAAGGGCTTTTGTCTCAAGATCTGTTACAACTGGTTTATTAGATGTGATTATTTGCATGGTTTCAATTGGAGTAGTTTTGATTGCACCAGTGATGAGACATAAAGCTTGGTTTTGAGTGCGTTCTAATATCTGTTTATTTGTGGTTGATGAGGTTATTAGTGCTTCACCACAGTACGTTAAGATAGGCTTTATGTATGTGTTGTAGGTTGTGTTGAATGTACTCCTTGTGCTACTCTATTTCGTTCCTGCCAGTCTTTTTAGTAATTT
This sequence comes from Periplaneta americana, assembly GCF_040183065.1. Classification (NCBI taxonomy): domain Eukaryota; kingdom Metazoa; phylum Arthropoda; class Insecta; order Blattodea; family Blattidae; genus Periplaneta; species Periplaneta americana. Next base: position 39,351,837 of record NC_091124.1, on the reverse strand, counting down.
AAAACGATTTGTTGCCTTTGTGTTGATCTGTTCAATGTAATTTCTCCATGTGAGCTTATTGTCGAAATGTATACCCAGGTATTTTGCATTTTCAGTTCTTTGTAACTTATCATCTCTGTAGTTTAGATTTATTTTCACTGGTTTCTTTCTTAATGAGAAGAGTTGGAAGTTTGTTTTTTCTGTGTTCACTGACATATTATTTGAACACCAGGTTTCAAGTGCTGCTAACGATGACTGGATGGAATTTTGAAGTTTCTCTACTGCGTTGGTTTTATGTGACGTCCAAATAACCAAATCATCAGCAAAGAGTGCTGTTTTAGTGTCATGTTTTTCCAGCTCTTGTGGTAGGTCATTAATATATATGTTGAATAGTGTTGTGCTTAATACTGCACCTTGAGGTAAGCCCAAGTGAGTTTGTTTATATTTAGAACTTGCTGATCCATAAGTTGTAGAACAAAATCTTTGGTGATGAACTCAGATATTAACATATTGGATTTTATGCCTAATTTCTGGAGCTTTGTAATCAGATTGTATCTCCACACATTATCATATGCTGATTTCAAATCGACGAATACAGCTAATGTATCTTTCTTTTTATTAAATCCATCCTTAATAGCTTGACTTAGTAAGATTATTTGTTCTCTTGTTGAGTGGTCTCTCCTAAATCCGGAATTGTTAAGTACCCTTCATTGTTTTTGCTGACTAAAATCTACTCTTCAAGATCTTTCTCTCTCTGTTCTGTGGTCCTCCTTAGTGGAATAAAAAAAACTAACGTTTGTGATATTGTCTTTAGCCCAATCATACAGTTTGTGAGGGGTCACAATTTGTTCATTGTACACTACAGCAGCGGTTCCAAAACTTTCTGAAGGCACAACCCACTTTTGGGCGAGACTTTCATTTGTGACCCCGCCCACTGCCGCACCAGTACTAAACCCCATTCGAAAAATATAAATCCTTGTAAAATCGAAAATAATTATTTTATTCAAAATTAGTGGATACCACCCAAAGTATGACCAAATTGAATTATATATGGTGCAACAATTATACGAAATATTAGGTAAACATCATTTCTAGTATTTCAAACCATTACCACTGTGGCGCTGCAATAATACTGCAATAGAAAGTGGTAAATTCCATCAAAGGAAGGGCGTTGCAAACTCGTATTTTCAGCAAATTTGTGAAGGTATGGGTTCGTTATATGAAAATATTCCTTATCACACACAAGATGGCTTTCCTGGGGTAATGTATTGAAAAGAGTTTTACAGTTAAGAACAGAACTTTTAATATACCTGTATGTACAAGACAAGAAATCGGAATATATCCAAACTAATTTTCCAACTGAAGAATGTGATCCCAAAACTAACCAGAAAATATACGATCTATATAAATGAAATTTCTAAATTTAATATTGGTAATAAATTATTATCTATTAAATTTTATTTATATTCTAGATTTATAAGTTCTATATGATTTATACCATATATTTCTACTTATGGTGTATCTAAAATACCTTTGTTTTTAGGGTATGAATCATATAAGGTATTTGATTCTGGTTGGAGAGAATACTTCGGAGGTCAGGGTATATATATATTATTTATATATATAGGTAAAATTAATGATATAGTCATAGACATTAAAGCTAGATGTATTGAATGGTTGGACCATGTATGCAGAATGAATGATACATGTTTGCCCAAAATGATATTAAATGCTAAAGTAGATGACAACAGGAAAGTCGGCAGACCTAGGTTACGATGGCTGGATGATGTACAGTAGTGGCAAAAAAATCGGACCGACTCTTGTAGCTGATTTCAGAGCCTTGTTCACTCCAGAGCACAATAGACTGGTAACTAAGACTTTCGTGGTTCGAATCCTGCCTGGGAAGGAAACTTTTTTTTGTTCTTTATTCAAATTTATTCCCAATACTTTTCGATTGCAGCGATATTTTTACTACTCAATTAACTTATTATTCCCAGAACATGAATTTTACCAGCAATCGAAAAGTATTGGGAATAAAGTTGAATAAGAAACAAAAAAAAGTTTCCTTCCCAGGCAGGATTCGAACTATTAAAGTCTTAGTTACCAGTCTATCGTGCTCTGGAGTGAACAAGGCTCTGAAATCAGCTACAAGGGTTGGTCCGGTTTTTTTTGCCACTACTGTACAAACAGTCTTACGAAAGATTGAAAGCAAGGGCCATAAACTGAAGTGAAAGGGAGGCTAAGGTCAAACCAAAAGGACCATTACGCCAATGATGATGACCTCAAAACTCACTCAGTCCATTTTTATTATTTATACACACATTGCATACGATTTTTTAAAAATAGATTTCTATCATATTTTAAGCTTCTTTTCTTCCAAAACAACGGCAATCCTTATCTAAAAAGTTCCTGTTATTGTGTATATCACTTGAAAACAAGCTCAGTCCATAGATCGGTGGATAAAAACTATTAGCCCAGTCCTTTCATAAAAATGGACTGAATGCGTTTTTAATAGTAGTTTGGTTGAAAATTTCTATGTAACAAAGGGAGGATTTACAGGAAGTCCAAGGACTAGTTGTCATGGAGGATGCCACAAAACCATATTAATATCAGTAATTTTATTTTTTTCTCAATAGACAAATAACTTAGAAATACAAGATTCTACGAAGCAACATAAAACGTACTATTATGCAAGTTAACGTAATATATGCACTAAAGCCAGAAAGAGGACATAATATTAAATCTAAAATCTTCAAAAACCATGCATTATGCATGAATTGACTCCCAAAAAAAGCCAAAACAAGCAAACATGCACAGAAAAAGTACGGCTATTTGAAGTCAGTAAGTTATAAAACGAATGTTTGAAAACTTTGATAAAGTGTAACAAGCTTATACAGGGTGATTCACGAGGATTTACCGTCACTTACGGAGCTTATTTCCGAAGACATTCTGAGCAAAAATGTCATATAAACATTTATCCTAATCTCAATATTTTCAAAGTTACTCTAATTTGAAGTTGTTTGTAAAATACCTTTTTCCTTTAGTTTCAAGGGTAAAAGAATATTACAAATAGAGAATGAACTATTCAGAAGTATTTCTTTAATTGGCTAGTGTTCTGAAGCTAAACATGTGTTGTCAGTTACTTTGTATAGATTTTGTTTTTCAATTTTTAACTAAAAATGACATTATTCTTACACACTTATCACAAAAACTGTTACAAATCATACGATTCTAGGAACTTGATTCTTTACAGTTTAATTATGCATCCTAATATAGTGCCTTGCAGAATTTACAAGAGTGGCGTGATTTGTAACAATTGTTCAGATAAATGCATAAGAAAATGTAATTTTGTAGTTAAAAATTGAAAAAAAAAATTCATAACACATTTTTAATTTCAGAATATTAGTTAAAGAAGTGATATTCGTGAATAGTTCATTCTTTATCTGTAATATTCTTTTACCCTTAAAACTCAATAATAATGGTATTTTACAAACAATTTCAAATTAGTGTAACTGAAAATATTGATATTAGGACAAATGTTTATGACTTTTTCCTCAGAATGTCTTCGGAAATAGGCTCCGTAAGTGACGGTAAATCCTCGTGAATCACCCTGTATAAAACATGCATTTGCATGGAAATTCGGGCTCCAGAATTCATTTATGTAAAAAGAATACTTATATAGTCAGAGATTTCTTAAAAAAACACACACACCCACCCCCAACACACCGACCCACACACAGCAACAGACCCACACACACACCCCAATACCCCACCCCCCATACAGACACATGATAGCCCACTTCCTTTGCTACCACGATCACCCGACATAACCCTCTTGGATTTCTTTTTGTGAGATTATGCAAAGGATATTGTGTACCAGACGCCAGTTCCCAATATTCAAGTCCTACGACAAACAATTCCAGACGCCATCGCATCAGTTACTGTGGAGGTACCACAGCGGACATGGCAGGAAATTGATTATCGCCTTGACATCCTAAGGGTGACAAGGGGGGGCACACACAGAAGTGCATTGAGGTGGTAAAATCAAAACTTTGATTCTCTTTTTCATGAGAAAACCAGAACTAAGATACCTCATTTCATTATTTAGTTATTTATATCTGAAGTTGTAAAGATAATTTATGGACACGGTGTATTATGAAGGTTAGATTACTGAAATATTGTCGAGGCGTTATGGGGTCTGCTTTTCGTGGAAATTTGGTACCAACCTGGCACTTACCTTTATTACTGGAAAGATATAACCCATTGAGGAAACCAAGAAAACCTCAATCTAGTCGGCTGGCCGCGGAGTTTGAACTCATAACTTCCCCAACTTGAGATTCAGATGTAAATGACTGAGCTACCATGCTCAGTAACATTCACTCTTTTTAACCTCGTCTTGTGTGAGATACGATATAAAAATGAAAAAAGCAGAAGAATATTTCTTGATTGTTCCAACTTCTCTACAATTCGTTATTAAGAAGGTTCAGATGAAGTAGCTGTGTCAGGATAGACATCCTTGGTCCATGCGTTTTGTTGACAAACATTAACTATAGTCGCGACACTGTTATTTCCGGCGTGACTCCTCCTCTTTGCTTACGTCTTAGGAAGTGAAGGCTCTATAAAGTCTAGGTAGGTAGTATCGTTCGTCATTTTTGTTCTTTCGTTCCTGAGCTACCATACGAGGAATCTATTTGCCACACCGTTAAACATTATCATGTCGTAGCTCCTATGATAATAAATCGAACGCACTGTAATTCAGCAAATAATTGAGCGGCAAATAACATCTTCATGTGCTTTCTGCGAACGCCAACGAAAGAGCCAAAATGGCGGGCGATTATATTAAGTATTTATCGAGCCTTAAGAAATGAATAACGTCTTCATAAGCAAATCACAAGACGCACATGTTTAAATGTAGCTGACCTGCAACGCGATTGGCTGCTGGAAATTAGAGCGACGCGACTATACTTGTCGCGTGTTCCCCAGCAGATAGTAGTGACGAAGTATATTTAGTTTCTATCAGCTGTACTGTCCATTCACTGATATTTTAGCTAGGGATCGGGAGCGCTCTTCCCAACAGGTAGAATTTTAGCTAGTGGAAGGGAGTAGTGTTTACTTAGTCTGAAGCAAGTCCAGATCCTATCCTATACAGCTACTTTATTCGAACCTTAGTTATTAGGTCGTCTTATAATATCAGTTCTTTTTAAGTCTGGTGTTTTGTAAGAATTTAATTATTTCCTTCAGTTGGGCAATGCAATTTATAAAATGCTATGGTTATTATTGCGTATTGTGAGAATGTGACAGTCGTCAATTGTGAATACAAAGAATATAAAATGGAGGTGATGAAGTTTGAGATTAGTAGAGTTCTCCTACAAGATTATAAAACTGCTGCTGTGGGTCAACAAATATGTGAAGTCGAGGGTAAAGGTGTCTTTAGTAAACATGTAGCACGGCAGTTAGAACATTTCAATAATGGAGGAGGAAACATTAAAGAGTTACAATGTCCTGGAAGATCTAGAGCTTGGAACAGTGAGAATACACGAAGAGTTTTGGAAGAAGATCCATAAAAAGTGCTCATAGTTGTCAAAAAAGCTTGGTGCTTCAAAACATATACTGTCACATTAAGACACTTAGAAAATCATAAAGAAGTTGTACATCTGTACCTCATGAATTGACACTTAAACAGGCTTAACAGAGTGAATATGTGTTGGCAGTTTATCACTAATCCCATGGATGACAGATTTATCAGGTAATTGTCACATGTGATGAAAAATGGGTATATTGCCATAATCTTGACACCTAAGACAGTTGCTTGATCCCTGTCAGTCTGCCAAAGTTGACATTAAAGTCAGTTTGGCCCCAAAGTAATGTACCTGGTGAAAAGTGATGTTAGTAGTATATTGAGACTCCTTTCTTTTAATTTTGAATATTTAAAATCATAGTTTAATCACAAGTAACAAATAACGGAATCAAAAGGGATGTTAAATTCATCTCAATGAACCTTCTCTACTCTGTTTTCCTCTATACCTTCGTTTTACTGTGCTCTAGTTTCTGACACCAAGATTTAAAATTAATTCTAAACAAAAAGCAGAAAAAATACTATATACTGGAAGTGCCTTGCAAACAACCAGTTCTCAATGGGCGAGCCAGCTCGAAGGAAAGAGTCATTCAAAAGAGTCAGTGCATTCACAAACAACCCATCGTCCACACCTGTGGAGTAACGTTCAGCGCATCTGGCAACGAAACCAGGTGGCCCGGGTTCGAATCACGGTCGGGGCAAGTTACCTGGTTGAGGTTTTTTCCGGGGTTTTCCCTCAACCCAATACGAGCAAATGCTGGGTAACTTTCGGTGCTGGACCCGGACTCATTTCACCGGCATTATCACCTTCATTTCATTCAGACACTAAATAACCTAGATGTTGATAAAGCGTCGTAAAATAACCCAATTAAAAAAAAAAACCATCACTAACTAAAGCTACACAGTAGGTCAGAATTTAGACTACACCAGGGGTGGAAAAACTACAGTCCACAAACCAAATATGGCCTTCCAATGTGTTCAACCTACCTGCAGGATAAATAACTTTTCAATGTATGCACAGTGCCGGATTTAGGCCTAGACAACCTAGGCAGTTCCCAAGGGTGGCAATTTCTGGGGGGGGGGGCGGAATTTTCTCTCTCTCTCTCTTTCTCTTTTTTTTTACAGTGAAATTTTGTTCTTTAAACACTTGTTGGTAAATCTTTTCTGAAGTTTGTTCTTGAACACCTTGTGAAAGTCTGATATTGTTTTGTTATCGCATTGCCGTAGTCGTGATGAGAGTGAAAGGAAAGTGTGCAGCTGCATAGTTATATTGTAATGCTGATATCACGTTATTATACTATCAAACTGCATAAATTTAACTGCTTGTATAAACAAGAATGCATTGTTGAAAATAAAATTGGATGTGTGTTTATTATATTATTGCTATGAATAGTAACCACAACTCTCAGTTATATATTTTGGAATATATCGTCAACAATAATATTTAATTACTTTCCAGCATGTGTACTATAATTCGATATGAAAGATTTATTCCGCAAAGAGTTGGAGTTTATTTTTCAATTTACTTTATACTTCTTATCGGAACAAGAAATACACCACCAAAACCAAATAAGAAATACACCACCAAAACCAATGCTTAAAAATAAACCACAGCATGCCTTTCACAAATCAATTTTGTTTAAAAAATTAATCAGTTTGAATACATTTCTTTGCATCAAGTTTGATGTGCTTTGTCAGATTGACTTTGATGACATCATCAATGCTTTCTCTGTGAAGAATGTGCGAAGGAAATCTTTATAATTCACAAGATGCATGTATTTTAATTCCAGTAATTTATTATTTTCTGAATTGTAACATTTCATTTGAAACTAATTTAAACTAAACATGACCTGTATAATAGCTGCTTATAAACTGTTTGTGAGAGTTGGGGGTGTGGTAAATTTTAGCACTGCCTAGGGGCAGTGTACGCGAACATCAGACTTAAGTTAGTAAGAAGCAAAGTTAACGTTAAATAAGGGACAAATTTCATCCTTTATATTTTGTCAAAAGATAACACAAATTAGGAGTGTCAGTACATGACATTTAGTTCGTTTGCTTGAATGTAAAAATTACCTTGTGTTCATGTTTGTAATTAAGTTAACATGTCCTAAATTAGATTGACTTGAAATTAATTTAGTTGCCATAAGCTGACATGTGATAAACGCACTTATGTGGGTTTAAGCTTAAATTAGCTTATAGTGGCAGAATTAAGGTACAAATTAGATTTATTTTAAATTATGCTCTCTTTACTTAGAATGCTTCTTTAAATTTAAATTTTCATATCCGACTATTATTATTATCATTATGAACTGTAATTTATATTATGAATTAATATTCATTAACCACGGAATGTTTTTTCAGTGAGTGGCAGCTACAGATAACAAAAAAGATAAATAAATAGATGAGTGTAATTAGTTACCACTACCACTTGGGAATAAATGCATACATTTGCATTAAAGCATCTGGTTTACAAATAATGACTGTGCTTCCAAGAAATGGAAAGTTGAATGTCGAGTGTTCACAAAATGAGCAATTGTGATTTTTTTTTTTTCCACATCTTAAATAATAATACGCCTGTTTGTCTTATGTCTTTTCAGATTTTTTAAAAAATTAATATTGGTTTTTAGATATGTATGATTCTTTTGCATTATTCAGACAATGTTTTAGATTAACTCATTCAGAAGTTCATGTCAGTATATTATGTGCCTTTTCAGGTTAAAAAAAAAATAATATTGAAGAAAAATTAACAAACAGAAGATTTTGGCCTGCAAATCGTTTATTTGGCACTCCTGTAAATAAGTTTGCCCACCCCTGGATTAAACTGTTTATTCTTGAGAAGCTAAATACACTGACAGCTAAGCTGCTACCACAGTCTACTATATACAGTCGCGAAGCTCAATATGTAGTAAAAATGCAAACATGGGTAGTTGCCCACCACTAGGATCACTACTATCACTTAATCATCGCAGATCTCTCTCCTAGTAGACGACAAAATATGTTACAATTCCGTTCTGTTCTTTTGGAAATATTAACACCTTCCTTCCATTATTGAAATATTAAGTGCATAAAGTTAATTTATTATTTTAATGAAGTATATTAAATTCCACCATAAACTCGAAGATACCTGCAAGAAATGGGTTAATATTATTTTTGTTTGTGCAAAACGAACTGAAATTTACTATAATCGCTTCACTCATTCAAGATTATAGCGATAATTACCTATGAAACCAATAAATATTAATTTGCATTTCCCTTTACAACAATAATAATGGAAATATGAATTAATGGAGTAACTTACGTGTACCAGTACTTGTAGTGTAGGCTTACGTAGTTAACAAAGTGGGATGAGGTTAAGCAATAATAATCACACCAGAATTGGAAATGAAACGTAATCAATAAATTTTATTGTAACAGACTTTTTCTACGTCTCTAGTAAAGTAACAAATAAAAATAACAACAAAATTAACAGCTATAATTAAAAACATATCCTTTGAAAAAAAAAAAAAAAGTAGGCCTAAGCAATAATAATCCCACCAGAATTGAAAATAAAACGTGATCAATAAATTTCATTAAAGCAAACTTAATTTTTCTACGTCTCTAGTAAAATATTATTATTCCAATTATTATATTTTAGCCATTAACATTTTACAAGCATCAATGTGAAAGACGCAACGAGCTAGCACTCGATGGAAATACGACACAGTCCAAAGTCGACCGTGGACAGTCTATTGTTTCTAGTTGCTAACCGCTTGGAGCGCTTTATCACGAGATTTGCAAAAAATCACCTCAAGCTTCACGACTGTATATAGTAAGACTGTGCTGCTACTATGTCAACTTTCTATGATGAAGATTCATCTTCAAATTTCAGGAGGTCTAAATGAAATTTCTGCTTGGGGAAGAGCAAACAGTCGAGGGCATTTTCATATAATACTTCCATTTCCTCCTGTCACCATTTCAGAAGCTCCATTAACCATCTGCTTTTAGAAGAATATTACACAGCAGTAAAAATTAGTGTCACGAAGGTGGCACACACTTTCTTCTTAATATATATGGCTGCCATAGCACGCGATCTAGCTCCTGGATGATATGTCGAGCATCAGTCAGTAAAAGCTGCGTACAACGGCAGAAGAAGAAATGGATTATGAAACTTACCTTACAGTAAATGTTGAAAGTATCGTTCTTCAGCTCATATACAAGCATGATATCACGACAATATGTTGCCACTCACTTGTTCTTATTTCATGCTCAGTATTAGCCTGGAGTTCCTCTAATGTGCATGCGAATTTGTGCGAAACTATGTCTTTTAAACTACCCAATAAATAAAAATAACAACTGGTTAAATCTGGATTTAAGATTACGAAATTTAATGTTAAGGGGAGTAGAGTAGGGAAGAATGCGTAACGTGACCACAGGTGAGAGCTGTGTAATTTCCATAGGACACATGTCGTATATGCGGCAGCTATAGCCTATATTTTAATGAATTCGTATATTTTACATGTTGCTGAACAATTCAATCTCTTTCTCATGTTATGTACGATATTACTGTTTTTAGTTTACTTTTTAAACTCCTATACAAAGACAAGTTTAAATGGAATTATTTAATGTGCTCTCAAATAAAAAGATGAACTTTCATTTTCTGGACTGCACATAAAATATATTCTATATTTTATTATTATTATTATTATTAGAGCCCCTATTTTATGGTGAATTAAAATCCCCTAAAGATGTGCTTTATCCATAAACAAAGCAGTGGATATTTTGTGAGGAAAAATTTTTCGATTTTTCATTATTTTTACTATTATAATTATTAGTCATTAACAGGTTGTCTTACGACTAGATCTAGGATTTTACAGCAGTATAAAATGTATGTTTAGGCACCTAAAATACGCTTGTAATATGATAAAACAGGCATTTAAAATAGTATAGGACTCAATTTTTTATAATAAACAAAAGGGACTTAAGAAAAGAGAAACAATAGGTGAAACAATGATAAAAATAGCATACCGGAGTTACCACGGAGTGAGACTGTGGCAACTTTCCGCATAACAATGCACCATAACTGTTTGGCAGAACACCTACACCGGATGAAAATAATAGCCTCACCAATTTGCATGCTGCATAATTTTAGAACATGTGGTGCACTTCAGACTACTAGACAAGATCGGATGGACAACTTTTTGGGAAGTCAGAAGGCTAATGTAATGGCCTTGATCAAAATGTCTTGAGCGTTAGATTAAATAAATAATAAACAACAAAGAAAATACAATCCTTTGCTTTGCAATACACAACAAACATCAAATTGTCCCCTGCCAAGTGGTGTCTTTCGTCAGTGGGGGGAGAGAAAAAAAGCGCGCGCGCACGCACGCACACGCACACGCACACACACACACCTGCTAATGTAATTTAAAATTGTAACTAGGGAAACATAGGGTCTTATAATCTTGGAATTAATAATGCTAATGTAATTTGTAAATTTGTAAGTAGGAAGGTGTAAGGATTCATAATTTGGAATGGTATTTAACTATAATTTTATTCTCATTGTATATCTTATCACACAGATATTTATTGATTATGCAACTGGCAAATTTGCAATCTTAAAAATATAATTATCTAGAAATGTCAAAACATGTAATATTACAACCTATGTAATGGGGCATGTTGAAATATATACTGTAAAAAAAAACACACACACACACAACCCCCCCCCCCCAGCACGTGTTTATGACAGTTTTTGCTCAGAATGTCTTCAGAAATAAGCTCCGTTAAGTGGCGGTAACTTCTCGTGAATCACCCTGTATAGTAAATACACGAGTTTATTATGTTTTGTTGTGTTTTGTAATGCTAACACATTCAGTGAAAACGTACATATGGAACAATAAATTGTGTGGCAGAAAAAGAGAAACTTTACAAGAAAATTTCTGAGCACCATTTCAAAAAGAAAAAACAATACTAAATTTAGTGAATAGGTTTAATGAAACAGAGTCAGTTCCTCTTTGGTGTCAATTCGAGTGATGTACACTTCACATGTCCCCAAAGAAAAAGGATTAGGGACGTGAAGTTGGGTGATCACGCTGGCCACGCAACAGGTCCCGCTCTCCTTATCTATTGTTTCTCGTAGATGTTGTTCAGATGTGCTCATACAACCAGGCTGATGTGTGTTGGGACATCATGTTAGAATCACATATCCCCGCACATTGTAAAGGGTACATCCTCTGTGAGCAGTGTAAGAATGTTCCGAAGGGCACTCCATTCAGAGCGGCAAAATGACAGGACACTTGTAACCTGTTCGCAAGGGTACTTAAAGAAATAAATGCATAATTCATTTCATAATTGTAAATGTCACTAAATGCCGTCTTTTTTTCGATGTCACATAGCTTCTAAACAAGGCATCAGAGAACATGTGTTGTTTCACGAAAAATGATTCCCATTTCAAGATCTATCGATCCCCAGAGTTTGTCACAGAGATCCTGAAACACCCTGTATAATGTAGTTAAGATTTCAGGCTTTATGGTATTCAGGATAATTATTATTATTATTATTATTATTATTATTATTATTATATATATATATATATATATTTCAATCGTTGTTTGGAATTAATACTTCAACTTTCCAGAACTACTCCACTTACAGGTTCCACCATTCAGGCATTTAATCAAGAAAGTTTTAGCGTGAAATAATGGGCTTGTTATTTGACAGAAAACACTTTAGTACGAAATTGATTATTATTATTTATTCCTTTAGATAGTAATTAACTGTCTTACTACCAAACTGATTCAGATATTCTCTGTAAAATATATAGAAACAATGCCATATATTCATTCATTCATTCATAGTGTTGTGCCCAAGGGAAGGTCTTTCACTGCAAACCCAGTTTTCTCCAATCTGTTTTATTTTCTGCCTTCCTCTTTGTCTCTGCACATGATCCATATATCTTAATGTCGTCCATCATCTGATATCTTCTGCCCGAACTCTTCTGCCATTCACCATTCCTTCCATGCCACACATATTGTAACTGATGTCTAAACTGTGCAGTCATTAAATTTTTACAAGAATGTCGAAGTTCTGTTTTTTATTTGGTTATTTAACGACGTTGTATCAACTACAAGGTTATTTAGTGTCGATGGAACTGGTGATAGCGATATATTTGGCGAGATGAGGCCGAGGATTCACCATAGATTGCCCGACAAAGTTCTCTGTTGATGCCAACTTGTTGATGTCTGGCGTTTCTGAGTTTCCAAGGATAAATTTGTATGAGATGTACACTTAATTTAAAATTACTGATAGTTGCTCACAATATAAGGAAAATTACCTCATACTCTCATGCTGATAGTTGAGGCACTCAGCACACAAATGGCCCAACCCAGGAAACTCGCATATTGAGTTTATTGCTTCAAAGACCTCCTCATATTGTTTCCTTCAAAGTGTAAATTGACTTAATCATCATTCCCAATTTTTCTATGAAATTTCAGCACAATTTCTTTTGTGTATTGCATTTTGCATGCTGTTACAAGAAGTTAAGTGGAAACATGATTTTGTGTGTTGGGCTTTTGTGTGTTGATCACCTCAACTGTGAAACATGTTCACATGTTTGCAATTCACCACTTCATCATTGTGTGTAGATATTTTTAAACAATAAATTACGAGATTTTAAGACTTTACAGTGTTCAGAATAATAATAATTTATTTAAATGTGTGTTCAGATTTATATCTCCAGTGTATCATAACTACTTAAGGTCCCATTTTATCAGGATAATATAGTCAAGGATCCTAAGAATCACCTAATCTAATAGTTCTGTTACGTCTAGCTAGTCAAAACATTAACTTATAAACACTAAAATGTAAGTATGTCCGAAGTAGTTCTAAATTGGAGACATAATCATATCCATATGTTTAATCAACTGTTCAAAGACAGGTTTGAACTTAGAAGTTACAAATGACACCAATGAGAATCACTCAAGAGGCAACTAAGCCAGGAGATGAGGTAGAGTGGCCAGTTTCTTTCCCCCTACATTGCTGACTAGTAACGTATTACACTAATCAGACTTCAGATGTATACAAACAATTTATCCATATAGACTATTCTTGTACATAATTTTTCTTTCTTTTTCGTAATGGTTAGAGATATGCTAATTTTTTTAAATCATTAGTGTAGATATCTTCAAGCACTAAAATTATCATCATTATTATTGAAGTATTATGTCTCAGTGGTCTGTTGCAGTACCTACTCATCTCTTTAGTCTTCCTAAATTCTTGCTTCACCTCGAGTATAGTTCAGGATTAATTTGGTCAGTCTTTCCTGATCCATTGTCAATGTACTGTCTGAATGCCAGCTCTGAAACCATGGTAGGAATGCGCCATGGAACCCGGTAGACTGTATCCCAGTACCTGTCTCAAACACCATCTTTGTCCATCACAAGGTCCAACTGGACTTGCCAGAATTTAACCAGAGACTCTGACAGACATTTCAGCCGTTTTCTTGTGTGTGAAGAACTAACAAAACTGATGAAACTTTAAGATTTTATTATAAAAATTAATACACTCAGGGACAAAAAAAACCGGACACTTCTATATTTGCTTGTTTTTTGTTGCCAATTATTTCAAAATGAAACAAAACCCATTTAAACAAAATAATGTTCCATTTAGCACCTTACACGACAACATTAAAAAATAAATAAAAATCTCTAATGAGAAATTTTACAAAAAATTACAAAGGGCGTATAACTATGGCATCGTTTGGTCTAACTGTTTTTTCATTTTATGGTGCCTTAAACATTAAAAACTCTTTTTAGTAACGGGTATTACCCCCTCTGGCTTGAATAACTGCATCCATACGTCTTGGCATGCTCTCAATTTGGTTAGCAATGTCTTCTTGAGGAATAAGTTCCCATTCTTCGCAAAGTGCTCGCCTCAACTCTTGTAGCGATTCTGGTCTCGGTCATCTATGCTTAACACGCCGTCCCAGCATGTCCCACACGTGTTCAATTGGGTTCATGTCTGGACTCCTTGCTGGCCATGGAAGAACATGGATTCCCACTTCTTGGAGATAATCTTCGACCGCATGGGCAATATACGGCCGTGCATTATCATGCATTAAAACAAAATTATCGCCTACAAATTGGCCAAATGGCACAACATGATCAGCCAAACATTCATTTATATACATATCAGCTGTTAGTCTTCCATTTTCAACAAAAACCAACTCTGTACGAGCATCCGTACACACTCCTTCCCAAACGATCACTCCACCACCTCCATACGGCACATTTTCGGAAATACAACACTGTGAAAATCGTTCTCCCCTCCTTCTCCAAACTCTTTCACGTCCATCAGGTGAGCACAGATTGAAACGGGACTCATCGGTGAACAGAATACAGCTCTACTGTCCATTTCTCCAATCCCTGTAATCATTTGCAAAACGCAGTCGTTCAACTCGATGCATCCTGAGAAGTCTGGGACCAGTTGCAGGTCTACTTGATATCAGTCCACTTGCTTTCAACCTCCTTCTAACTGTTTTGGCCGAAATTGGGCGTCCATGCATGTTAACAAATTGCTGGGCTACACTAGTAGCTGGCAGGTTGCGCTCCCTAAGAACTCTCAACACCATATACCTGTCTTCATTTGGATTTGTAGCTCTTGGACGACCCGAACCTGGTCTTCTGGGATATTCTAGGGTCTCTCTATACCGTTTTATGGCATCATGGGTTGTGCTTCTAGCCATATTCATAACATTTGCAATGTAACGTACCCTGCGTCCATCATCGTAAAGGGCTGCAGCTCGAGCCACATCTTCAGGTCGCATCTTGTTTTAAGACAAATGTTACAACCCCACTTAAACTCAGAAAATGTAAAAATAAAGAAATAACGAATGATAACGATAATGAAGCACAAAATGGTTGAGACAAAATTGTTATAGCTGAGACTCCGAAAGCAAAATTGGAATATGTGGTTGTAATGGCTTGTTTATAAAACAAAAAACAATCAACAATGTATACACGTCTCCATAACAACAGATGGCTACCATAATATTGTATGAGAAGATAATATTTTGCAAAATACCAGCAAATATTAAAGTGTCCGGTTTTTTTTGTCCCTGAGTGTATTAAATGAAAATAAAATACAATTGACATGAATGCACCCAATTTATTAACTAAATGTTCACATATTTTTCTGCCTTAAAGACCTTCCAATGGGCACATGGGGTATTGAGACCCCATAGTTCTGTAATGTGTAGTGAATGACATATACCTACATCATCAGCATCAAAACTATATATTTTTAATTAATTTTGTACACCTTAAGACAAAAAAAATGGGAAGGCTCGAGAAACTAAATGCCAATGGGCAGACCTCGAGTGCAATTATATGAAGCAGAATTCATACTAGACACTTTACGTTTTCCTTTGATTCTTTGCAGTCAGTGTCGTGCACCAAGGGTATATGTAACATATTCATAAACAAACATTCAACCTACCGTGTTGCTGTGGCTGAGCAGTTTAAAGTGTTAGTGCACAGGATAAAAATCCTGCTGTCTTATTTTTATTTTTTTTAACAAAAAACGTTTAGCATGCCAGTTATTGTCTGGTTTTTTGCATTTAAATCGTTTGAGAGTTGTGGTATTGATGTGCACATACAAAAAAAAAAAATTCTTTCTTTCATCTAAGATCAATAAAAATAGATAATGAAGTAACAAATCCCAACGAAAATAAATACCGTATTCTTATATTTAAAAAAACTTCTAAAACACAGTTGACACGGATCACCTTTTATGCAAACTAAAAAACTACAATCTTTCTAACAGTGCCGTTGCTTGGTTCGATTCCTACCTTCGCGAACGCCAACAATGTGTATCAGCCGGTGGTCATTCTTCCAATTGGCGTACCGTCAAGGCCGGAATCCCTCAGGGCTCGGTTCTTGGGCCATTACTTTTTACGCTTTATATAAACGACATAACTAAGATCTTAAAATATTCAAAACACCACCTATACGCTGACAACTTACAACTTTACATTCATTCCCGAACTTGTACAATCAATGACTCTGTGACCAGAATTAATGAAGATCTAGCATCTGTAGCTCAATGGGCGCAAAAATTTGGACTCAGACTAAACCCAGACAAATCACAAGCTATAATAATGGGCCACCAACGAGCATTAAACAAAATATATCTAATTTCAAAGGCATATTGGTTCCGTTAAGTTCAATGTTAATTGAAAAATGAGTATTATTCAGTCAATACTTAACATAAAACACAATAAAACATGTTATAATAACATTTACACAGAGTTAATACACGACCTGAAGATGCCAATCAAAATTGGCGAAAACGTTTGTTTTTAAATCTGTGTAAATGTTATTATAACATGTTTTATTGTGTTTTATGTTAAGTATTGACTGAATAATACTCATTTTTCAATTAAAATAGATCTAGCCACTGTATCAAATACAAAAATAAATAATACTATAATTACATATAGTAAGACAGTAAAAAATTTAGGGGTATATTTAGATTCAAATTTAAATTTTCAAAGTCAAGTGACCTACATATGTAAGAAAACTTTTTCCATAATTCATTCCCTCAAACACTTAACCAATGTTTTACCTCTCAGCCTTAAAAAGAACCTGATCCAAACTTTAGTGATGCCCCACTTCGATTATTGCAATTCTTTATTCACGAATCTAAATATTGATCTTGCCCATAGACTACAACGTGTTCACAATATCTGCGTTCGTTTCGTTTGTAACATTAGAAAATTCGATCATGTAACACTGTCACTAGAATTGTTGTCTTGGAGTCCACTTAAAGAAAGAAGATTCTTCAACTCTCTCTTGTTACTATTTAAAATCATTCACACCTCCACACCCTCTTACCTAGCATCTAGTTCTGTTTACCTTTCACTACCTCGAACCCGGAATATGTACCTTCTCTCTATTCCTCTGCACAGAACATCCTTCTACTTATCATCTTTCAGCATATCTATTCCACGCCTCTGGAATTCTCTCCCTGACCACGTCAGAGACTGTCGGACAATATCAAAATTCAAATTTAAATTAAAAAATCACATTCTAGTTCGTGGAATTGCTTGTTGAACACATGTCAGGTTGCGCAACTTCACCTTAACCCTTGACATATAGTAAATATTGTAACTATGCTGTTGTAAAATTGAAAATTAATATGTAATGTATTTATTATTATTATTATTATTATTATTATTATTATTATTGTCAGTTATCAATATCATCATTGCTATCTCTGTTTTCTTTCTTTTTGTTATATTAGCTCGATGAGAGCACTATAATGTACTTTTGACTCTGTTGACCCTCTATAGGGTTTTAACTTAATTTGTATCATTTTCATCAGTGTTTGTATTTCTTTTTTGTATTTATATGTGCTATCTGGTAGGATGGAAGAGAAGGCCTTATGGCCTTAATCCTGTCAGATTAAATAAATTATTATTAAATTAATATCGGGTATGGGACCCCTAAGCCCGAGTTACTTGCCTCAACCTTTGAGGCACGGATGAAATAAAATTTCTAGAGTACCGACGACATGTAGATACTGTAACCTAGGTTTTTTAAATTTGAGTCCACAAGGCATTCATTGTCCTCCGTTATTATGCAGGCAAATTTGACTCCACTTCTTTTTTCATCTCTGCCCATACATTTTCTGTGGGATTCAAATTGCGTGAACAGGGAAGTCAGTCCATCACAATGATATCCTGCCTCTTGACAAACCGATATAAAACCGAAATGGATGTATGGACAGGTTGATTATTCTGTATGAAACAAATGGTTCCATCCAGATAATGCATCCTCACAGAGTGAATCATAACATATTCAATTTATTGAAAAATTCTAACTGCGAGAGCTTTTAGTTACGTAACATGTAACTACTTCATTTTCTCATCCCATACTATTGCATAAAAATAGAAGTATCTCTGGAACTATTTGGTAAAAAAAAAAAAAAAAAAAAAAGATGTAGTTTGGCATGTTTTGTGGCTGACTGTTTCATAAATTGGTAGCATTGTTGAAGACCATACAGGCTGACTTTGTGTGGATTTTCAAAACAAATTTACCATTCTGTGTTTTTTAATATTTTTCTATGGTTTACTTTGTCGCTTGAAGATAAAAATTCACAACATAATATGTACCTTTATCTCAGAAACAGAGATGGCAAGAAGAATGAAATTTTTACAGCTTATCTACAGTGGACTCTAGTTTCACGTCATCTGGATAAAATCTTTGTTGTGCATGAGTATTAATGTAATTTCATTTTTCTTAAAAAGTAGTCGGTTACAAAGAAAATCGTAAGTTACTATTTTCATGAAGTATACTTTGTAAAGAAAACCGCAGCATTTTTAAGATAACAGAATATCAGCGCAAAATTTTTATAAACCTGAGACGCAGGTACTTAAAGGTGATTAATTTAACATTGGTAATATAAGGCCTATGTTCTCACATTAGCACTAAGAATGGCAATCGTGTATTTTAATATAATGGCACATAATGTTGAAAAATGGCATTTATTATCCATAAAATACCATAGGAAGCATTTAATAAGCAAAGAACAGTAGTCCTTTGAATGCCTCAAATGTCAGTGTTATTCAAGCTATGATTATCTGGTGCAAAAAACCTGCACCTAGAATGGAATTGATGTTATGGGTGAACCAGTTGGCAGCTGTAGACTTCTAACACTTTACCTGTGTGTTCTCCAAACGTTGAGAGAGAGAGAGAGAGAGAGAGAGAGAGAGAGAGAGAGAGAGAGAGAAGAACGTTGCATGCCCCATGTGTGCATAGAACAGAACTCCACCCAGTGTTGCCAATTTAGCGATTATGTCGGTAAATTTGGCGATTTTTTACTTTTTTGGCGGCAATTTCTTTTATCCTTTCTATTGCTTCAGGTTCCTTAAAAGCCATTTGTAAGTAAGTATTGCTTAAATAGGGATTTAGTGACTTTTCCAACACACTCTAGCAACAAAAATGATACTTTCTCTACTGATAGTAAGGAATCTAGCGACTTTTGAACTACTGTCTCGCGATTTTCCGGACATTTAAGTTGGCAGCACTGATTCCACTCATGCTACCGCATTTCCAGAAAACATCAGTTCTGCTCCCTGAGTAGG
This sequence comes from Periplaneta americana, assembly GCF_040183065.1. NCBI lineage: Eukaryota > Metazoa > Arthropoda > Insecta > Blattodea > Blattidae > Periplaneta > Periplaneta americana. The sequence continues at coordinate 39,332,161 of NC_091124.1, read as the reverse complement.
AAACACATGTGCCTATCTTGTGTTTCTATATAGTTGCATATTTCCTGCTTCTATTGTGTTTATTTAATTTGTGAATATAATAGCAGGGCATTCGAAAACAGCAACATAGTTACTGTTTCACACTAAATTTATTTAGGTTACTTTTGACATTACATGCTTCAAATATAGTCTTCTGCCACATGAACAATACATTGTCAAATTCTTGGAAGATGGCGGACTTCATCTGCAGCAGCATTTCTGGATATCTCTCTGACTCTCTCACTGATCAATTTAAAGCTCTTCAGATGTCAACTCTTGATTGAAAGTGAATGCCTCGCTTCCACCCAACTTGCAAAAGTTCAAGATGGTAGGACTTCTCTCCCACAGGCTTCTTGTTATGCCCTAAAGCACTGAGTTGCATGTTTTTCTCTTGCAACTTGGATTTTATGAAGCACCTTTGTTCGTATCTCTAGGGCTGTATTGTTTACTACAAAATATGGCTATTTCGAGACTTTCAATATTGCAAAATTATGAAACAATCACTGATCTACTAGGCCTACATAGTACAAGATTTCAATGATCATGACTAGGAGCGCTGATTTATAGCATTGTTGCCACTACTTATCAAATGCCCTAGTGTATTTGTGTATTGCACTATGCTAAGCATCCCTATGTGAACTGATATTTTTCTAAGGAATTGTAGTAAGGCAAACCTATACAGCTCTGATGTCTGCTGAGACTACAGATAAAGTGTCGGAAGTCTGTCTACTAGCTTACAGTCATGTTTTATGTGTACATACCTTCCTGCTGAGGCTATCTCCAAACTTCATCTGCTTCAATAGTTTCTTCTCCTTGTCACTGAATCGGTTGTCCTGCTCCGCAGATGTCCCCTAAGAATTAAGTGGCAATGTACAAATAAGTATTTATGACACATGGACAACAATTCAACAATCAAGAAAATATAACAAATGCATCATTCTTCTTTCATTTTGTACACTTCCATCCAAACTGCTACAAATATGACAGCAATGGAATCAGTACACTGTTTCTGCAACATAGCCTCACTGAAAAGTGTGGAGTCCATCACATAAATGCAAGAATGCCAGCCATCACATGGCAGGTGATATTTGCAGATACAGGAAGAGTTTACAGACCAATAAAAAATTTATTCTTGGGAAATCGTAAATTTCATAAATTTCGTGGTTGTTTTACAAGTCCTAAGTCTTAATAATTTTGTAGGTATGCACACAAACTCTTTTTCTTGTGCCCAGTCAAAATTTCATTTATTTGGTGCCTGGTTTCAGAATTTTTGCACCATGTCACACACGTAACATTCAACATTTCAGAATTACATGTTAACTTGAAGGATGGAAAGGGAACATGTACGTGATTTCATTATGAAGAGCAAGTTCTCCAATTTTAATGACGTAAAAAATTAGAGTATGGCGCGCAATCAATGTTCACAGGGTTACCAGACCCATACTTCTTGAATAAGACATTAAACTTTGAAAAGATATGTTATCTTAATGCAAATTGTAAACAATTAAACTTTCAAACTCGCAAAAGTGTACACCACAGCCTACTGAACACAAAAATCTGATCTGATAATGTTTTATTTCATTTTAAAGGCTTGCTTTTCCCAAATAAAAAAAATAAATGAATAAAAATTCAAGTCCTGTGTTCTTGTAAGAAAGAGTATAACAGTAAAGTTGAAAAAAATCAACTGAGCAACATCATGGGACATGAACCAACAGCCAAGAGGACTGGCAGCATTAAACAACTGGTAACTATGTGAGAGAGTAACTTGCAACTAGAGGACAACTATGAACAAGATGGAGCTTTGTGATATTAATTTATATAAAGGTGAGGTGTTACAAAGAGCATAACTTGCACTTTACTTATTTACAAATGGCTTTTAAGAAACCCTCAGATTCATTGCCACCCTCACATAAGCCCACCATTGGTCCCTATCCTGTGCAAAATTAATCCAGCCTCTATCATATTCCACCTCCCTCAAATCCATTTTAATATTATCCTCCCACCTATGTCTCGGCCTCCCCAAAGGTCTTTTCCCCTCCAGTCTCCCAACTAACACACTATATGCATTTCTGAATTCACCCATATGTGCCATATGCCCTGCCCAATAACTTGAACTTTATCACGAAAATTTTCTACAGCATCAGTTTTCTGCATATTCAACATTTGTTGCCATTGCAAACATTAAGAAGATTGAAAAGGCGATGTGACGAAGGACAAGTATCCATACTACAAACATATTTTATTACATTAAGTACAATTAAAGACCAATGTCTTCTCAGTTGGTTGCTGACCAAATGGAAGTGTAGTGGTAGGGCTGCTACTTTAATGCCTTTAGACCTGTTTACATGGCAATTTACTTACTGGGTTTTAAGGAACCCGCAGGTTCATTGCCGCCCTCACATAAGCCCGCCATTGGTCCCTATCCTGAGCAAGAGTAATCCAGTCTCTATCATCATATCCCACCTCCCTCAAATCCATTTTAATATTATTACATGGCAATTAGAAGAAAGAATTAAATCGATATATGTATGGTAAGACTTTCCTGTGTTAAATTTCAACGTACCTCGTTTACATGTTTCAACCTATTTATGGGTCATCTTCAGAACTGGTCGTTGTTGGTTTTGGCGCCACTTGTTCTGTTTCCTGTGAGGGTGTGTTCCTGTGGTATAGTGTAGAGTCAAAGAGTGTGTGTGTTTTGAAGTTGAGTTGTGTGTTGAGAATTTCGTTGGGATGTGTTTTTGTGTGTTTGTGTATTTCATATTATTCTAGTGTGTTTAGTTCCTGGCTTTTTGGTTGGATGTGTAGTATTTCCATATCTGTGTTGATGACTCTGTGGGTGTGATTAGCATTTGTGATGTGTTCTGCATAAGTGGAGGTGTTTTATAATTTTGTTATGGCTGTGATGTGTTCTTTATAACGTGTTTGAAACGATCTGCCTGTCTATCCTATGTAGAAGTTGTTGTAGGTGTTACATTTGAGTTTGTATACGCCTGTGTGGTTGTATTTGTTTGTTTGTGTTGTTTGTGTGTTGAGATGTTTTTGTATAGTGTTAGACATCAACACAGACATGGAAATACTACACATCCAACCAAAAAGCCAGAAACTAAACACACTAGAACAATATGAAATATACAAACACACGAAAACACACCCCAACGAAATTCTCAACACACAACTCAACTTCAAAACACACACACTCTTTGACTCTACACTATACCACAGGAACACACCCTCACAGGAAACAGAGCAAGTGGCGCCAAGACCAACAACGACCAGTTCTGAAGATGACCCATAAATAGGTCGAAACATGTAAACCAGGTACGTTGAAATTTAACACAGGAAAGTCTTACCATACATATACTGAAGTGATACAGTGTTAAAAGTTGTGTAATCAAGATGTATAAAGAATTAAATATGTCTAACAGTGGGAATGAAATTTATGAGGTATAGTGCAGGTTATATAGAATGGGACCATAAAAGAAATGATGCAATAATGAAAGAACTAAAAATGAAACCTGTCAAACTACATGCAAACACAAAGAAAGAATCTGATAAGCCATGTTAATGGATTGGACCATGTGACTATCCAAAAATGACTACATCACTGCCATAAAAGAAGTAGATGATCAACTGGTCGACCAGCAGACAGCTGGATCCAGATTGTAACAGGGCACAGAGCCTAAAATTTGCCTGGAAGATGATAATTAAAATGTAATACAGAACGAAATTGTACTGGACTTCCTTGTTTTGTGAATTGTGCTGTACCACTTGCATAAATGTGGTTTCTTACATTGTTTACATTATGCACTGATTAATTTTCTTTGCCACATTGTTGGAAGGAAAAAATTAGTTAGCAGTGTAACACTACTGCTCTCTGGAGAGCACTCAATTATTACAGTTCGTAAAAAAAGACTTTGGTGATAACACTTCAAATCATGGTTTGTGACCTCCAAAATCCCTCTCTTGAATTTCTGTGATTTTTATCTACTGGGTAAGCTTAAAGATAAAGATTCATCAACAACAGAGAAGCTCACAAATCTCAAATGTTTAAAAGCCGTCAAGGAGCTTATTTTTTACTTCATCAACGTTTATAACCTCTGACATCAGCCAAACAATATCAAATTGAATGTGATATTTTGATCCATCATATGACTAACATCAAATCACTGAAGTATTATTACGGTTGGTCACTTGAATATACTATTAAACCAAAGGGTGTATTTAGAAGCTATTACACAAACTTCGTAAGTTTTTTTTAGTAATATAACAGATAATGTTCATATACTTGGAACGTCTACAAAATACATGAACTAAAATTGATTTTTTTAAAGATTTTAAGTAATAGTTTCATTTCAAATTGATATTAATTGTAACACTACTTTTGCTGTGTAAGTGCTTTGTATCTGATGATGTTTTCCATCAATCCTTCTAATAAAAATATTTATTTATAATCTTCAATTAAATTTGTCAATGTCTACCCTTAAGCTTAAAATAATATCCTTTATGAATTCTCTTTATCAGTATTTTGTAACATTTTCATATTCATAGTAACATTTATTGCCAAAAATTAATCACATCAATAAATATGTTTCATATGTATACAATTCTTGTAAGGGAAATGTTAATAAGCTCATATTAAAAGCTATCCTCAAACTGTGCATATAGCTAGATCTGTACATTAAATAAACAAAAATTTAGCCCATATTAAGTGTGAGAAAGTGAAAACTTACTTGAAACATTACATTAAGAATCAGTGTCACATTTTTGGCAAGACTACTTCAGCTATCATCCTTAGTCAATCGCAATCATGCTACATAACACAGAAAACAACCTTGTGCACTCAATATTCCTTGCCAGCTGAGTAAGCACTATCTACTGATGTCTGAGGGTACTCAATTTTTTGATAATCCTTTACTCAAGCTTTAATTTCGTAATCTTGAAGCTAATATTACCTGCTGGTATAACTGGACAATACTCCTAAAATTCGTAACCTTTACTTTCAGAAAAGATGTGTGGCCTTAAATATTCTATACATAAATTAAGGGAATGTCATACTAATGGGTAGGTACCTATATAATTATTTGCCAGTGAAACGACTCAATCTAACAAGACATTAGAAATGTGACAGTTATTAATTTGACTTTTGCCGAGGAGGAAATCTGTAGGAAATAGGTGAAACCAGCCAAAAGTGATCTACCCTACAGAAATTAAAATTTTATTGCAGAACCCACCGGGTTTCAAGGAGCAATTTAAAGATGCATACAGAAAGACAGTATTATTTCGATTATTTATTGTAAATACACTTTAAGTCTGCATTGTGAAACGCAGTTGTTATAATTTACTGTCCTATGTTACAAAGCTACAGAACACAATGGACCATGCGAGATGTGGCATTTGTAAAGAATTTCTGTTTTAGAAGAAACTTACATAAACAGTGAATAACACAACAAACATCACCTGCTATATGCTGGCCAGATATTGAAATCTAGTTCAAGAATGCAAGTGAACACAATTAAGCACAATAAAACAGATTATACACTGCTCAAAACAATTCGAGGAACACTATGGATTACTTAAACACTTTTATTGAACAAACGTGAATATTTGGAAATTAATTAATACATTATTTTTGACACTACTTAACACCATGTAAAGAAAAACAAATATGGTAATTAATTTTGTCAATACACTAAAATGCCACTAAGCAAGTATTCCTGTAATTATTCTGAGCAGTCTACAAAAATTACTGAACACATTTTCAACAAAATACAAAACTCAATATCCCAAATTATGAAATATTAATTTGTAATTAATAATATGAGCAAAATCAAGTCATAAATATAGGTGCCAAGAAGGTGCTAAACAGTCGACTCCCGATAATTTGCGTACAGTTAAATTACTTTGAGGGTAATTCTAGATCCTTTTGGGAGGGAGAGGGAGGGCGAAGTATAGCTTTTTAGTTGGTTATTTAACGACACTGTATCAACTACTCGGTTATTTACTGTTGATGAGATTGGTGATGGCAAGATGATATTTGGCGAGATGAGGCCGAGGATTCACCATAGATTACCTAACATTTGCATACTGATGGGGAAACATGGGAAAAATCCCAACAAGTAATCAGCCCAAGCAGGAATCGAAACTATGCCCAAACGCAACTCCAGATCAGCAGGCAAGTGCCTTAGCCAACTGAGCTACACTGGTGGCTAGTATCGTTTTTATTTCCATTTTTAATCGATTTGTGCTTTCGCTTAAGAAATTTGCGATGTAAAATCAGAAAAAATGAACAATCCTTTAAGAAACAAAATAAGATTACATTATTTCTGTTAAAGTAGTGTTTTATGATGATACTTTGTAAAATTTGTGTTTCTTGTTTTAAGATTCTATCCCACTGCAGTACAATACAACATTTTGTTTTTTTTCCACTCGCTGTTATTTATACTCGCTTTAACATCTTTGGTCATATCGCGAGTTAATCTTGTATAACATTATAATGTTTAAAATTTTTTGCAATGTTTCACATTTTGCACTTGATTCTGAAGTGTATTTTAGTAATTAAACCCATCAGAGTAACTTTTAATGGACTTTAAATAATAATTTAAAAAATCGCGATTTTCGATATTTCGCATAAGTTCATGCATTAACCTAATTAGTGCAAATTATCGGGAGTCGACAACATTAAAATAAAATCAAAATTAAACATTTGCTAGGGTATTTTTTTAAGAATAATGCACCATTCTTGCTTAGCTTAGATGATGCAATATATACAAGTGTTTCATCAGTTGTAGTCTAGTATTTTCTGATCCATTTCTTAACATATTTTACATTGCACAGTTATTGGTGTTCATAATGGCACATGCAGAGGTGTCAAATACGGTAATTCACCAAGGGTGATCAATTCAGTGCAAGAACCATGTAACCCTCACATAGTTTTCTCTGAAAAAATCGAACTTAAAGAAAATTGTAATACAGTGATTGAAAACTTATAAGCTACAGGGTGTAACTGAATGACTTTTTCAAAATTTGGGGGATGTATAGGGTAATATGGTGAACATTTTTCACTGAGGAACACATGACCAGAAATGAAAAATGGAGGGTCCATAGCACTTCGATATTCTGGCCCACATATCTCACACTATCTTCAGGCAGGGAGTAACTGAAGAATACAGGGAAAAACAATCGAAGTCACAATTCTCAAAAGGGTCATGTTATCTAATTCAGTATATTACTTTTAGTGTTTTTCTTATCAAAATTGGTAAAGGAGAATTATCACCATGGATACAGTCAACCCTTCCTACTTTTTCATTAGGGACAGCTGAATTACAAGATGACATCACGGGCCCTAAGAGAATTGTGGCTATGATTATTTTCCCCTATACTCTTCAATTGGAAGGGGATGCTCAGTCCCTTGGGCTGTGCACTCTTCTAACCTCACTCCTCCTGACATTTTCCTATGCGGTTATGTGAAGACTATTGTGTACACAACACCAATAGAAACAGTACAGTGTTCGATACCATAAGAGCGAAATGTGGGATCTTTCAGAGAGTAAGACAAAACATGGTTTGTCATTGCACACTATGTAACAAAGTTGACGGTCGTCACTTTGAACATTTATTGTAAATGTGACAGTTAATAAAGTTCTTCAAACTACTCTGATGTCTTATTTAACATTACTGAATGTGTATAATGTTCGCCGTAACAAGAACAAGAAAAGCAACATCACAGTGCTGTAGATACTCCAATTCTCATTTCCAGTCATGGATTCCTTGGTGAAAAATCTTCACCATATCACCCATCATATCTCCCTAAATTTTGAAAAGTCATTCAGTTACACTCTGTATAAAGCTATTCAAATGTATCTTAACATAATCCCTACTCTAATTCCACTTTCGTATTACTGAATATTTTCCTATTTATGAAGTTAAGACTTCTTCATTTTTGAACAAATGACTATAAAAACGGATTTAAACTGAAAGATCTGAAACTGAATTTAACATGTAAAACATCTTTCACCAAGAATTCTATACCAGGTCACTTTTGTTTCAATATGACTCTTCACCTACTAAGGGTCGTATTCATAGACAAGACTTTGGACCAAAGTTGACTTTGGAAAGTACAAAGTCACCATTTTCCTATTCACAGTCGACACTTTGACAAAAGTAAACTTCAATCGTGACTTTACTTCGAAGTCGCCGAAAATCTAGACTTTGACTTTGACTTTCGTTCGTGGACATAAGGAAAATGGCTGATATTTGGAAAACTGTTGAATTTTCCGAGAATATTGAGGGCATCAAACCTGTTCATGTTCCTTAGCGTATTATTAGATATAGATAATAAATTCATATCAAGGTACAGATTTAATAAACAGACCATATTAGATATCTTCGTCATGTTTCAACATTCACTGATGAATAAAAATCAAAGAGGATTATCTGTTCCACCAATATTTGAATTTATTTCATCGCAAATTTACGCTACAGGTAACTGATGGCTTAATAATGATTTGACTGTTTAATTCTATATAGAGGATAATTATGTTATACAGTTGGATATGCAGTTAATTTTTAATCCTGCAATTGTCATAATAATGTTTTCTGAATATTGATTTCAGTTAATTTTTAAGTAGTCTGTCATTAGTGGCATCTTCTTATCTTCCTTATTTTCAGAATAAAATTATTTTATAATGAAATAATTCGAAGGCTTAATGTGAACCTAACCTAACTACAATCGATGTTTTATTCACAACAAAATTCTTGGCAGGCAATACTATTTCAGATTAACTATACCAACATTGTTTTGTAGTTAGGAATTTTATTGTATTATATACGAATACAAGACTGTTCGAAACTGAGTTAAGATTTTTTGTGACCAAGTAGAAGAACGAATTATTATCAATTGGTGTAAAGATCTAAAAATATCAATTCTTTTACTTACGTGAGTTCCACACTAAGCCCACGAATAATTATTATGTAAAGCTGCAAGAATGGCTAACAATCGCTTAAATGTACCGACAGTCAATTGTTTCATTGGTTTGTGTCTCAGAAGATGGCTTTTATTGTGGCAATGCCTACTCTATTTCAACTATCTGTTAATTTAATTCGTTTAGAAAGCAGTGATTGTGATTGCCAACATTAGAACAAGATCGTCAAATCTCAACTTACCGAAGTCAAAGTCAAAGTCTCAGAAGTATTGTGTATGAATAGGACTTTCAACAAAGTTAAACTTTACTACGAAATTCGACTTTGAGAAGTCTTCATCCAAAGTCTCGTTTATGAATACGGCCCTAAAGGATGTCTCCCATTGTTATATAAATCCAAAATGAAGATATGTTATTTTAAACTATTCAGCACAAATCAAGTCTTTTATTCCTATTATTAATATTATTTTCTAGTTATTTAAGATAATTTTCCAGACAAAACTAGTGAATTCTTAAAATTTCTTGGAAGTACTTCTCGTTGCACTAATGAAGATTTGTCCAGAAAAATACGACCATACTGTATTATAATACTACTTATTGTCAAATCTGTACATGTTCATAAAAGATTTTGATTCTCAAGTGTAGAAGATTTTTTGTTACTATTAATAAGTGAATTCAGATGCTCAATAAAAGAGGGCAATGGACATTCAACCAATAGGACTATTATGCATTTGTTTTAAAATGATTCTAAAGAATGTACCTGATGCCTAATTTTATGCCATTTTGAACTCGAACTGCTCTGTGATGCAAAATATGACAAGATACAAAGAATCAGGATCTTCCCTTACAATTGGTGAACTCTTGATTATTACATCACCTATGCAATCTTAAAATAATCCTCGTAAAACACTCACAACCAATTTTCCAAAATAGCCTATAAGTTAGTCACAAAAGTATTCATTCTGTGAAAAGCATTCTGGGCATCTTTAAAATGAAGGTAGATGAAGTTAGCAATTATTTTTTCACATTGCTACCTGAACAACACATGATGAATGTGACAACATATGTAATAACAGTAGATTGTGCTAGGTTTAATACATTAATCAAGTGATGGAACAGCTGTGAAAAACACTTTTCTTACTCATGACTAGAATCTGGATTTTTATGTAAATTTGTTATACCTTCTAACCTAGAAATTTAAGAAGCATAAAATCTTTGTGAATTCTAGAGATTTATCATATATTCAAATTTAACATTATTACATTAACATTAAACTGCAAATTTGAGCTCTCAGTTATGTTATCAATTCGTAAAGACAATGTAATTAGTTCTAAAGTAATCAATACTTTAACAAACATTCCAAATTGAACACACCAGCAGCTACATACTGGTGAAAGGAAATTTCAATTGTGTAAAACAGATATATGGATCATGTGCGGAGACTAAGAGAAAGGCAGAAAATATCAAAGATTGGAGAATGCTGGGTTTTCAGTGAAAGACCTGCCCTTGGGCAGAAAACTATGAACAGTAGTTCGTAGGACACTGAAGATGATGCAGCACCGGTGTCGAAACAGGCCGTCTGTCTAAGATACATAACCTATTTTAAATTTTAACACTTAACGTGTCACTAATACAATTTTAAGTTTTTTTTTTTTTTTGTCATTCATGTCCTGTTCGTAGTAGCAGAACACTGAAGATGACACAGCACCAGCATCGAAACAGGCTGTCTGTCTAAGGTATATAACCTATTTTAAATTTTAACACTTTTAACGTGTCTACTAACACAATTTTAAGTTTTTGAACGTGTTAACGTGAACTAGAATCAATGAAAACTATGAATGCATGAAGATTGTTTTTGAAATTCAAGATATTCCTCTTTCATGACATTTTTCTCAATATCTCAAACTAAGATAAGAAAAGAGAGTTAAGAAAATAAGTCAACTGAACCACATCTTGCAGAAAAGAATCAATTCACATGATATCTGAACTGAGAAAAATACACTTGGGACTTTAACGTAAACAACAAACTTACAAATATAACTTCACACTTATTGCTTTAACCAAAAGCATATTGTAGAATGTATCTTTGATCAAAATATGAATCCTTGAAATTATTTAATTATTTAGACATTACTTTTTTTTGTGGTTTGGTTTCTTTCTGCAGAATACAGTCCAAATAAGTATATACAGTACTTTATTAACATTAAGAGATGTGGTAGAGGAGATGTCTGACATGTGACAGAAGAATAATAGGCCTATGTCTTTGTGTCTTGTAATTTAAAACAAAAATTGGTGAAATAACTTGGGAGCCAGTTTTAATAACCAATATCACATAAAAATCCATGCTCTATTCATGACTTACTGAAATATTTTCTTACTATTCTATGTACCTCAAGTGTTAATTACAATGCAAATGGACTTAATTTCCATTGCACAGCATTTGCCAAGAAACAGGTTTCGCTCAACTAAATGCCACTGATCTTTTACTGTTATAGACTGAATGCGACTATTGAAGAAATAGTGTGTACATTTCCACTGTATTGAGCATGGAAAGGTTTTTGTTGTGTAGCATGGACAGATAACATAGGCCAAAGGGACGTCAATGTTAAAGCATCATAGCCTATACAGCTGACTTCCGCATTCAGTTTAGTTTAGTTCATGGCAATGAAGTACACACCAGAACAGCAAATCTTCATTTATAAAAAGTATATTATGAAAAAAATCATACAAAAAGTATGCTATATTTCCAGTACTTATTACAAGATAAGCCAATATAATGTTTAAGTCGCAAGATTTTAATGCTGAAAGTTTATGCATTGAATCACTGCTAAACAACCTGTTATTTGCCCATGTTACTGGTTGATTGGTGCTCCATTCAGCAAAACCTGTTTCCAGGCATACACCAATTACTGTAGAAAGTCCAAGAATTCAAAAATCAATTAAAAGCTAAAGCAACACAGTTAAGAAAAAAAATGTAAAACCTGAAATATGAACAACAGTCATATAAAAACTCGTATATATTAAGAGACTTCATTCATTGGAAGTTACTACAACAATGACAAAGGACAAAATCAAATCTGCTTTATTCAGCCATTCTGGTTGTAACCAAACTACTATTCGAAACCCTTTAACCTATTAATGAATTAATCATAAAGGATAAATATTAGCAGCAATATTTAATTTCATTCCAAACCCAACTTTGAATGATTACAACTACGGAACTAATTCTCTTAATAGTACAACAATTCTTCATTAAACATTCTTCTTCAAATGAAGGTCATACAGAAAATAATATAGTAACTGAATAATAGATAAATGAGTGCCAAAGACCATCAACCAGTGTTTTAAATGGAAATGTAAAAGCTTGAAATTAATTGATGAACTAGTGGACTTACTCGTGTTAAACGTCTAACACGAGTTAAGTCCACTAGTTCATCAATTAATTATATTCAAGTGTTAAAAGTGGTGTATGCAAGATTCAAAATGGATTGAAAGCTTGAGTTTATAAAGCAAAGTTACAAAAATGCTGTCTTAAAGTGAAATTATGTACATATAAAAAACACACATGAACATAACACATATTTATATAACAAAATTGAGACAAATAGACACACTGCATTCCTTTGTTTGTTTAGTGAGCTTGAAATCAGACTATTTATTACGTGAATTAAAACTTCAACAAAGCAACAAAAAGTAGGAGGTGCTCATTTTATACTTTTTTGCTATTTTATATACCTCAAAATGTCAGGGATGATTTTAATATAACAATGACACTGAATGCACTGGCCACTAGCAATTCCGCCCAACATGGTATCATTACAAAAATATTCAGCACAATTAATGAAAGGGTATTGTCTGATTCGTATACAGGGCGAACTGAAAGTAATGTCATTAATTTCAGGGAGGTATTCTTTGAGATATTTCAAACAAAAAGTTTAATACAATTTTATTTTGCTCATTTTTGCTTCTTTTCGAGATAAAAATTGTTTTATATGAAACATCTTGCAAGGTGTTTTGGGAAAGTCGTTGATTTAATTCCTAATATGCTCAATCAATTTAAGAGAGGAGTGTATGGTGATAATAAATGATTGAAGAAATTTTAGTTTTGACCTTTAAAAGTGCAGAAATTTGATCTGAACAAATGTAACTTTTCGTTCTGCAAAGGAATTTTACAATGTTATAGTTGTTCAGATCAAATTTCTACACAACTAAAGGACAAAACTAAAATTTTTTCATTCACTTATTATCATAATACACTACTCTCTTAAATTGTCTGAGCATATTGGGAATTAGATCAATGGCTTTCCCAAAACACGCTATGAAATATTTCATACAAAACAATTTTTATCTCGAAAAGGAAGCAAAAGCGAGAAAAATTGTATTAAACCTTTTTGTTTGAAATATCTCAAAGAATAACCCCCTTAAATTGACATTAATTACAGTTGACTCTGTACAGCCTTAATCTTATTAAAACAGTACCGGTACTTGCAAATATAACTGTATATATTTTTCTTGAAAAGGAAATGTCAGTATATAACTTAGAAGCAAAAAAAAGTGTCAGCATGGAATGCTAGCCCAAATCAAGCAATTAGGGACAACAAAAATATTTATCTGGCTAGGATAAAAAGCTTTGTATCTTTTGTTTAGGAGCTGTAAGCTAATTGACTAACCTACAGTTGTTCCTCTAAAGATGAATAGTTCACAATATACAAAAGACGTACCAAAACACATGAGCATATTTATATCACAATCAAAGAAAAACAATTTCATGAACTTTATGCATTTCATAACAATTCAATTCTTTGTAACGTATTACCAAGAATTTTCCTGTCTGCAACTTATTTTCTTGAGCTATTCTTGCAAGACATAGTAAAGGTACTCTCTCCTCTGTTCTCAAAAGTGTCAATTATTATATCTCAAACCTTACCACAATAATAAGAAACTTTGATTTCAGGCAATGAGTAGAAGGCTTGGGAATTGTGGAAAGTTTCTGTACTGTATTATCTCGGTTATTTCTGAAAATTATGCTCTCCAATCTTTCTCGAATAACAGTGTAATATATAGGCTAGGATTCATACACAAATACATACTGTTACTTACTTACTGGCTTTTAAGGAACCCGGAGGTTCATTGCCACCCTCACATAAACCCGCCATTGGTCCCTATCCTGAGCAAGATTAATCCAGTCTCTACCATCATATCCCACCTCCCTCAAATCCATTTTAATATTATCTTCCCATCTATGTCTTGGCCTCCCCAAAGGTCTTTTTCCCTTCAGCATCCCAACTAATACTCTATATGCATTTCTGGATTCGCCCATACGTGCTACATGCCCTGCCCATCTCAAACGTCTGGATTTTATGTTCCTACATATTGTTACTGGAAAGTTGAAAGTCATGCAAAAATATTTTTATACGTGTTACGTCTGTGATGACAAATATGCAAAGAAAATCGTGTATATTTTCGCATATTTGAGGCATTCCAGCATATAATAGACAATTGTACAGACACTGTAGTTTATCTACAGGATTTTGTTGCATAAACTACCAAATCTGCATATTTTGTAAAATAAAAAAATAAGTAACAAGATTCTGGATTGTTTTGTTATCAGCACAATATTTTTTGTCATTGATTAACTTGTAACTTCTTTACCGTGTTAATATGAGGAATTCTACCTGGTTGACTAGTAACAAAGTGTTGTCCCTCATTGTCCAAAGCCTAGTGGAGGTCTCGCACTATCTTCTGGTTTCCTGCTGTGATGAGGTGTGTTCATAATTGTGTCGAAAAGGGTGTGTGTTTCGGAATTGAGTTCAAGTGTTCAGGATGTGCTGATGGTGTGTTTTTGTATGTTTATAAATTTGATATTGTTCTACAGCGTTCATCTTTGGACAATGAAGAACAACACCTCGAAACTAGTCAGACAGGTAAAATTCCTAATATTAACATAGTAAAGAAGTTACAAAGTTAATCAATGATTACATAAGAGTTAAAAGTGTATATATGACAATGAAATTATACCGAAAATAGCTTTGAAAATTTAGGGAATTAAAAGTGGCAATTCTTTCTCTGTCCTGCAAATTTTTTTTTAAAACACATAGCGAATTTTGGAGGTGCAGAGATGATATAAAAGATATAGAAACTCTGTACAAGGCTAATATAGGGGGAAGTGAAATAATCTTGCAGATTGAAAGGAAGGAAGGGTACACTTAAATGAATAGAAAACCTACATAACATTTTGTAATTAAATGCATGGTTAATTAGAAAATTAAGTTGAAAGTTTCAGCAGTCTGTCAACATCACAACCACCACTCTCTTCTCGCAATACAGATGTAAGAGGTCAATGAACTCAAGTCTGTCTCCTTAGATGAACTGTACATCCCACCTCCCTCTCTGGCTACGATGTTGCAATCTGCTCACATCGTTCAGTGGCTTGAAATTAGTGATTTTTAAATTAAATTTACACTATACACCAGAGAGATACATGATCTTTTACTATATTTTCTATCAATATGAACAAAAAAATTCTGTATGGTTGTGAAACTTGGACTCTCACTTTGAGAGAGGAACAGAGATTAAGGCTGTTTGAGAATAAGGTTCTTAGGAAAATATTTGGGGCTAAGCGGGATGAAGTTACAGGAGAATGGAGAAAGTTACACAAAGCAAGACTGTATGCATTGTATTCTTCACCTGACATAATAAGGAACATTAAATCCAGACATTTGAGATGGCTAGAGCATGTAGCACGTATGGGTGAATCCAGAAATGCTTATAGAGTGTTAGTCGGGAGGCCGGAGGGAAAAAGACCTCTGGGAAAGTCGAGACGTAGATGGGAGGATAATATTAAAATGGATTTGAGGGAGGTGGGAGTGGATTAATCTTGTTCAGGATAGGGACCGATGGCAGGCTTATGTGAGGGTGGCAATGAACCTGCGGGCTCCTTAAAAGCCATTTGTAAGTAAGTATGAACAAAAAATTACGATCCTACTCGCAATAGTTACCGAATAAGAGGGTGTTAAACATTTGAGGAAAAAACTATTTTTTCCACCAATATGATAGTATATTTTTTTTTGTTACATACAACATGAGCTATTCACTCTGAAAATCTGCAGGGTTATTTCACTTCCACCCTGTATATGACGGAAAACACAGAATTAGCCATCCCTGAATTTCAAAATTGAAATTTGTACAAACAACTACTCTATCCTTTCGCACTGTGTTGCTATTCACAGCATTTCACACTCCAAATTACTCCTCACATTCCAATACAAAAACAATACCCTTGAAACTGGGGAACTTGCAAATTTCAATGGTCTGAAGAGAATGGCAACAGTTGAAGAGTATTAGAGAAATACATTAGTTGGAGTAAATTGACCAATTCTTTGATGTGGATGAAGAAAACGTTGATCAATGGCTGGTTACATACTTGGCACTTGCCTGACATGAAATCAGAAATGCTGATAACATTATTGTTGACCCCACATGTGAGACTACAAATAATGTGAGTAACAGTGACGATAATGTGGCGAAAGAAGAGATAGTGCCTGACCTAAATATTGTGTTCCACTATAAACTGCACTTAAATCAACTGAGCCCCTCACGAGGTTTATCGAAAAAGAAGACGACAGTTCATGCCTGGACATACTTTTACTTCGGAGAATTAGAATGAATATAAAAAATGCTGGTAGTAAAGTTAAAAAAAAAAAGTGACATTTTTTAAAAGAACATAAAAGTAAGGTAAGAAAAAGCAGAATGGATTAGGGTAACTGTCTTATTTTATTAACCACTTTTTCCCTCTCCTTCATTACAATGGATAATCGAGGTTTTACTATATTATTATTATTATTATTATTATTATTATTATTGTTGTTATTATTATTATTATTATTATTATTATTATTATGTCAGAATGCCCTATACTCGCTTGCCAAAACAAATTCTATCATACTTTCCAGGAGACTGCAGAAACTCAGGAAGACATAAAAATTTATGGATGAAAACCGTAACAGACTACAAGGTCTAATACATGGAATGATGATGATGATGATGATGATTATTATTATTATTATTATTATTATTAATTTTATAATTACAAGAGGGTGGAAGCGCATTATCTAATGAAATTTATAAGCTTGTACTTGCTATTTGGGAAAAGGAAATTGTACCAGAACAATGGAAGGAGTCCATAATCGTACCTATCTTTAAGAAGGGGGACAAGACTAACTGTAGTAACTTTCGAGGAATATCACTTTTGTTGACGTCATACAAAATTTTGTCCAATATTCTTTTGAGAAGATTAACACCATATGTAGATGAAATTATTGGGGATCATCAGTGTGGTTTTAGGCATAATAGATCAACTATTGACCAGATATTTTGTATTCGACAGATAATGGAGAAAAAATGGGAGTATAAGGGTACAGTGCATCAGTTATTCATAGATTTCAAAAAGGCATATGACTCGGTTAAAAGAGAAGTTTTATATGATATTCTTATTGAATTTGGTATTCCCAAGAAACTAGTTCGATTAATTAAAATGTGTCTCAGTGAAACGTACAGCAGAGTTCGTATAGGTCAATTTCTGTCAGATGCATTTCCAATTTACTGTGGGCTAAAGCAAGGAGATGCACTATCACCTTTACTTTTTAACTTCGCTCTAGAGTATGTCATTAGGAAAGTCCAGGATAACAGAGAGGGTTTGGAATTGAATGGGTTACATCAGTTGCTTGTCTATGCGGATGACGTGAATATGTTAGGAGAAAATCCACAAACGATTAGGGAAAACACGAGGATTTTACTGGAAGCAAGTAAAGAAATAGGTTTGGAAGTAAATTCCGAAAAGACAAAGTATATGATTATGTCTCGTGACGGGAATATTGTGCGAAATGGCAATATAAATATTGGAAATTTATCTTTCGAAGAGGTGGACAAGTTCAAATATCTTGGAGCAACAGTAACAAATATAAATGATACTCAGGAGGAAATTAAACACAGAATAAATATGGGAAATGCCTGTTATTATTCGGTTGAGAAGCTTTTATCATCCAGTCTGCTGTCAAAAAATCGTAACGTTAGAATTTATAAAACAGTTATATTACCGGTTGTTCTTTATGGTTGTGAAACTTGGACTCTCGCATTGAGAGAAGAACATTAAGTTAAGGGTGTTTGAGAATAAGGTTATCAGGAAAATATTTGGGGCTAAGAGGGATGAAGTTACAGGTGAATGGAGAAAGTTACACAACACAGAACTGCATGCATTGTATTCTTCACCTGACATAATTAGGGACATTAAATCCAGACGTTTGAGATGGGCAGGGCATGTAGCACGTATGGGGGAATCCAGAAATGAATATAGAGTGTTAGTTGGGAAGCCGGAGGGAAAAAGACCTCTAGGGAGGCCGAGACGTAGATGGGAAGATAATATAAAAATAGATTTAAGGGAGGTGGGATATGATGATAGAGAATGGATTAATCTTGCTCAGGATAGGGACCGATGGCGGGCTTATGTGAGGGCGGCAATGAACCTCCGGGTTCCTTAAAAGCCAGTAAGTAAGTACCGGTAAGTATTAATTTTATAATTATTGTTGTTTAGTCAACTAATTCGAAGACAGTCCGAACCTCACAAATGATACCAACAACATGGCACCACTTATGAGGCAACTAGGCCAGGAAATAATGGGGTAGGGTGGCCAATTCCTTTCCCCCTCCATTGCATTCATTGCGGATTAGCTACATATTACACTACTCAGATTTTAGATGCATATGAACAATGGACAAAAGATGAAAGCAGACTAACAGCTTGCGAGATGAGATTCATGCGCCAAACAGCTGGCTACACTAAATGGGATCAAAAGAAAAATGAAGATATACTTCAAGAACTTAATGTGTCATCAATACTGGACTATACCTCCAGATATCAGTTAAACTGGAAGGAACACGTCTCAAGAATGGTTTCATTCAGGATCCCTAAGGCAATAATGAAGTATCGTCCAAATGGGAAACGGTCACTTGGTTGACCTATGAAAAGATGGCAAAAAAATCGCTTTTTCAGGCCGTAACAGTTCTTTTGGGGCTAGTACTTGACAGGATGATGATGATGATCAATTGTTCTTCCTCTGACACACATCGTCAAGTGAGATGTACTTACTGCCTAATAATAGATGTACATATCAGCCAGAACCTCAATCAGAGAATTTTTAATAATAATAATAATAATAATAATAATAATAATATTATTATTATTACTACTACTACTGTATTATTATTACAACCATACCTCATATTAACATTCTACAAAATGAAGTGTAAAACTATAATATTAAAGAATTAAAGAACATTCTATGCAGAAAATTTTAGCTTGTGTAATGTCTGAAGTTCAACTTGTGCAGAGGGATATTACTTAGATCCAGATAATCGAACAATGCACAAGTGATTTATTTGAAAAAGCTAAGAGAATGAAACAAACCTGGGAATATGACATTTAGTTTTTGTTTGGTGCGCAAGAATTCGAGTTTGATGCAGTTTGTTAATGCCTTTCTTAGAAGCTGTCTGTAAATGAAGAGTGAAATGTTTCTTAAGTAATTTTTAATGCGAAAATGTTTATTTCTGGATCTTGTTGGTTAGTGATAAAAAAAAATTGCGATTTTTCTTAATATTATACGGTTTTCAAGACAATTGCACATATATTACCAGCTTCGATCATCAGTCTCTAATCCGTCCTATTATTATCCAATTTTAATTACTTTTGTCAGATTGTTTTATCTAGAGAAAGTGTAAAAAGGGGCACATCTCTATGTTCAACATTGTCAAAAATGATGTCTTAAAAAATGAACACAGGTTATAATTTTTACAAAATAAAAATCATATTGCTCCAGCTAAAAAATCTAATATTTATATAGGCTACTTATGTGATTACGGTATTTACTTCTGTCCCAAATTATAGGTTGGTCAGTATGGCGGACATCATCCAAGATCAGTGACAGGTTATGTTTCGTTTGTTAAGGTTTTGGTATGCCTACAAAAAAAACGTATAACATGCAAGGCGAACCAAAAACCTGAACAAACCAAACCTTACCTGTCACTGATCCTCGACGATGGCCGCCATACTGACCAAGGTTCAATTTGGCACAGAAATAAATAATTACCCACATTTTCTACAAGAAAATAACACCGGCACAAGAAAACAAATACACATCAAATATTGACAAAAACATAATTAAACTTGGCAACAGAGTAAATTTGTTATGAAAAAAAATGCAGGGATAGAAGTTGGCTTTTATGGCCTACACATGTATCACATCTGCATGTTTAACAACGGCCTGAAACCAACTGTGGCTAACAACATTCAAACCTAACCTAACATAATCTGCCGCTGCTTCGTTAAACACAACTTTACTATTAGTCCTATCAGATTATGTGTTACAACTTATATTCTTCAGATAGGAGAGCATAACAAAATATATCCACGAATTTGGGCTGTTTATAGCAGTTTCCTCAGTGATTAAAATTTAAAGTATTGATACTTCCACAATTTCCTACTTCCATTTTGTACTTACTAAATTTATTTCAGTAAAAGTAGTTTTCAGTTTGAGAATTACACTGTTAACATATATACATGGCAAAACTACTGACATATAAACCTCACTTTGGAAATATGCTCACAAATTCTGATCATTGACACTCTCACCATAAAAACATAATGGACCCATATTTCCGATATATATACTACATCTAAGCTAAACTTATCAGCACACTGAAATTCTACCAACTAATAACAGATGAACGTTTGTTTTGTTATTCACTTAAAACAAGCTACAGTAAGTGATATCAGTTTACTTCTAGAAATAAAAAAATTAACTTACAGTATACATCATGGTTAGACCGTGTGTCGTATTCTTCCTCTTTCCTTAAATCTGAAAGCCTTAATATGGCTTAACAAGCGCAAATGAACTTTCAAAGTAACTGCCTTAAGTGCAAAATAATTTCAGCGTACTAATACTACCACTTTATTAGCAATTTACCTAAACCAGAACAACGCGTCGTTGTACAATCGTGGTACCGCAAAACCTGTCTGCTCTTAAGAATGCGGTGGGTCCGTAAAGATTCGAACGGCCTAATCACGTATAATTCTGTTGTTATGATTCGCACTTTAAATATATCTACGTTAGACTAATTTACGGTTATTTAACTACTATAAAGAATAAACATTACCCGAAAAAAGCCTGCATCTGTCATTTTGTAGCGGATTTAATAATACCAATTTTTATTTCACTACCATGCTAATAAAGATGGCGTTGATTTTAGTGCAGAAATAGCGCTCTCTGGGAGTATCGAAGCCATAAGCGTTTCGATAATAATCGATTTACGTTAACGTATATTTTCAGCATTTGTAAGGCTGTGTGTACATGTATCTGTACTAAAATATATGCAATAAATTAAATAACTCAATAATTTTTTTTCAATATTATATTCAAACTACACTTCACAGCACTGCTCAGCCATTGTAGTGCGTGTAAAAGATGCGCGAGGAATACAACTTTGCCCAATCATAGAGCTATCTGTTGGCCAACACGAGAAGTATGTCTGAGGCTGACTTGAGGATCCATAAGTGCAATGTGGATTTCGTTTCGCTTTACGGAAGAATATTTGTATCTAAGTCCATATCAGTGCTATGGAAAATTAAGAAATAGGAAGCTGGTATTGATATTCTAAGTTAAATTCGTCTAAATAGTGTCGAAACCCAAAGGTTTTAGATATAATATGTGAAGAGGAGCTTGGTGTCGCTGAGGCCTCGGTGACTCCGTCAATCTTGCAACTTCGTCCTTACCGCCTTCGTAGACGACCGCACATAATCCTTTCAACCCCCTAAATTAATTGTAAAAAGAGAGTTTTGTGCTTAGCAAAATGTTGATTTACTTTGGCATTTAATGCTTTTTTTTGTATTTTAATTATTTAATATAAAGATAATTGAATCTGTCCTATAAAGAGTGAGTGAAGAAAGAATAATGCTGAAACTAATCAGGAAGAGAAAAAGAAATTGGCTGGGAGACAGGCTAAGAAGAAACTGCCTATTTAAGAAAGTACAGTACTCGAATGAATGATAAACGGGAGAAAAGTTCGTTGCAGAAGAAGATATGAGCTGACAGATAATAAGATAATATGAATCGTATGTAAAGATCAAGAGGATGACAGATAATTGGGAAGTTTGGAGAATGCTGGATTTGCATTGAAAGACCTGCCCTTGAGCAGAAAACTATTAATGAATGAATATAAAAATACTCACAAGAAGAATAATTATTCTTTTTACTGCGGGGTTAGACAGGGATTCTCAATTTTTATTCATTAAATAGGAACTCCTTGATTAACAACTGGAGAACACACAACTACATAGATATTCCACATATTCAAATCAACAGAAATAAGAAAACAGACACTATCCTTTACACAGATGACCAAGATCTTTTAGCTAAAACAGAAGTAAAGAGCAGCACCCATACTAAATTTAATTGCAAAAAAAAAAAATAAAATACAAAAATTCTCGTGGGAAGCTCTCCTTGGCATATCACATTTGTAATCGGTTAGAGTCCATTGTTAACCCATTATTGAAACGAACAAGAAATTTCAAGCAGGAAATCAATGTCAGTTTAAGAAGTCTCGGCTTTACTCCTAATGAGCAGCCTAACATACGGAATTTTCAAAAAAGTTGTGAAACCAGTACCGGGTAGTTTGAGATATGGAAAAACTTGCCAAATCGTGGTAGAGGGATGTCAAACTTTACCGAATGGCCAAATCAAATTTAGATTTCCATCAAAAAAGGATAAATGCCATAAAAATTAATTGTAATGTCATTCCTGTTCCCCAGGGAGGAGGCAAGATCCCTGTTGACATCACTGCAATGAGAATGAAACTCTCCCTCATGTTCTTGGTTTCTGTTCCAAAGGGGAACTATTAAGAAATAATAGACACCACATGGTGAGGAGTAACATTGCCAATTGCCTTAAAGAAATTTGAAAATTTTGAAATCTATGAAGAAATACCCTCTATCTCAATCAAAGGTTTCAATAAATTTACTGACATCATTCCAATCAACAGAAAGAAGAACAAGGCTTTGTTATTGACCTAACAGTACATTTTGAGAAAAGTAATACACAGAGCAAAGAAGTCGATCATGAAAAAAAAAAAAGAGGCATTCCGAACTTTGCTTCAAATACCTGGAAGAAATATCTTATCAAAATGAAAAAGATGTGAACAAGAAAATTACCAAATTTATACAAATTCTAGGAATAATAAACAATACATTAAAAGCTAAATTAGTACAAAAATCTACAAGAATAAAAATATATAATACACTAGCATTACCCTCCCTTTTATAAGGAAGTGAGATTTGGACATTAAAGAAAAAAGACATGAACAGAATCAAAGCAATGGAAATGAAATTTTTCAGGACAGCAGGATATACTCTTTTACACCAAAAAAGGAATGAAGAAATTTTAGAACAATTAGAAGTAGAGTCAGTAGAAGAAAAAATCAGCAGATACAAATCAAATTGGCTAGATCATGTAAGAAGAATGGTAAATTCAAGAATCCCAAAAATTATGATGCAATATACACCTAGAGGACATCGTCGACCAGGAAGATCTTTTAGAAGACTGCTAGATGGGGCAGAAACAGGTCTACAGAGGCCTAATTCGTGAACGATGATGATGATGATGATGATGACCTGGAAGAAAAATACAACAAAGCTCAAAATCGCTGACAGGTGACTGGATTATTGTTTGTAGCGCGTGTAACTATTTCAAAATTTGTGTAAATATTTTCTATCAATTTCATATTGATACATCAAATCTCCAGGATGTATCTACATGAATTTTAAATTCATCTGTGTTAATTTTATTGTAAATCACCATTTGTACAGTTTTATAAATGAATAAATAAATTAATCGGTTTTAAGGATGACTGCTAAAAGAAAAAAAAAAAAAAAGAAAAAACTTAACTATACAGGATCTCTTTTTTGTATGCATATACAAAGAAATTAATCCAATAATTACTTAGGTTACATATTTTAAAAGTTTATTAAAGAACTGACTTAAATGTTTGTTCTTAGATTGTAAAGGATATGACAGTTCTTTTACCTATGTTAGGAAAAGAGATGCAAAAACTGAAGGAATATCAGTCCCAGTAATTCAAAGAAGCTTCTGAGATTTGAAAGAGGAAGTGTCAGCTTCTTAAGAGACTACCTGGAGTATTAAGTTCACAGCAGAAAATGAGGCCATGTCCCAAAGCTACATTTACAGCTGAAGTGAACTAGACAGTTGACTAAATAGTCAGATGTAGGGTTGCCAACTATTTTTGAAGAAAATACAGGAGACTAAATGGCAGTGGCGTAGCGTCAATGTAAGCCAAAAAGCTTAGCTTCCCCAGTTAATAATAATTTCATAATAAACCTGCAGTTTATGGAGAAAATTATTTATTAATTTTAATAGAATTTATATTTACGCATTAAATATTGTGATGTGGCAGCTCAGGATGATTTGTGATGCAGCAGTAAATAAGAAGCCTGCACACACCAGCTTCCAAGCAGACTGGTTTCTTCTGTGTAATCCACCCCGCAGATTTTCCATCCCTTTCTAACTAAACTACCCTAGTCGCAAGGCTCGCAAGAAGCTAGCTTTAACATTTAAAATAAGTAGTTTCCGAGTTATCCCTTTTCGTCAGTTGTGTTCAGCTGAGTGTTAGTGTGCATTGTGGCTGATATAATAAATAATGAGCGAAATAACAGTTCCTGACACTAATTTACTTGAATTTTTTTAGGACAATTGTATTATCAAGACTGACTTACGAACAAAAGTGTGATTTAAAAAACAAATGACCGACTCCCTTGCTTTCAATGAAGGACACAACCAAAAGACAGACGCATACTTACATAATGATACTAATATTATGATTTCTCTAAGTATGACAGGGAGTGAGCTAATGTTATACGTATACGTGTCTATTTGTTAAGAGGTATGTGTAAACCGTGGAATCATATTTTACTACGTATCATTTGAGGTCATGCCTTATTGGTGTTACTTACGATGTTCCAACTAATCTTCGACTGCTGACTTGAAATTGACTACTATTTATTTTAAGACTGTATTTTTGTAATACGTTTTCTCATATTGCATGAAAGACAACTTGAGTTAGCTTCCTCTGCTCAAAATTTCATGCTACGCCACTGCTAAATGGTCTACAATATTTCACATAGAAAATTGACAAATTATTCAATACAGTTAGCGGTACTAAAAACAACTTGATTCTACACTTAGGCATAAATTAAGAGTATTTTGAGACATTTTGCCTCGCGTAATAGTTCTAAACAAATTGTAAAAATTCCCTACATGAATAGTTGAAGTTGAGTGTGATGTGCAGTTCTGATTTGATTAGATGTGTCATGTTCCTGTTTCGAACATCTGTTCACTTACTGTTCATAAGAGAAAACACTCTTTGCATGAGCTTTGCTGTCTGATATGACTGCAACACATTTCACCATTTTTTTTTTAAATTTGTAACTCCAACATTGTTTGATTTTAATCTAGTGAGCCCTGAAACTATTTCTGGCAAGTATTACCTTCTACAGGGATTGCACATTTCAGAACATCTTTGGAACAACAGAATCCATCATATAAATCACCTTCAACCACGTAAAAATTAAATACTTACTTACTTATGGCTTTTAAGGTACCCAGAGGTTCATTGCCCCCTCATGTAAGCCTGCCATTGGTCCCCATCCTCAGCAAGATTAATCCAGTCTCCACCATCATATCCCACCTCCCTCAAATCCATTTTTACATTATCTTCCCATCTATGTCCCGGCCTCCCCAAAGGTCATTTTCCTGCCGACCTTCCAACTAACTCTATATGCATTTATAGATTTGCCCATATGTGCTACATGCCCTGTCTATTTCAAACATCTGGATTTAATATTCCTAATTATGTCAGATGAGGAACACAATGTGTGTAACTTTATCCATTTTCCTGTAACTTCATCCCTCTTAGCCTCAAATATTTTCCTAAGCACCTACATTTATTTAAAGTGTAAGACACAGTAGACGTTGTTATTTCATATTCACAACAGGAGCCACAGCTTCCTTTCTTTCGTGTGTAGTCTAACATATTTGAAACTTGTTATATTGATTTCACAAGTGTCTCACAGGTCAACAAGATATCAATCATGTTTATCTCAAATTATTTTAAGTTGTTGACCCTTTTTATGAGAAATTTATAAAAATGTCATTAAAATTAATGTTAAAGAGCTTTCATCATATTCGTAATGTGTAATCAAATGTAAACTAAATAAAATACATTGTTTGAGATGGATGCTAATCTTTACAGTTGACTTTCTAATCTGGCTATTCCTTACACAAAGAGGTGCCGGATTACTGAAAATGCTTAAAATTGTCATTAAATTTAATATTATAAGCTGGGCCAACCACTCCACTCGCACTTCTAAATCGAAACTAGAACATTACACATATATACGTACATAAATAATATAGTGTAACAAATTAATATTAATCCATCACCATTCTTAACACCATCTTCTTCTCCACTCTGAAATTTTGATATAAATTATCTCAATTATTATTATTATTATGTTATTAACTTTATTATTATCATCTTTATGTACTTCTTAAGTCTCTTATCCTGGAGTTTAAATGTTAGTCTACAAAGTATATAGGCTTATTTGTGATTTATGTATGTTATAGTCCTTCTAGACCTCTTAAGAATCTGATCTTGGTATTAGTATATTAAATTTTAGTTTAAGGAACATATATTTTTGTGAATTATGTATAATTTGTGTAATACTCTGGTATTAGAATGTTAAATTTTAGTTTAAAAACAACAGATATTTTTGTGAATTACGTATAATTTGTGTAATACTCTGGTATTAGAATGTTAAATTTTAGTTTTAAAAACAACAGATATTTTTGTGAATTACTTATGTATAATTTGTCTAATACTCTGGTATTAGAATATTAAATTTTAGTTTAAAAACAAAAGATATTTTCGTGAATTACTTATGTATAATTTGTGTAATACTCTGGTATTAGAATGTTAAATTTTAGTTTTAGAAACAACAGATATCAATAAATGAAATGAAAAACATAACACAGATGCAAATTTCCCAGAAAACTATTACAGATCGGAAGTGCGGTTGAAGGAGACCAGATTACAGAGAGTCTAGTGTAGGCCTATATTAAATTCACATTTCATCAGTCTTATTAACAGTATGCCATACAGGCTCATTTTCCAGGTTTCATATGCATACCCAGCTAGTCCACACCTGTGGAGTAATGGTCAGCACGTCTGGCCGCGAAACCAGGTGGCCTGGTTCGAATCCCGGTCGGGGCAAGTTACCTGGTTGAGGTTTTTTCCAGGGTTTTCCCTCAACCCAGTACGAGCAAGTGCTGGGTAACTTTCAGTGCTGGACCCCGGACTCATTTCACCGGCATTATCACCTTCATTTCATTCAGACAATAGATAACCTAGATGTCGATACAGCATCGTAAAATAACCTAATAAAAAAGAATACCCAGCTCACACCAACCCACTTTAAGAACTGTTTCAATTGTTCCTTCCGTGATGTGAAATATTAAGAGATGTGACAATGAAATTTATGGGACAAATAAACTAGAATTTTACAACAATCTTTCATCCAAAATTTGACAAAATGGAAAGGGAAACAATATAAAGGTAAATACAATGATAAATCAGGCAACACAGAAATTAATAGATGTGTTTTTCATAAAATTAATTAATTTTATTACCATGATATATAGTATATAAAAAAACTTGGTGCAATGTCACGTAATTTGCAGTCACAGAAGTCAATGCAGAATGCTGTCCCCACACCCTCTGTATTTCTGTACAAGTAAGAATGCTGAATTATTTCTTACAGTACATGCATAAGAGCATATGTACTTATTCACTTTATTTATCCCCTTGCAAAGATTATCAACTTTGTACTTGTGGAAAAGAATAGAAATTTAACAAGCACACGTGAAAAATGGATAAATATGCATACAATTTATCTGTAATATAATATGTAACATGCTCTTGATGTTTTACATACATATAATTTCAAAGATACCGTGTAAACTGTTTTTGATTTAAAAATTAAATATTACATTAAAATCAAATGCAACAATAGATAAGTTGCTACATCTTTCATAATATTTTAAAATTATCTACCTATTTATAAGTCACATTAACACAGTTTGAAACGAACATGAAAAGAAAATATCAAAGCCACCTTCACAATTTCTTGGAGTCCTTTATGCCACATATTCCGCTTAAATAGAGATATAGGAATTTAAAAAAACATGTCTGATGAAAGTATTTTCTAAAATTAACGAATGTGATAAATTTATAGTAAAGAAAAAGAATTGAATATTTATAATTAACAGTAATTAAATGTAATCAGAACTTTCTGGATATAGTAAAGAAAAATACTAAAATGTTAGTTGTTGATGTAAGTACAGTCTACTTCTTTTCCTAAGTTAGGTTTGGTCACATTAACTTATCCTAGATTAGGTTGATTAAATTTATGTTAAAGGTGTTCCCATGTTTTACATACAAAACATGTTAATATACAACTGTTACAATGAAAACGAATTCTGTATGAGGAGTCTTACTATGATCTTGCAATATTGCTACTCTTTCACTGAATTTATTACGTGAAATTCGATAATCGAAAAATTTGAGTGAACTTGCTTTATTTCAGTATTATCATCGCTGCAATTCCAAAACCTCGTAACTCCAGAAAACAACATTTTTCAGTAAGAACAAAAATATTAATGGAGCGAAAGAAAGTGCTTTCACAAAATGTAACTACGAAAACCTTGCATTGACCATTTACCAGATTTTGTTACCTAACAGAATTAAGTCCCAAAAACTCGTACATCCAAACATTAACTATAAGAGGTTTTGTATTAACGAGTATGCTATCATTCCAATGTACCTACGTGGTTTTGTATCTTGTCATTTGCTGTACTGTATTATTTATTCTTCTATAAGGGTCCATAAACCATTGAGAATCGGTATTTTGCATGAAACCTGAATTTTACCAGTCACTAGATTTACGAGGTTTTGAAATAACAGTGATGATATTTCATTTAATTTTTTTAATATTTTCTCAGTGTTGCGTATACTTTTATTCTTTTCTTTTATTATGAGAAATTGACATTTCTCATGTCTGCATTTAAGTGATGTGATTCATAAATATTTTCTGTTTATCACATTCATGGTTTTCACGGAATACATTCGTCATAACATTATGTAATATTTAAAAGCGAAAAAATTCTCATTCAATCTCTGCATGTTCTATGTGAGAAGACACTCTCATTTCTTCATTTCAGCAGTATCTCCTGGGCCTACATTAATCATTATGTGCGTGGCAAATACACATATTTCAATGTAGGAAGGGCATAAAGATCTCTTGACGAATTGTAAAGATGTGGCAAATATACACATTTTCATGTAGGAATGGCATAAAGATCTCTTGACGAATTGTAAAGATGTTCGAAATTAATTATATTGCAATACAAATTTTGAAAAAATTTACTTATAAATATAAATTACTTTCATATAGCAATTTTAAATGTGTTATTCGTGTTTTTGCAATAATTTTCCTCGAGGTATAATGCCAATTTTACTCTCTCTTTCCCTTCTTGTCTGCAGATACAATCTCTGCAACTTTGTAAGAAATGTACACAGACAAATATGTCTCTTTAAAGTATAAGATTTCGTATATGGGAAGTCCCCATAATATGCTTTAACACAATTCTCTTTTATAAAAATTATAACTATCTACTTATGTAATATAACACAAAACAAAGTTTTCTGCTGAATCAAAATCATGATTCTTCATATGTTACTGTATCCATAGCAACTGTATAACAAATGAAACTGAGATAAGAGATAACAAACTTGACAATTACATGCATATTGATTTGAGAATGTCAGACATTACATCTACATGTTACAGCACATTTTCAAATCCAAGACAGCAAAGGTTACACGGATACAAGACACAACCTTACAATGCACTCTTCTAGTTAGTGATGTTAAGGAGTAAAGCTCACTGCACTCTTTTTGCTACTGGGTAGTTGACTTTATGTTGCAGCTACTTTACTCCTAAGGTTCAAAGTACCCTTCAGCTAGACTTACACATATTACATCTCCACCTTGAAAACTATATTCACCCTCATAGGCGCTGATTACATGAGAACCTATTTTATGTTTATGTTTATTATTATTATTATTTAATTATTATAGTTTCAGCTGTCTTATTTTCGATTTTCAGCAAGAAAAAGTTCAAAGAGTAGAGGTATGTTAAGAGTTGACCTTGTGTCATGTAAATTACATATCGGTACCCAAGAAGTACCAGTTCTCCTGAAGACCAAACGTTAATTAAAAATTCTGACAAAAATGGAGTGGAAGAATAAAATGAATCTGATGATCATCACTAAAATATGATAAGTGTAATTAGCAATTTACTGTGGAATAACTTGGAATGAAGTAGACAATAAGACTGAAAAAGTAGCATTAAAAATAAATTGACACACGTCTGTTTCTCTTTTCAGTAAGTTCTAAAATGGGACATCCTTTTTTATTAAAATGTGGACAAAAGAAGGATGGGAATCTAATAATATTGGTTATTAACAGAACAACAAACAATTTTACAAGATGTAGTAGCTATAAATAAACTAAAAACTAGGATAATTCTAAAAATAAATCAATGACATAGATAGAGACATATACACATATACATAATATATTCATAGTTTTCTTTTTTAGGATTTTATTTTATTATGATAGATGATTATTTTATTGATGAGTTTCAGTGAACTGTAAGACAGTGATAAATGCTACTGAAATGGTGATGAATATTGAAAAGGAGAGGGACAGTAGAACAACAGAAACAGGACAACACCGAGAAAACCTTCAGAAATCTTGACTTTGTCCACCATCACCAGAATTCGAATCTGGGTCTGCAGCCATCATAAGCCAGTGCTCATGCATTGGAGAGGAAAAACAGTTCCCTCAGATCTTATCTAGTCTGGTGTTCTACATTGTAGGATGTGATTTTCGCACATTTTTGTTACTCTTATTCACAGTCTGTTCATTTAAATCAGCAGTTACCAATCTGGGATATGGGTTGGGCCATTCAGGGGTACACCAAAGATAATTGGTAATGGCGGACATTATATCTTGTTGCTTCACGCCATGCAATACCTGATGATACAAGTAAAGATAAATCTGAAATTTTTTTAACGTGTTTCGTAAATGTAATCTTTTATTCTGTTACTACTAACATTTATATTTGATAGTATAACATTATAAAACACGTGTTAATGAAATAACTATCAGATTTATTAGTTTCCATTATATTATTACGTTCAGAAAATTGTAAAATAAATAATGCCTTTGCCAAGTTTGTTTCTATTATTTGAACTCAAAAAAACTAACCTAGATATACATAATCATTTTATTATCTTTTATGTAAAGTGGTGTGGTAAAAAAATGGTGTGAGGGGGGAATTAGGGGTACAATTTCAGTAAAAACCCCTAGTTAAGGGGTACGAAAGACAAAAAAATGTTGGGAACCGCTGATTTAGAGAGTCTTGGGTCAATGAAGAGCCTAAAGAATGATGCTATTAAATTTTATTTAATATTTGTATGTTCTCAGATCTTTTTTGGAATAAAATCTCTTGAATTGGTTTTTGTCATTTTATTTATTAATTTTCAAGATATTTTAAAGTTCTTTGTCTTTGCATTTATTAATTTTCTTAAGATATTTTAATGTTCTGCCTACTGATAAATGTTGCTTTGGTTACCGACCTATTGCACTGTTTATTTTTTTTCTAGAAAGTCAGATTCTTCATTCCCCTACAGATCTGCATAATGATAAGATCTGCTGTAGTATTAGACTTCTTCCCAGAGCCTTTAGCTGATTGTAGATGTACTTATCTCATTTATATTGTTTGTTTACTCCGCGTTTTGAGGTTATAACTTCTCCTGATGATTTAGAATCAATTATATCAACATTATTTTCTTTAGACTGATGTTATGTGTTATATTCGTTCAGTTTCCACAAGTTAGTAATTCTACTTTGAATGTTATACTACTAGGTTCAAAAAGTTCCCGGAATTTTACTACCATTTTTCGTATTAATATATAACAAGGGATATTATACATTTGTTTTGTTGGTAACATTCATGATGTCATTTCCTTAAAGTTTGCTGATAATGGCAATTATTGGTTTTGAGTTGTAGGCAATTGTTTATCATAGTGTTTCGTTTGTTCGTCGCATTTTGTAATTATGTCCACAGAGCAAAGTACAAACATCAAGTTCTGTGTTTTGCTGGGGACATGATCAGTATGGCTGATGAAGATGGTGATTTCTTAAACAAAATGAAACTGGTGCTACTTGTACGACCCAGTCCCTAAACGACAGTCATCTGAGTGGAAATCGAAAACATCTCCTCGGAAGCAAAAATTTCCTAGGGACACTTCCAAAGGCAAAGTTATTTTAAATGTTATGTTTTATTTAACGACGCTCGCAACTGCAGAGGTTATATCAGCATCGCCGGATGTGCCGGAATCTTGTCCCGCAGGAGTTCTTTTTCATGCCAGTAAATCTACTGACATGAGCCTGTCGCATTTAAGCATACTTAAAGCAAAGTTATGTTGGAAGTTTTCTTCGACTCTCAGGGTCTCATGCACCATGAGTTCATTCCAGAAGGTCGTACTGTAACGAAAGAATTGTACGTAGAAACCCTCCGTCGCCTCTGGGACGCAGTGAGAAGGAAACGTCCAGAAAAGTGGGTAGAAAACAACTGGTTCCTTATGCATGACAATGCACCTGCTCATCGCGCAATTAATGTAAAGAATTTTCTTGCCAGGCACAACATAACTGCTTTGGATCACCCACCATACTCTCCTGATCTCTCACCACCTGATTACTTTCTGTTTCCCCGTCTGAAAAGTCATCTGAAATGACGGAGATTCAATGCTGAAGAGGTTATCGCAAACGCGACGAGAGCACTAAGACGGGTTTCACAAAATGGCTTCCAGGAACTCTACACGCGTTGGCAAAAGTGTGTTGTTGCGGAAGGCAACTATTTTGAAGGGAATGCTGTAGAATAGTGTTTAAGGTACGTTGTTTCTATGATGCTAGCAAATTCCGGGAACTTTTTGAACCTAGTATGTAGTTACTCACTGTAAGATAATACTGTTTTAATATGAGAATCACCAATTAGATAAATGTACAGTGTTCCATTTAAAATCGCCCTCACTATGAATGAAAACATCCCATATGATATCAGCGCCTATGTGTGAACTAGCACAGTTTCAAAATCTCCCACTGGTACTAGTACATACTCTTGACTATTCCCTCTGTTTATTATTGTTATTTAAATTGAGGATTATCCTTCTTACAAAATGTATGAAGGAGATTCAATTTTAGTCACTAAGTTGAGCATTATGACAGCTAAATGCATTGCACTGACGTCAGTTACCATAGCAACCCTTTCTTTCACTTTAACTTCTGTTGATAAGCAATGAGCTTCAGATATCTCCATCTTTTCGTCAGTCAATTATTTGTGTGTTGCCAAAAGCCTAAATACAAGACAGCAGACAACTTTCACATCATTTGAAGGAATGGCACATAATAAAGAATAAAGAAATAGAAGCTGGTATTTTAACACCATTCTTACTGCATTTGGTTATCACAGGTAGTGATTTCTGACACACGAATAAATATCAGTCCTACATCACACTACAGCTGATTTTGTTCAGGCTATGTGGCAACACTTCTGTATCAACTGCTAGCTGGCATAATTATCAAATAAATTAATGACAGTATAGTGCTAAATAGTAAAAGTATGTTAATTAGCACCACTTCATGTAGTGGAGGAAACATACAATCTGAAGACAAACTTACAACAGTCACTCCATAAGTAACACATCATTTTTTTATTAAAAACTCACCTTTCTCTACAACATTCAAGATGTAAAATGTACAGAATAATAAGTAAGCATACCCTCCTTTATTTCGCGAAGATGTGTTGTGTTGGTAACCATGCAGTGGGAGTGATAACCAGTATCGCACAACAGAAGATTTACAAACAGCTGTTGAAGCTGCCTTGACACACGTCACTACAGATCATCTCCGCAAAATATGACGCAGAATTGAGTTGTGCTACGATAATGACAGTCTTCACACTAATGTTATACGATCAGGCAAGTGTCCATATCAAGCATTCAATCATAACCATCATAGTGTCGAAAATAAAGAAGGGGTACGCCTACTTCTCTGCCACTACTTCAACAATGAACCATAATTTTGATGTGGATACATCTTTAAAATTGGTCCGATAAGTGTGCTCTCTAGAAAATGTTGGGCAAGCAAAAAAAAAGGAGTATACAACTTTAGCTACTATCTCAAAAAGTATAACTGACTGCCAAAATGTGAAAACTGACTTCGATAACCAAAGGACTTAAGCATCTAACATTAATGACTTCAAAGTCACTAGTCTTCAAGTCAGTATATCTCCAAACTGCAATGTGTAGGACGGTGATACGTGTCTCAAATGATTCGTCTGAATGAGATCTAACCAGAAAACGCCAGATAATAACCATCTAAATGGACAGTAAAAAATTATAAGAATTCCAAAGAAATAAGTGACTAAAATCTACATTTCGAAATATTTGCAGCTAAAGTCGAAGCCAAAATATAAGGAAGTACATTGGATAAAAGAAGAGCTCAAAATGACCCAAACCAAATGATGCAGAGCTTATAAAGAGAGCCTCAACTGAGCATCTCTACTGTAATGTGGATATGGAAGAAGTGTACCATTTGCCTATTACCTCTTGAAGATTACTAAATTAGATTACTCTATAGGTGCAAGCTAATGTTGATGAATGTTGAATTTTTTATTATTATTTTTTTTAAATTCATTGTTAAATTTCCAGCATCTATGAGTGCTTTCCAATTGCACCAACTGATGGCGTTACATATCAACAATGTGATGTTGAAAATTGTGTTCAAGATTGTGTCCAGCAACAGTCCTGATATATTGTATTACATATTTTGAAGACTGGTTAATTAGTAGCTCTACACACTCGCAATCACACTCACATTCATACGAATTTCCAGACAATAGACATTCAGGGAACTTTTCTTTTTCAAGGAAAATTTCCTGCGAGTCGAGCCTGGGAATCGAACCTGAAACTTCCAGATCTAGTCTTAATTTTTAAATAACTTTATCCCTGCAAATAAGTTTGTCATTCTGATCACTTTTAGTCAAAACTCGTCAATCCTGCTAAAACTAAGACAATGAACTTCCCAGCTGTATTACTCTTTCAACAGAACCCATATTAAGGGGCTTTTATTGCCATTGCCATTGGTCAGATTTGAACTCGAGACACTCAGATTCAAAAGCAAGCATGAAAACCACAAGATTACAGTCCAGAAGTAAAGTGAGAGGGAAAGAGACCATGTAGGCAAATTACAGTGTACAAACAGTATTAATTTTTAAATGTGGTACATTTGGAGTGACTCTCGTAGTTTTTCCCTAAGAGAATGATTATATCTTGTTGATATTATGTAAGTCTAGCCCTGAGGCAAGAGGCAGGGTGCATCTTAAGAGAATTGATGAACTATATATTATAACACTTTAATAATAATTCAAGTATTTTGCAAACGCATACTGTTGCAATTTAAAATATGGATTCTGTTTGCTAATGTTATTTCTAGCCACTAAATCAGATTAAAGACAGCAAATTCCTTGTCAACTATATTGGTATAAAATTATATAAAACTTGTCAGAAGAGGAAATTTGTCCATACTAGAATAAGTAGGTCATTCTAATGTAATACAGTGATATATTACAAAATGAATTATTAATAACTACAAAATATCTTTTCCCCTACCATATAAGTTAAACATATTTTAAATTTCTTTAGTTTCCATGAGGAACAATATTTAATTAAGATACAGCTAATCCAATACTGTTCAGCCCATTTTACAAAAATATCACAATTCAAATTTCAGCTTCCTGATTAAGGTGAAGTGGGGTAAGAGTAACCTAGACATTGCACAATAAGTTTAACGGGCCAATGCACCAATATAAATTTTGATGAAATTTTCAATTGTTGTTAATGCTCTGAATTTTGGGGTTCTTGCATTTTTCCATCTAGTGTCCCAATAGTACTTCGTTAGCTGAGATTTTAGTTATTGAAATTTCAAATTGTGGGAAGGTATTTTTGAATGTTCTTTAAATAACGTAAAATTATCCGAGTTTTTTCTTGGTACATACAGGTTATGACGTTTTGATTAATTATTTAAAACACAGTCTCTTGTCACACTTTTCCTATCATCTGGGGGAAGTGTAAACCATGGCACAGACATATTCATTATGTTAATCTGCTTCTGGGACAAGTACATGGGGACCAATTTCAATCTGTCTTTTTTTCATTTTTCAGAATGAAATTGTTTCTAACCATTTTGTAGATAAAACCTGTCCCCAAAGTTTTACAAAGCAAAATAATGGGATATAATGTAAAATAGTTCTTTTTTAAGTTAATATGAAATATTTATTTTTACAGCCAGATAATAAAAGGTTAGACTTCAGCACTAGGAAGTGCAAAAAAGATTCTAGCTAAACAATTAAAAAGTACGCTTTATCACAGTACAGTCGAACTTTTCGCTTGGTTCCCTGACATTTCTATACAACACAATGCTAAAAAAATCATCTGTAATTCGATCTTCTTTTTCTTTTTTTGATAATTCGAAGTGAAATTCAACGAAATTCATTTCCGAAATTACGAGCACAAGTAGACCACTGCCCTATCTTCAGACGAAGAAGGGCAGAACATCCTGCAAAACCATTTCCTACAATCGTCCAAACCATGAATCACATCCAGAAATTAAGGTACTATGATGTAGGACAACAAAATGTGAAACAATTTTCCAGTTGCTCAATAAATCCGAAGAATTTTGCATGAATCAATAATTAAATTCTAAAAAACAAACAAAAGTATCAAGCTCTTTTAAAAAAAAACTTTGATTGTCCTATATTTTGACAATGTTTTACAAAATTTTGAATAAATAATTTTGTTGTCACTGTCTTGCATTGATTTTTTTACACGTTTCTCGGTATGATTCCCATGGAGACTCCATAAATTTAGTTGGTTAGGTATATTTCAATCAAAACGCCTCTGGTGTAGAAAGTAAGACAACATTTATTGAAACTTGTCTAATTCGAATTCTCGGATAATTCGATTTATTAACGATCCCTTCAATTTCGAATTAACCCAAGTTCGACTGTATATAATAAAATGAAATTAGTTTTAAAAAATGAATAAAGATAATTACAACTGTAAATATTTTTCAATAAAAGGCACATATTTTGAAATATGGAGCAGAGGTACAACAAATTCCCACCAGATAATCAAATAACGTTTATCTACAGAAATAAAAAATGTTTTATGAAGGTCAGCAGGAAAATCAAAGAAGGGAAGAATAAGAAATGAACGTATAAAGAAAGTTATGGAAGTGAAAGGCAAGCCAGGCTAAGACAACAAAACACTGCAGTGTTAAAAGGATGCCAGAAGAGAGAATACCGAAATTAATTAATAAATTGGACCCAAAGAGAGAAGGGAAACGGATCGTCCATAAAAAGACTTGGATAAATGGAGTACAAACAGCCCTGACAGCAACAAATTTGGAGCCAAATCAATGGCTAGATAGAGTAATGGCATTCAGTTTCCAGAAGACTGTGACAGCTATTGTGACACTCAATCTATGTAAGTGCAAAGAATGAAAAATTGAAACATTCCCTGGAATAACAACTTAACGTATGTTACGTCATTTTTCCGTTTCCAGCATAATTATATTGAATCCTTAATAACACATCCCCTTCCTGTCACAATATTATTTCCGTGCAACAAACGCATCGTCTTCTAGAAACATTTGAGCATTGTTCTGTACAATGCTGTTATATCAGATCAAAAATGTTTGATGATTTGTATCTCAAATTCAAAATTTTGTAATTAGATTCTTGTTCCAGAGAACGCCTCAATTTATGTTACTTGAATACTTAAGTTGATATCACTATTAAGGGGACCAGGATCCTGTAATATGCTCAAAATTTCAATTTTTGTTTTTTATTGATTTATATTCTCTGAAAAATCTTCTTCCAATTGTATATCATTTATGCACATTATTATTACGGAAATGTATTTTTAAAAAATTTATTTACAATGAGGAATATGCAGTTGTGGTGTTCTGATAACTTTGAAGGGATTCTGTAATATGCTCAAAATTTCAATTTTTTTTTTTTAATTGATTTATATTCTCCGAAAAATCCTCTTTCCAACGGTATATCATTTATGCACATTATGGGAATATATTTTAAAAACATTTATTTATGATGAGGAATATGTAGCTGGGGTGTTCTGATAACTTTGGCAGCCATTTTTCGTAAGTTAGTATTTTTCTCTATAAAGTATACCATATCTCAGCTTCTAGTGGTTAGATTTATTTCACATTTTCTGTGTGTAATTAGCTGGTACTGTAGCATAAATTGATATAGGATTTTTTAAAAATAATGGTTTTTAAAGCAGATTTCTTTAAAAATACATAAAAAATGAGGTTAAAATTTACATATTCAGAAAAAAATTAATAAATGTATAAAATATTGTTATTTTTAAAACCCTTCCATCAGATTACTTATAAGAGTGTTAGAAATAAGCATAAAAGTTTGACTGTTTTACTCCCGACAGTTTTACAGAAAAGTTACTAATTTAACATGTGTTAAGATAGGAGATTCCCAGTCCCCTTAAGTGATATATAGATCACAGTTGCCCTTGTATCAGGCCACACTTTTCTCAATGTGATAAAAAATCGGGCAAGTGAAACTCATATCTGGACACTATACAATTGTATCTTATTATATGCAAGAGCAATACTTTTCTTTTACTTTAGCCTGTCAATTTAACAGAACTTGCAGCATTGTAGAGGGCAATATGCACTGTAATTCACGATTGATATTATATTTTAATGCGAAGCAGCATTTTACATCTGGTGTCACACTAACCCCAATATCACACTTAGCCCACTTCACCTTACATCTTTACAATAACTATTTTAAAAACTGTAGATATATCATATGAGAGGCAATTTGACACATAAACTACTTCTGAAGAAACAGTCTTGACAGGACAACATGGACAACAAATGAGACCAATTCACTTCGTATCTTTCCTCATTCACCCATGTAAAC
Organism: Periplaneta americana; assembly: GCF_040183065.1. Classification (NCBI taxonomy): domain Eukaryota; kingdom Metazoa; phylum Arthropoda; class Insecta; order Blattodea; family Blattidae; genus Periplaneta; species Periplaneta americana. The sequence continues at coordinate 39,292,897 of NC_091124.1, read as the reverse complement.
ATTACGGTTAAAAATACCATCCGTACACACAGGGAGGGCAATTAAATAAATACAATGAGAAATTATCCTCAAGGCCTTAAAAACGGAGGACTGCTTACAGTTAAACAATCAGGAATTCTGTTTGATGTTTGTCACAACTACATATGTGTACTTACAGATATGGTGTCCAATAAAAAAACTCTATCCTTCATATGTAAATATTGACATGATAGGTGTAAAACCTGTACAATTCTTTTTACATACAATTTCTTTCATAATGTGTCGGCTGCTAACATTTGTCCACAATGTAAGACACAATTATACACTTTCACAGCAAAAGAAAAAATACCACCCAATGAATTTTGCTGCACACATGCCTGATTGCACCTTCGCTTACAGGCCGCTCTTGCTCTCCTTCTCTTTGACTGCAGCACACAGCTTTATTTTAAAAAAATGCAAACATTACAATCTTACGTCACAATATCAGAATTACTACTACGCTAGTGAGGGACTGTCAGTGCCGCTACCACTACCACCACCACCTAGTTCTCGTGCTGCGGCTAACATCTGTTTCTTCCCAGTCTTGGACAGCGTTGCCACTTCTTTCTGTAAGGACTTAATCTTTAGAGACATAGTCTCCACTTTAGTTTCGTGTTCCTTTTGAATATTTTTCATCTTGTTCCTAAGTTCATTTTCGACGGTAAAATGCTTAGCTTTTAATTCTGTGATCTGTAAATAAATTATGACATTATTACAATTAAAATTATAAAATGACACTCAAAATAACATTGAATATCTTAAATACAGTAGAATTCCTCTTAACCAGCACCAAAGGGACCAGGCTAGTTCCGGATACGAGATTTTGTCAAATAATTGAATAAATATCCTTATACTGCTTTTTTGAGGGTATTAAAAGATTTTGGGATGGATATTTCAGCACAAAAATCAAAAGTAATGGCATTTTTAGGACAAGACCCAGTCAGAAGTAAAATAATACACAATAAGCAATGCCTCGAATAAGTACAAAATTTCAACTATCTGGGTTGTGAAATATCTTATCAAAATGAAAAAGATGTGAACAAGAAAATTACCAAAGTTACACAGATTCTAGGAATAATAAACAATACATTAAAATATATATTATTTTAATGTACCGAAGTACATATGATATTTCCATGCAGATATTCTGCATCATCATACGATGAAAGAGTAATGGAACGGAGAAAAATTCTCTCCGGCACCGGGATTTGAACCCGGGTTTTCAGCTCTACATGCTGATGCTTTATCCACTAAGCCAAACCGGATACCCACCCCGGCGTCAGACAGAATCGTCTCAGATTAAGTTCCAACTCTTGGGTTCCCTCTAGTGGCCACCCTCTGCACTACGTCATAGATGTCTATGAACCTAGGACTGAAGTCCACACATGTGCTGAGGTGCACTCGTTATGAGTGACTAGTTGGCCAGGATCCGACGGAATAAGCGCCGTCTTAAATCACAAAGTGATTTATGTATATCATATATATTATTTTAATGTACCGAAGTACATATGATATTTCCAAGCAGATATTCTGCGTCATCATAAAATGAAAGAGTAATGGAACGGAGAAAAATTCTCCCCGGCGCCGGGATTTGAACCCGGGTTTTCAGCTCTACGTGCTGATGCTTTATCCACTAAGCCACACCGGGCTTCAGTCCTAGGTTCATAGACATCTATGACATAGTGCAGAGGGCGGCCACTAGAGGGAACCCAAGAGTTGGAACTTAATCTGAGACGATTCTGTCTGACGCCGGGGTGGGTATCCGGTGTGGCTTAGTGGATAAAGCATCAGCACGTAGAGCTGAAAACCCGGGTTCAAATCCTGACACCGGAGAGAATTTTTCTCCGTTCCATTACTCTTTCATCGTATAATACATTAAAAGCTAAATTAGTACAAAAATCTACAAGAATAAAAATATATAATACACTAGCATTACCCACCCTTTTATACAGAAGCGAGATTTGGACATTAAATAAAAAAGACATGAACAGAATCAAAGCAACGGAAATGAAATTTTTCAGGAGGACAGCAGGATATACTCTTTTAGACCGAAAAAGGAATGAAGAAATTTTAGAACAATTAGAAGTAGAGTCAGTAGAAGAAAAAATCAACAGATACAAATTAAATTGGCTAGATCATGTAAGAAGAATGGAAAATTCAAGAATCCCAAAAATTATGATGCAGTATAAACCTAGAGGACATCGTCGACCAGGAAGACCTTTTAGAAGATGGGGCCGAAACAGGTCTACAGAGGCCTACTTCGTGAAGGATGATGATGAATTGAATACCGGCATATTAAAAAAAAAAAGTTCGTATTTCGTATGAAGATATAAATGTGATTAAACTGAACCAATAGCTTTTAAAATTCAAATGATACTTACATCCACTACTGAAAGAATAACATATACCAGCAACTTTTGAGATCTTGACTGAAACAAAGGAAGTAGAGAGCCGTGACTCACCATTTTATCTTTGCTTAGCAACTGAGAATCCTTCTGGTTCAACTGTTTCTGCAGAGAAGCAATCTGCTCCTTGAGTTGTGTCATGGCAACAACATGGTCTGAAGAGTTAGGATCATGCGGGTCTCCTCGGTTATTGCCTGTACCGGAACCTCCTCGTGCAACCTTGACAGGAGGACCTCCTTCTGCACCATCCTTCTCTGAAGAAGGCTGGCTTATTTTTGTCACATCTACACGGTGAGGACGTTTATTATGGCCTTTGTGTCTGCAAACAAATACATTGTTTTTATTTCATTTCTTTCTTGTATTAGCTCGTTGAGATCTCTATAGTGTTCTTTTGACCCTGTTCACCCTCTACTGGGCTTTAATTTAATTTGCATTATTTTCATCAGTGTCTGTGTATATATATATATATATATATATATATTTGTATTTATGTGCTATTTGGTAGGATGGAAGAGAAATCCTTATGGCCTTAATCCTGTCATACTTACAAATGGCTTTTAAGGTACCCGCAGGTTCATTGCCACCATCGGTCCCTATCCTGAGCAAGATTAATCCAGTCTCTATCATATCGCACCTCCCTCAAATCCATTTTAATATTATCCTCCCATCTATGTCTCGGCCTCCCCAAAGGTATTTTTCCCTCTGGCCTCCCAAGTAGCACTCTATATGCATTTCTGGATTCGCCTGTCAGATTAAATAAATACAGTCAACTCTGGTTCTAGTGAACCTCTGCGGACCAGCATATTTCGTTCACTATATCTGAGGTTCATTAAATCCGAAGCGTCTCTCCCTTAACCTTAAACGAATGCAATTGTGAACAAAATAAAATACTATACAATAATTAAAATATTTCATTTTTGTGGAATGGATTATATTCTATACTGTTACTCAAGTTGATTTACTTAAACTATACTGTCGACCGATGTTCTCTTGAAAAAGATGACGTTCAATGTCACTTATAATATTCGCCTTATCTTCCAAAGAAAACACTTTACACTTCGACATTTTTATACAGTACATTCACTGTTCGAACTCTAGAAACAGTGAAATGACAAACGGTGTTATGGTGTGACTGTGTACTCAGCCTTGGAATTTCCCGATCACTTAATGGAAACTGGGAGGGGGTTGATGAAGTTTGAAAGCCATAGGAATCTTACCTTCATCTATGCTCTGAACAAAATGTTCATCCCCTTTTAATAATAGAAGGCAATTTCATTTTCCGTTGTTTGCATGCTATCCATCATAATGGAAATGTTTCTGAGAACAAAAGGCAAGTAGAAGTAACAGTAGAATAATGTGCCTGAGAACAGATGTCAACCCTTCGACGGTGGAGTGAGACAAGGTCGTCACGCATTGCCTGGATTTACAGTACAGATCATTGTCTAGAAATCACTAATCCTACCTTTGACTAAAGGAGTGAGAAAATTATAAGTTTGTTCTCAACACATTCTTTTAATTTTATACAAGAAGGTATGACTTCAAAATGATACTGATTTTGATAGAGTTTCCTGTTTTAAGTATCTGGGTTCCATGGTGAAAGACAATAATGATGTTATGACTGATATAAAAGAGAAGATTGCAGCTGGGAATCGAGGTCTTCGGGCATTGAATAAAACTATGAAGTCTAGGTGTATCTCAAGAAAAGCTAAAATAAGAATATATAAAACTATTATTAAACCAATAGTAGTATATGGAAGTGAAACCTGGACTCTATCTGAAAGGGCAATTAAGATCTTAAATGCCTGGGAACGGAAAGTATTACGGAAAATCTTTGGGCCTACTTATGAGCAAGGGTTTTGGCGAATTAAAACAAATGCTGAGTTATATGAATTATATAAAGATAACAACATTGTTGTTGACATAAAACTCAGAAGGTTAGAGTGGCTGGGACACGTAGCCAGGATGGAGAACAATCGCACACCCAAAGCTCTACTAGATGCATTGCCAGTAGGAAGAAGGAAAGTCGGACGACCTAAATTGAGATGGCTGGATGACGTTCAGGCTGACCTAACAAAAGTTGGAATTAGAAGATGGAGAACACGAGCATTAGACAGGAGTGATTGGTCGGATGTTCTGAGGGAGGCTAAGGCTAAACTATAAGGGCCGTAATGCCAATGATGATGATGATGATGATGATGATGATGATGATGATGATGACTTCAAATAAGAATTTGTCAGGATAACAACTCTTGTAACTTCAATTTTTAAGGTTCACTATAACCGAAGCGAGGGTTCACTATAAACGAAAATATTAATATACTTTTTAATGTATGCGGGACAGGACCAACGATTTAGGCCGAATGTTCTTTATAATAGAGTTCACTATATCCAAAGTTGACTGTAAATAAATAAAACTGTTTATTATTTATACATTCTATTTGAACCACTGAAAAGCACAATAATCAGTAAATCACATATGTGGTATTAGATCTAGGTGATCAATTTGCTCACTGAATTTTGTTCACCATTACATATTAAATACACAAATATCTCTAATGTTCTTACTGTACTTACTTTCCATGTTCCTTGTTTTTGGCGGCTCTCTGAGCTGCTAACTTGATGTGGGCTCGCCTTTCTGCGTCACTCTGCTTTGTCTTTGCAAGAGCTCGTTTATAAGATAATGTACATAGCCAACACAATAACTTCCCGTCAACCTGCACGTAAAACAGGCCATATATAACACTCAAATCCAGTTGTACAAAACACTGGGGCAATAATAAATTAACAATCCTACGAAAACTGCGCAGCTTCCTACCTAATGCTTTCTGATATGTCAACTAAAGGCTGGTTCACAATAAACCGGGAACGGAAACGAGAACGAGAACAAAAATAATGTTAAAATAAATGTATTTAAATGTGAGCATTCACAATACTTAGTTGTGAATGCTCACATTTAAAAGCATATATTTTAACAATATTTCCGTTCTAGTTCTCGTTGTCGTTTTCGTTCCCGGTTTATTGTGAACCAGCCTTAAGACTTTCTACTCTTAACGTAGGCAGAATTCGTTATCCTAATGATAGATGGTAATGAGAATATTACCCAATTGAAATAATTATTAATATGTATGAGAAATTGTTAAAAAAAATTACAGCTGATTTCTCTTCCAGGACTATTTTATGACTTGTAGTAGGTTATTTTACGACGCTTTATCAACAGCTTAGGTTATTTAGTGTCTGAATGAGATGAAGGTGATAATGCCGATGAAATGAGTCCGGGGTCCAGCACCGAAAGTTACCCAGCATTGGCTCATATTGGGTTGAGGGAAAACCCCGGAAAAAACCTCAACCAGGTAACTTTCCCCGACCGGGAATCGAACCCGGGCCACCTGGTTTCGCGGCCAGACGTGCTAACCGTTACTCCACAGGTGTGGACTATGACTTGTAAATAAATGATTAAGAAATACTGAAGAATACCGGTAACGTAAGCAGCTCGTGATTTTTTAAAGTCAGAATTATTAGAAAAATTGATTAGAAAGATTAACTTCAAAATTAAGTCTGAAGATACATTAAGATAAAATCCGATGAAGCAATGGCCATACCAATGTTGTCTTCGCAGAAAATTTGGATGTACAAAATAATTTAATAATATGCAAGCAGCGCAAAAATAATTATTATACAGTGTGTCCAAACAGAATCACAGATTTCAATGGCAGGATCATTCACTAAAATAATTAAAATTTCTAATAAATATTTGTCCAAAAATAATACCCACAAAGCTACAAAGCCTGCAATGTTATTACTACACCAAATGCTCTATGTGGTGTCAGTCGGTTAGCAAAGAAATCATCTGTAACTTCAAGGGCATTGTTTTTGGACATGTTTTTATAAGTTTTTCGTTTATGTTAGTGAATATTATTTAATATCAAAGCCTGCAACTTTTTGTTGAACACACTGTATAAGGCTGCAAAATGCTCGACAAAATGAGATAATATAAAATTTACTCGAAAAAGAAAATATCAGATTATCTAAAATAGCTTATGATTGCAACTGAAAAGATATGCTAGATAAAGGCAGCTCTAGGAAATGATGGAAAAATCTGTGAAACTGGAACAGGCAGAAGTGTAGAAGAAAAGAATATCAGTAAGAGTTCAGTAACTTTAATGTCCTATGACTTTATGAACGTGTTATTTTATGTACAGTACGGTGTGTAATGTGCAACTATATATTACATTATTGTTGACACACTTAAAACATGTGATGGTGCATACGATTGTATCCAATAAATGAAGCTTTATGGAATTATAATAAATTTGTATACTTCCTTAATTATGGCAGAAGATAAGAGGTAAATACTTACATTGCCGCAAACCTTCATATAAATATAACAAACAGAGTTACACAAAATGGAAACAAATAAGTAAATACTTACATCACCACAATCCTCATTCCAGACCCCAGGTCCCAATTAAATGTTTTCACATCTAGTAAATGAGTGGACTAAACTGTACGAAATCTACCACTCTCATCTCCATCACAATTACACACAAATATAAGCTTGTGAATAAAAAGGAAATAATCCACTTTCTTATAACTTTTCTGATTTCAAATTAATTATTTTAGGAACATCCTGTATTAACACTTTTTTTTTTTTTTTCACAGTAACAAAGTCAGATGTAAAACTCAGCCCATTTATAAATTTCTTGCAATTTATGCCATTTTTATTTTAGTTTTATTTCTAGAATTTTAAACATACTGTCATAAATCTTTTTCTTTTTCTTTGTCATAGTCTTTTGCTGCCAATTGTCGAGGTCCTTCAGTCACTTCCTAAGCTCAATTATTACCATAAATAAATTATGCTTGTTCAGTTTCAAAACACACTGACATTGCATGCACATGAAGCATTGAAAGAGTGAAATGTACAGCAACATTGCTCTCAGGATGCATTAGCTGGCGATCACAAAGTATTTTAAATCTACCTATAAACTACATTTTTATATATACATTGTGTCCCAGAAGTCATGGTGGGGTTTCAGAGGATCATATATTTTGAATGAATAGAGGTAGAACAAAATTTCAACATGAAAATTTCCCCAAACAAAACAAAAATTTGAATAATTTCGAGGGAAAAATTGTTCCGGGGCCGGGTATCGAACCCGGGACTTTTGGTTAAACGTACCAATGCTCTCCCACTGAGCTACCCGGGAACTCTATCCGACACCGATCCAATTTTTTCCCTCTATATCCACAGACCTCAAAGTGGGCTGACAACCGTCAAGCAACCAACATTTGAATGCACACTAACTCTGTGTGACTTTAAATTGTGGTTTCCTGTTACGTACAGTGACGTGTATTATGCAAATTAAGCTTTCAGGAATAACTCCCTGTAAAGTTAATTTGAATAATTTCGAGGGAAGAGTTCCCAGGTAGCTCAGTGGGAGAGCATTGGTACGTTTAACCAAAGGTCCCGGGTTCGATACCCAGCCCCGGAACAATTTTTCCCTCGAAATTATTCAAATTAACTTTACAGGGAGTTATTCCTGAAAGATTAATTTGCAAAACAAAAATTATGGCGTTCCAAGGTAAACAGCCAGTTAGGAGTAAAATTTGCATTGGAACCCATACGTTAGAACAGGTAAACTCATTTAAATATTTAGATTATAATTTGACATATTTACCTATTACTGATATATCTGAAAATATTCAACATTTTAATAGAGCCTTAAGAACCATCAACCAGGTTTTCACAACCACGAAAACCCAAAAACATACCAGGTTAAAAGCATATAAAGTTCTAGCAAGACCTGTTCTCATGTATGGTAGTGAGGCCTGGACTGTCCGAAACTCAGATGTTCAACGCCTAACAACTGCGGAAATGAGATTTCTAAGGAGGACTGCCGGCTACAGCTTGCTTGACCACAAAAGGAATGAACTAATTACAAAAGAATTGAAAATTACATCTATTTATGAACATCTCAACCACTACACTGGGTGTTCATTTCAAAGTGTGTCATGACGTCACTGTTGTTGAGTCACCGATTTGAAGCGAATTTCAGCTTATATGTCAGAGAAGTTGCCTATTATTCAAGGCGTTCTTCAATCTGAACTTGAGAACGTGTACGGTATAACTTGAACGTCGTAGCAACAGGTGGAGGTCTGTAAGGTCTGTGTGCTACCATAACCTCTTTCGAACTGTCTTTTGCGCTGGCAAGTCGTATGCAAGGTATTTGTTATCATCGGTTGCGTACGGTAACATTCCACAACACAAATCAAATGCTCCGTGTCCATGTTGACCGTCGAAATTAATGTCAACAAATACGTAAGTAATCGTCTTAACCCTCTCCCCATATCCCGACAGTACGTATTTCCAAACAGTTCACATTCCTGCCACTACCGGCGTTACCGTACGTACTCTTCAGAATGAATGCAGTACTTGCTAGGCAACTTCTCTGCCTCATAGGTTATACACCTCTGCGGAAGTGTAGGAAGATTGAATTCTCTAGGCTCATCGGCTAGCCACATGACGGCATACAGCGAGCCATGACACATTTTGAACTGAACACCCAGTAGACAAAAATGGCTTAACCATGTCAATAGAATGGACCGTTCCAGACTCCCAACACAAATTCTCCGCTATGTACCACATGGAAGACGATCTTTGGGATGCCCCCTGAAAAGATGGACGGAGACCGTAACAGGCCACTAGGCCTAATACCTGCAAGGACGATGATGATGATGATAGAGGTAGAAATATGTACCGGTAATATTGGTGCAAATGAAAATAAAAGTCTCAAAGTTTTTCGTCTGTAAATTTGAGACACTGAAGGAAACAAAAGACGGTAAAAATCGAACGAATGCAATAATTTTCATTGTTACAATTAATTATACAAAATGGATATCCAAAGAAAAGGGCAATGTGTTTTGTGGCTGGCAAAATTTTAATCTGTGACTCATGTACAACATGAATTTCGTCACATACTTAACAAAGAACCACCACACGAGAATAACATTCATCGTTGGGACAGTCAGTTAAAAGAGATTGGAAGCCTACTAGAGAAAAAGCATACTGGAAGACCATCGACAAATGATGAAATGGTAAAAACCATCCAAAGAGCATTTGTTCAGAGTCCAAAGAAATCAGTTCGTAAATGTGTCTGACAACTTAGGACTTCTGAAAACAACAGTTCATAGAGCTTTAAAGAAACGTCTTCATCTGACTCCTTATAAACTTCAATTGTTACATGCACTTCATACAGATGATTATCACAAAAGGTATGAGTTTGCTATGGATATGTTTAATGAGTCACAAAATTTTGCCAGCCACAAAACACATTGCATTTTTCTTTTGACATCCATCTTGTATAATTAAATATAACAATGAAAATTATTCATCATCATCATCATTGGCATTACGGCCCTTATAGTTTAGCCTTAGCCTCCCTCAGAACATCTGACCAATCACTCCTGTCTAATGCTCGTGTTCTCCATCTCCTAACTCCAACTCTTGTTAGGTCAGCCTGAACGTCATCCAGCCATCTCAATTTAGGTCGTCCGACTTTCCTTCTTCCTACTGGCAATGCATCTAGTAGAGCTTTGGGTGTGCGATTGTTCTCCATCCTGGCTACGTGTCCCAGCCACTCTAACCTTCTGAGTTTTATGTCAACAACAATGTTGATATTGTTTTGATTCGCCAAAACCCTTGCTCATAAGTAGACCCAAAGATTTTCCGTAATACTTTCCTTTCCCAGGCATTTAAGATCTTTATTGCCCTTTCAGATAGAGTCCAGGTTTACTTCCATATACTACTATTGGTTTAATAATAGTTTTATATATTCTTATTTTAGCTTTTCTTGAGATACACCTGGACTTCATAGTTTTATTCAATGCCCAAAGACCTCGATTCCCAGCTGCAATCTTCTCTTTTATATCAGTCATAACATCATTATACTTAAAACAGGAAACTCTATCAATGAAAATTATTGCATTTGTTCAAGTGTTATTATCTTTTGTTTCCTTCAGTATCTCAAACTTACACACGAAAAACTTTGAGAGTTTTATTTTCGTCTGGTACCAATATTACATTTCTACCTCTATTCATTCAAAAAGTATAATCCTCTGAAACTTTTCGGGAAGAGTGTATATTAAATGGCTGGTTACTTTACGGACAAACATCTTGAAGATGAAAAATACTTATGTGCATAAGGTATTTCAAATTACTTCATTAGTCAATGCTGAGATATAGTACTACATTACACTGTAAATTATTTATAACCTCAAAATTCTAACAAAGAACGAAATGTTACAATGTCTCATATCTTGTGCAGTTTTGTTATGGTACCACAGCCTGTACCTAACATTTTCTGGAATTCACTCAACAGAATCACCAGTCCTGAATAAAACACTTGTAAAGTAAGACGTGTCATAACATACCTGCATGTAAGATAGGTCATCATCCAACATCACCTGTACATATGGAAAACAAAGGAAGGAAGGAATTAGGATATGGTCAAATGATGTAAGCATTCTCCAAAGCACGAAAACATAAAATAAACATTACAATTTATTACTACTTGGATAAATTAAATGTTGAAAATAACACAAAATTAAACATAAATGTATCCCCTTAAGGAAATTTGTTTAAGGTTATGTTATTAAAATAATTTTTATTGTCCAATTTTACGTAAAAATAGCAAACATATTTACTTTTAACATTTTGATCCCAACTGGAATTAAATTAATTCTGAAGTGGAATTTGCTATGGAAATTTTATGACTAAGATCAAAAATGTTTTGCAAGAAGTGTTTGATATGAAACATAATTTTTCGTACAATGCAGATACATTACTACTCCAAACAACAATAAATTATTTAGTATTAATACAAAGATAATATTATACATTCATTTGCTTATAATTCATTGTGATGGTTCAGTTTGAACTTATTATAAGGGTCATTCATAAATAGAGGGCAATATTCCTTTTTTTTTTTTTTCAAGATGGATGAAAGCAACCTGAGAAGACTAAGATGAGGAACAAATATGGAAAGTATTTCATACTCTGCAAAGATGGCAACAAAAGCATACTTTATAGAACAGTGTTAACATCATGACTGTATGCTTAGGAGTTAGCATCAGAAAAGCAGCAAGCTTTGACCATTTGTGACGTTCATCCTTGTCTTCAAGGGTCAAAATAATAATTGATTTTTCATTTGTCTTATATTAATTTATTAATAATTATGAACTCTAAGTTTTATATGAAGCTGAAGCTGAAATGAAGCTGTGTTGGAAAGTGTGGGTGAAGAAAGAATGATGCTGAAACTGATCAGGAAGAAGAAAAGGAATTGGTTGGGTCACTGTGAGAAGAAACTGCCTACTGAAGGATGCACTGGAAGGAATGGTGAATGGGAGAAGAGTTCGGAGTAGAAGAAGATATCAGATCATAGACGACATTAAGATATATGGATCATATGAGGAAACAAAGAGGAAGGCAGAAAATAGGAAAGACTGGAGAAAGCTGGGTTTACCCTTGGGCAGAACACTAAATGAATGAATGAAGTGTTATATCTGTGAAAGAAATTTTAAGATCCCTATAAAATTGACAAAGTTATGCATTAAAATGCTCTACCATGCAAATACAATGCAAGCCAGCCAGAAGTATGTAATTTTATTGCACATTTTCTCAAAACCATTTTTCAAAATTGTTTAAATGATATCTTTCACGATTTTTTTTTAAATTGTATGAAATTTTGCATGGCCCTTTTTCTTAGTGAGATCAACAAACTGTAGCTCAATTTTAACCTGTTTTTAACAGAAATAAAACAAAACAAAAAAAATTCAATGACAAATTTCTTAAAAATTTAAATATTTAAAGAAAAATTATTTTTATTTCTTTTGCAGTTCAGATATTCTAACCAATGAGTTAGGGTTTGTTAACATGAATGTTACCTTTCAGGCAGAAAAAAGAATTACTACAGGATATTAAAAATCTTTGGAGTAATTTTTTAAATAGCACTCTGATATGGTACAAATCACAAAATGAACATTCTGAAAATTCACAATTCCAAAAACTTTTTATTGTTTCTTATGTTCACTTCGACACTTGATTAAAACTTTAAAACTTTCTGTAGTTAAAGCATTAAAAGTGTTATAATTTAAAAAAAAAGTAATGTACTTTATGGCAGATGGGTCCCGTTTCAACACCAGTATGGTTGTCATCTTCAGTGTCTTTCGAACTACTGCTGCTCCAGCTGATCTTGATTTCCGGCATTTGCTTTCATCAGTTGTGGGGGTGGGGGTGTGTTGTTCTTATGGTGGGGGAGGTTATTTGTGTGTCGTGTATTATGATATCGAATAATCTATGTGTATTGAATTGTAATTGTGAATTAAGTATATGCTATGGGTGTGTAATTGTGTGCTTGTATATTTCATATTGTTCTAATATGTTTAACTGTGGACATTTTGGTGTGATGTGTAGTACTACCATATCTGTTTCTATGTTATTGTAGTCGTGATTGTTGTTAGCAATATGTTCTGCGTAATTTTATGTGATGTATGGTTTAGTTATAGCTTTAATGTGTTCACTGTATCTTATTTGGAATGATCTTCCAGTCTGTCCTCTGTAAAAATCTGCAATTTAATTTGTAAACTCCAGTTGAATTATATTTGTTTGTTTGTTTGATGTGATTATTTAGATATTTCTGTACTGTGTTATTTGTTTTATATGCTATCTTGTATTTTAGTGTTCTGAATGAAGTTGCAATTTTGTATGTTAATGTTATGTATTTATTCTCGTGTATTGTTTGTGTTGGCTTGTTATGTTTTTGTTTTGCGCTATATATTTTATTGTATTTAGTTTTTCAGATTAATTAATAAACCAAAGAACAATGACATTGGAACTTTCTTATCCTTTGATAAACTTCCCTTTCGGCCATCAGTTCTCACTATACTGCAGCCAACATTTTCATGTGAATATCTCTCTGCCCTGTCATCAAAACAGTGTAATGATTCTTTACTGCTCAATAATCAAGATGTAAACAATATTTTCTAAGGCATGCTTGTGCTGTCATCTGCTGCATGATGTGAATAACTTCACTAGAGCTGCCACAACATGTATTAGTTTCACCAGGCTGCATTGATTCATCTTGCTTATAAAAATCATTTCCCCTTACTTTTCAATCACCCTTATATACGAAATTTTCTTATTAATGAAATTCTTACCAGTTTTTCAAACTTAAGAACTCGTTAAGGTCTAAAAGCATACTGAAATAATAGTGTTATTAATTTTTTAAGTTATGTATTATCAACTTCAATTAAATGTTTACCTTTTCGAGATTTTTATTTACATAACAAAAAAAAAAAAAAAAGAGGAACTAACCTTTATTATAACATTTTGATAATCATAACACAAATATTGTGATATGTTGGTAAAAGGGTGTGATAGATATACTTATTATTTTAAACTTATCTATTGTTGTAGTATTAATGAATAATTTTAATACCTTTTTATCTTCATCCTTTCTATCAAAGGCACACTTCTGCTTGCACTGCTCACATGTGACAGGAGGTCCATATCTCTTTTCCGAATTAGTGCACCGCTGACATTTGTTTCCAATGAATGCAGCAATAATATTACAATATTCACATGCTGATGGCTTCCCAAATTGTTTCACATTAAATTCACACTTTTTACATATAGCACTCGGACTTCCTTTACTGCAGACATAATAAATTCAAATAAATTAAATACAATCAAAGAGCCCTGCATAAAACATGACATAATTTTTAAAATACGTAACTAAATTAATATATATTACTACTTCAATCTTCTTACATCCTAAAACAAATTTATTATACAGCACATACACTCTTATTTTGCATATTATGTGGAAATCAAAATAATCACTATTTAAAGGAAAGACAGTCTTAGGCCCAGGGTTGCCAGATATCTGAAATCAAAATAGGGGACAGATGCATGGTTAACATAACCCGTCAGGTTAGCCAACTCAAAAATGAAAAAAAAAAAAAAAAAATTCATCAAGAGCAATGTGGCAGCAGAAAAAAAAAACACGTTTCACAGCAAAATTTGACATCCTATTTATTTCGACGTCGAAGTATAGGAGAAATAGGAAATGTCCAGGACATGGGATATTTAATACAAATACAGTACGTAATGCCCTGTAAAATCTGTGACATCTGGCAACCCTTGTCAGGGCACACCACCTATTTTTCACTATACATAGTGTGATTAAACTCGAGTATTAAGTTCAACTACTAAAAATCCAATTATTTTGCTACTTAAAAAAAATTGCGCAAAAATCTAAAAAGTTACTGGTAGGATGGAAAAGAAGGCCTTATGGCCTTAATCCTGTCAGATTAAATAAATATAATATAAAATATAAAAGCATAAAAACAATAAAAAATATTATTTTACTACTGATGCAGAAGGATAAATTCTGATTTTTTTAACAGTCAAGAAAGTGGATCAGATTCAGTTTTTATTTATAACATGAAGTTACTGGAAACAAAAGTAATTCAAACACAAAACTTCAGGAGTAAGTCTGTTGCCTTTCAAAATGGCTTTAACACTCGCTAACACTAGCAATGACTGGTGAGGTGTCTTCACAGTAAGGTATATTTCAACATAAATCTCATTTTATTTCCGAACATACACAATCATAATCATAATCATAATCATCATCATCATCGTCGTCGTCGTCGTCCTTGTTCATACAGCCAACAAGCTGAAGTCATTACAATAGCATTTCTGTATATCTACTACAAGTTCAACTTTTGGTTTCTCTAATATTTCTGTGAATCCTTGACGCTGTACACATGTGAATCTTGATAGTCAAACATTTGGTAGATTTAAGGCTATGAATCTGTGAAATTTTTAACTTCTACATTTTTCCACCAATCAATCTGAAACTTTTACCACATATTTCTTACAATGTGAACATGCAATACACAAACTTTCACTTTGATATTGCAATTAGTTTACTTATAATTATTAATTTTTGTTGTTTTATTTAATAATGAATTATAATTGTCCCAATTTTTAAA
The DNA here is from genome assembly GCF_040183065.1 of Periplaneta americana. NCBI lineage: Eukaryota > Metazoa > Arthropoda > Insecta > Blattodea > Blattidae > Periplaneta > Periplaneta americana. Next base: position 39,277,421 of record NC_091124.1, on the reverse strand, counting down.
GTTTACATAATTTTTCTTTAAATTTATATTTAATTTATTCCTGATAGATATAACTAAAATATGACACACGCTTTCCTTATTTTTTCCAATTTTTTTCAATTACTTTTTGGGAAATACATGATCGAAATGATAGCCGTCCAAATCTTGGATTTAAAATATCGGCATCCTAATCAATTCAAATGAACAAAAAAGAAAATGTTGTTGTTGTTGTTTTCTAATGCCAGGCGTTTGACAATAAAGTCATTTGACCTCTTGCATTCAAATATTTTTCAAAGATATTATCGTGACCAGCCAATGAAGCACAGATTTTGAGGTGTTCCGAATCCATTTCTTGGTTTGAGTTGCACAATGGCCAGTTAGGGGACTGATATATTCCAATTCTATGCAGGTGTTTGGCCAAACAATCATGGCCTGTTGCCAATCTAAATTCAGCTACAGACAATTTTCGTGGTAAATCGGGAATTAACTGTGGATTTTGATGCAGAGAGTTCCATTTTTTCCCTTGGGATTGTGTTATCAAATTTTGTTTGTTGAAGTCTAAGTATGTAGATTTAATAAATCTTTTCACAGAGTAATACATAGATTTAGTAACAGGTCTGTAAGTAGCAGTGCTGCCCTTCTTTGCTAAAGCATCCACATTCTCATTTCCCAGGATTCCACAATGGGATGGTATCCATTGGAATACAATTCTTTTATTGAGTGATATTAATTGAGAGAGCATTTTAGTTATTTCTGCTGTTTGAGATGAAGGTATGTGTTTAAAGACTATTGATAGAATAGCTGCTTTGGAGTCTGACAATATAATTGCATTCCTAAATTTATTGATGTGGCATAGAAGATTCCTGAGACTTTCACTTATTGCAATGATTTCACCATCAAAACTTGTTGTTCCATATTCAAGAGATCTATAAAGTGAGAAGAGACAGCACGTAACACCTGCACCGGCACCTTGTTCTCTGGAGATCAAGGATACGTCGGTGTATAAATGAAGCCAGTTTTGAAGGGTACCTAATATTAATTGTCTCTAAAGACAATTGTTTCAGTGTTTACTTCTGATTTCAGTATTTCTTCTGTTAAATTTACATGATATTCTATATTTAATAGAGTTAAAGGGTTTGGTTTAATTTGTAAGTTTTCTTTTAAATTCGGGATATTGATTTTCTGTTTTAATTCTTGAACAATGGATATGAAACTTTTTTGAGTTTTCAATCTACAGAGAGGACTGTATGAATGCCAATTGTTTCCTGGTAATCTGATAAGTTTTTCATATTGAATCAGTGCTTTTTCTTCTATTGTCGTTTTGATGCTGTTAATATTAGTGAGGAATCTCATAGAATCTATTGGAGTTGTTTTGATTCCACCAGTAATGAGTCTGAGAGTTTGGTTTTGAACATAATCTATGTCGTTTATGAAAGGTGAAGTAATTAAAATTTCTCCGCAGTATGTCAGCACTGGCTGTATAAACATTTTGTATGTAGTGTTCAAAGTATTCCTAGAGCATCCCCATTTCTTTCCTGCTAGTATTTTACCACATATTTCTTACAATGTGAACATGCAATACACAAACTTTCACTTTGATATCGCAGTTAGTTTACTTATAATTATTAATTTTTGTTGTTTTATTTAATAATGAATTATAATTGTCCCAATTTTCAAAGTTTACATAATTTTTCTTTAAATTTATATTTAATTTATTCCTGATAGATATATCTAAATATGACACATGCTTTCCTTATTTTTTCCAATTTTTTCAATTACTTTTTGGGAATTACATGATCGAAATGATAGTCGTCCTAATCTTGGATTTAAAATATTGGCATCCTAATCAATTCAAATGAACAAAAAAGAAAATGTAAATTAATGTTAAAAAAAATACATAACGAAATTTTAAAAAAGAATATTCTGCGACAAGATGTGGTAGCTACAAAATGATAAAAATTTAATGAAAATAAATAATATACATTGAATATTATAAAGATGAATAGAGATGGTGATTGATGATGTTCAATGAAGATTTTAAAATGGTTGATGCAATTGTCTGAAGAGTCTTTTCAGGAATCTAATTTTCTGAGGATCTCCAATGTAAACTTGGGAATTGTTCCTCGCGCAACAAACATAAGTCCAATGACATTCCAATCTTGAATATTATATTTATGACTGAGATCATCACAGCATGGAAGGTAAATAGCGCGTTTCTCTTCAGGTACCTGCTTTGGTTGATCTTCATTAATTTCTAACCTTATAGTGGGGTCAAGAATGAGACCAGATTTTTTATCTCAGTCAATTATTATGATGTCAGCACGCTGTGTAGATCCTTCCGTAGAAAGACATTGAACTTCCTCATATACCCTTTTAGTTGTTAATTTTTCAATTTTTTAAACCTTATCACATCCTCAACACATGATGATTTGAATACTTTCAATAGCCGAAGAAAACACATGTGTCAGTTTACTTCACATACTTTTGTGGACTTCTGTGCAAAATTTCACTGAGATTGGAGAAAAACTGCATTCATTAGAGCATTTTGAATGTTACAAAAAGTTGAAAATTGGAAAATCGAGGAAACGAGTATGAAAGTACAGCATGTATATGAGATATACTATCGATATCCTTCTTTCTATGTAAGTCTACCACACACATTTCTCTCCTACATAACAGCGCGAAATATGAACTGAACGAAAAGTAAAATTAGATAGAATTAAGAACAAATTCTGTCAGAATGACAGCTGAGGGCTGCACTCCACACACACGCTGGTGCCTTCAAATTCGTCCTGAGGGACTTTAAATTGTCATAGAACCAAAATAAGCAAAGATTTAGAAAACAGAAACATTATATTATATATAGACTCGACCACATTCACCTGGGATGATGTAAAAACAGTCTCTGATGTCTAGGTGTCGGATTTTAGCATATTCACGTGTTCCACTCCATAGTCCAAAATCATATGCTGCCATTATTTAAATGTGTGTCAAGAGATTTGCACGCAAACGACAGGATTTTATAGTGCACACACACACACACACACACACACACACATATATATATATATATATATATATATATATATATATATATATTAGTACGTCCAGGGTCCAGCACCGAAAGTTACCCAGTATTTGCTCATATTGAGTTGAGGGAAAACCCCAGAAAAAACCTCAACCAGGTAACTTGCCCCGACCGTGAATCGAACCTGGACCACTTGGTTTTGCGGGCAGATGTGCTAGCCATTACTCCACAAATGTGGACATGCATATATATGCTTATTTCAGAGGCTAATGCATATTTCCGCTTTTAGTGCAGTAAATGCAAATATATTGATTTTTATCAATCAATCCTCAAAATAATGTTCAAGAAATGGAAAATCGCAATATGTAAATTACGAGAAACAGAGACAACGGAATCACTTTTCAAACTTACTGCACTCTGATGACACACAGATGATGGCACCACAAAATCAACAAAGGATCATTTTTAAATTCATTGCTCTGTACAAATACAAGATTGTAACATATTAACAATTCATCATCATCATCCGTTCCGAACATAACTTCAGCTGCTTTGAAAGGATCAACTACTCTAAGTTCATTAGCTCTTTCATTTTTTTTTTCGTAATACTTAGTCGCTATAGCCTACACTTGAATGTATGTAGGCTACTGTACTAACCTAAAAATGTATTTGCAGCTATGTATTGTAGCAGTTTCATTTTTTAAAACAAAAATAAATACCCACCAACTGACAAAAATGTGTACATGGAAGGAATAACAAAAGCCTAAACTAACCAAACCTAACCTGTCACTGATACTCGACCTTACAAAAAGTCGCTTTCTATTTATCTATGGATCTACCAAATAGCTTACATGCAAAGCATGCGATCCCACCCCTCTGCTAGACACCATTTTCACAGCAACTTACTGCCATTATTCTGGTGCGAAATTGAGGTTGCTGCTGAATTTGCTTTTGTTTACGGTAAGTTACATAAGATTCGACTAGAAGCCAAGTGCGTAAATACATCCTACCTTTGGTAGCGCAATTGTAAAGAAATAAATAAACTTTAAATAACTACCTGCAAACGTTTTCCAGTGCCTTTTTATTATTTTTAACCATTCAATTTCAAACAGCCTGTTTGGCAGGCCAAGGGAAACCAGAGCCTCAGTCACTTCCTATGATTTTGTTTAATTCTTTCACTAGTCTAATTAGATCATAGATGACTGATCTTTACACAAAGCTTTCATTAACCAGAAACAATTCTAACCTCAAATTCTATTCTTTGGCATATTATTCGGGTATTCTGCATAACATGGACACTGATACCTGAGTAATAGGGGACCGAGGACTACAATAAGGTTATACAGTAGGCCTAGTTGATTAGATGAGGGGATAGTTAAATGACAGGAGGTTTGGGACTGTGACAAGGTTAGAGTGGGTTAGATGAGGGGTTAGCTAAGTGACAAGAGGCCTAGGACTGTTAGAGCTGATTAGATAGGGGATAACTAAGTGAGCTAAGTGACAGGAGGCCGAGAACTGTGAAAAGTTCTAATCGGTTAGACGATGGGATAACTAAGTGATATATAGGCCTAGGTGGTTAAATTGCTTCGTCAGTTTTTGCTATTTTTCAGATTGTTCTTGGAAGTCAAATAAAAATATATTTATTTTATAGGCCTATTCTATAAATCCTATTTTATATATATATATATTTTATATTATTTATTATTATTATTATTATATATTTTATATATTATATATATTTTATATATATATATATTATATAAATATTTTAAACATCATGCTACTAAAAAATTATACGTTTTAAGCAATTTTTTCATCTCAAAAATACCATGTTCTTGTCCACACTATTTAGTATTAATGCCCAAAACGAAACTCTCAAATGTTTTTTCCTATTTTAAGTTTCATACTTCCAATACTTAAATTTAGGCTACCTTGGATACTTCACCTTTATATAACACAATAAATAAAAATGAACTTTAGCACAAAAGATATCTACGTGAATTGATAAATACTGTACATCAATACTTACTTTGTCTGCTGGAATTCTGACCGGCAATAAGTACACTTCACAACAGGAAATGCACCTCGACACTCCTAAAAGAATTTTAGAGGTTAAGGTAGTCCGTATTAATTATACAATAATGTTCACTCTCGTCCGTACAGTATCAATATAAAATAATTGCAGCGAAAAATCTTTACTGAGGCAATAAAGATTATACTGAACGTCCAATACGGTTTAATTACATTAATTTAATCTGACTAAAATGTACGGAATTATTATTATATACTGTATATAAATGCGTACTTATTCTATTGCTTAGGTATTACCTTGCACAGTTGTTGTCCTGATGATAATTCTTCAAACGGGTGTCTTGAAAAACATCTTGAACAAGCAAATAAAGCCGACATATTCATAATTTAATATAAATTTCAAAGTAACTTCAGACCAAAATTTCAGACACGATGTAAACATCCGCATCTAACCTCCATCTTGAACATGACGTCACAACCAATCTTTACGTCATAGATGGAACTTTGACAAAAGATTGTCAAAGTTAATGACGCAACAATGAATACGTTCCGCGATGTTTCGTTTAAACACTTTTTTTTCTCATTTTTGTAAAATATGTTGTAGTCATTCATTTTTTAAGTTTCTTTAGTACTAATCGTTCATAAATATACGTGTGTGCGCGCGAGATACATTATATTTTTATTTAAATTGATGCAGTTTTGAATAAAGCTTTGCTGATTTAGTGCCGGTAATCCTCTGAAAATACAGTACCGATATCTGTTGAAGAGAAATCTATTTATAACTTTATAATAAAATACTGGGTTTATAAGGTATGTAAACTTACCTTCATTCTTGTTTTCAATTGAATTATATTACTTCTGGAGTGTAGATGAAGTTCGTTGAAGATGAGTACTGTAGCAGTAGATACGGTAGGCTAATACTCCACGGTATTTAAGTGCAGAATTGTGGTGACAATAATAAATATGAACATAAATTCCTGGTATACAGATGAACCAATTACACTTTAAATATTGGTACCGGTACTATGAATTTGAATGTTTTAGATTACGGTATTTTTCATGCTCTATAGAAAAAATCATGTCATAAAATTCTAAATGCAGTTTCAAAATTACTTCTTACCCTTAAACATGCAGTATATTACAGGCCTTTACTTTCTTGTATACTGTAGTCTATTTTTGAGTTAATGGCTAATGAATTATACATAATTTACTTAGGCCTAAGTTAAAAAATGTCTACTAATTTCTCATCGTTTTACAGGTAATAATAATATACACGGCCAATATGAGCTCTCCAAAAGCTAATAAAGCAAACTGTTTGGCATTCCAAGAAATTATATCTACATCGTCTGATAAGGGCAAGTGGAAAGATGGTATGAAATTTATTTTGAAAATTCTAATCTACTGGGTACAAAAAATATGTTGTTACTATCTGAGGAATAATGCTAGTACCGGTAGCTTATTTTTGTAAGATTTTATGTTACAATAATTACTGTTAATTTTTAAGGAAAAAGCAAGTACATTCTATGTACCGTAGGTTTAGTCTGTAACTTAATAAAAAGATAAATGACTACTCACAGAATGCTTTCATAATAATATGTTGTCATATATTCGATGGACAGGGAAACTTACTTCTGTACTCCATTATATATATATTTCATGTAGATGAACTGCAACAGTCAAGGACGGAAGTACAAGACGACAATGAAATTCGGGAAGATGGAGCAACTCTCATTGAACGTGGAAAGGATTCTCGGCTTCGCGGTAATGTTCTATGTAGACCTACATAAAGTAAAACATATAGAGCAGTGTTTCTCAACATTTTTCATGATGATACCCCTCTTATCTTCACATCACTTACTACTTTAGTGCGGTCCCCTGGACTAAGGGGTAGAATGTAGAAAATATTTTGAACCATCTAGTTAGAAGTTAGACAACAATCGAACACTCATTGCCAATTGTGCAACTCAAACCAAGAAATGGATTCGGAACACCTCAAAATCTGTGCTTCAGTGGCTGGCCATGATAATATCTTTGAAAAATATTGGAGTGCAGGAGGTCAAATGACTTTATTGTCAAACGCCTGGCATTAGAAAACAACAACAACAACATTCACAGAGAGATCACGCACGCACATATGTGTGTGTGTGTGTGTGTGTGTGCGTCCGTGTGTGTATACGGAGCACGACAGCTGTTCTAAATTTGATCCAACAATTGAAGCGTCGGCTGGAACAATGTTATAAGTTACATTTAGTAAAATTTACAGGAGCTGCAAAAATGTGTACACGTACAAAGTTGTTCTTATAACTTTTGAGTGGACAAATTTCACGTACTGCATTGATGGACAGTTGCAAGCCAAAGAGTATAGCAAGGTAACATGACATACATTATTACACGGAAACACGCCGAATGGAAATTTTGTAACTTACAACGTTGTTCCAGCCGACGCTTCAATTAATAAAAAGCTGAGAAATTAGCCTAATCTAATTTCCTCTTCCATTCTGTTCGAAGGGCGCATTTGCGATTATAATAGTTGCAGTGGTTTAAAAATTCGTGGAGTAAAGAGTTGCTTTTAGTTTTTTCTCGCACGAACTGGTAATTCCTGTGTGGTAACTGATTTGGACTAAAGAACTTCAAACTCATTCTTTTTTAATTAATGCTTCATGCTCCCTATGTTTGTAAAAGGTGGTTGCAATATGTAATTCCTATGCGGTATTTGAACTTGCACTAGAAAACTTCAAACTCGTTCTTTTTTTAAATTACTGTTTTGTGTTCCATATGTTTATAAAATAGAATTATTAAACACTAAGTTAGTAGTTAATATCATTTTTTTCAATTATCGAACTAATTCTGCTCAGTAAATTCTCTATAATTCGGACTTCCACTAATTCAGACTGGATTTTTCCTCCAATTAGTCCGAATTAGTGAGTTTCTACTGTAGGCCTACCACAAACTGCCATTGATGTGTGTGTGTGTTCGCGTGCGTGCGTGCGTGTGTGTACATAGTGTAATGTTATGTTATGTATATAATGTTACTGTCGGTTTTTTTGCTGCTAACCTTTATTACATTCTGAAATATCATTCTATCCAGAATTGGAACAACAACTGCAGATCGCAATGATAAGACGTGACACTTTAAATCAACAAGTTGACTACATGAAACGTTTGTATCAAGGAGTTCAAAGAGCACCGTGTCATTCAAAGGTAATGTACCTAATATACAGAGGGATTCAGAATAGCTGCAAGTAGTTTTGTACCATGGCTGGGAACACGTCCTTGGCTTATTAAATAATTATAAGTTGTGTCTTATAGGCGCCACTCTTTACGTTTTGTAAGGCATGACTGTATGCATTAAGAGATGATTTCAAATCAGGCACACTGGCTGCACATTTCTTCATATTGTTTGTCCCAGCATTGACTAGAATGATACCTGTAAGGAATAAGTTGGTAGGTGAAAGTAGTTTCTCCTGGGCTCCCCTTTACAAATTTTACTGTCTGTGATTGTATTTTTTCCCTCTCTCCTTCACATTACCTTTCAGTTTTTGTAGTTTGTAACATTACTGAAAATATATAATAATAAATAAATAAATATATATATATATATTTTTCCATACTTCAATTCTTATTAGTTCTAATTTGTCTTGATTATCCATTTCTTTTATGATTTGGAAATTTGTAATTAATTTCTTTGATAACCTGAGAGAATTCCACTGCTAATCTGTCTATCTTTGGGTAAGAGTTTCATACTAAAACCTTATCAGATTACCAGGAAACAATTGGCATTCATACAGTCCTCTCTGTAGATTAAAAACTAGAAGTTTCATATCCATGGTTCAAGAATTGAAATAGAAAATCAACATCCCGAATTTAAAAGAAAACTTACAAATTAAACCAAACCCTTTAACTCTATTAAATATAGAGTAGTATCTAAATTTAACAGAAGAAATACTGAACTCAGAAGTAAACACTGAAACAACGAAACAATTGTCTTTAGAAACAATCAATATTAGGTATCCTCCACAAAACTGGCTTCATTTATACACCGACGGATCCTTGATTTCCAAGGAACAAGGTGCAGGTGCAGGTGTTACGTGCTGTCTCTTCTCACTTTATAGATCTCTTGAATATGGAACACGAAGTTTTGATGGAGAAATCATTGCAATAAGTGAAAGTCTCAGGAATCTTCTATGCAACATCAATAAATTTAAAAATGCAGTTATATTGTCAGACTCAAAAGCAGCTATTATATCAATAGTCTTTAGACACACACCTTCATCTCAAACAGCAGAAATAACTAAAATGCTCTCTAAATTAATAACACTCAATAAAAGAATTGTATTCCAATGGATACCGTCTTATTGTGAAATCCTGGGAAACGAGAATGTAGATGCTTTAGCAAAGAAGGGCAACACTGTTACTTACAGACCTGTTACTAAATCTACGTATTACTCTGTGAAAAGATTTATTAAATCTACATACTTAGACTTCAGCAAACAAAATTTGATAACATAATCTCAAGGGAAAAAATGGAACTCTCTGCATCATAATCCATAGTTAATTCCCGATTTACCACACAAATCGTCTGTAGCTGCATTTAGATTGGCAACAGGTCATGACTGTTTGGCCAAGCACCTGCATAGAATTGGAATATATCAATCCCCTAACTGCCCATTGTGAAATTCAAATCAAGAAATGGATTCGGAACACCTCAAAAACTGTGCTACAGTGGCTGACCATGACAATATCTTTGAAAAATATTGGAGTGTAAGGAGTCAAATGACTTTACTGTCAAATGCCTGGCATTAGAAAACAACAACATATATATATATATTTTTTTTTTAAATTAAAAAAAAAACATTATCTCAAAAAAATTTTTTGATCTCTTTCATTTTCTTTTCATTTTACCAAAGACAGTCAAGTTACATATCAAATTGAAGCTCGTGAAATTCCCTTTAAAATGAGGTGTAAAAAAAAAAACTATGTGGGATTTACAGAATCGGAGTTATTCAAGATTGAAAACGTTAGTGCAAACGAAAAAATGTGTTTTTTTTTTTTACAGATTAAAAATATGAATTACATCAAAACTTAATAAGATACCATTTTTTCTAAAAATTATTTTAATTTAGACCTTTATGGAGAATGATTCCTGAAAGTTTAATTAAAATCCAAGGTGGTCAGGTTGAATTCTTCAATTTTTTTGGTTGGTCTGGCATGGAATGACCAGGCACTGTGGCACTGGGATCTCTTAAAGAAATTACTGACACTACTACGAATTGTAATTTTGTTTTCTTGGGATATTTCTGTTTTCCATATCATCATTTAACAATTTCTCCATCTATTCAATCCATAACATTAAGGAAGTTTGTCTGTCACTGTCACAGCCAATACATCTGACAGTCAAAGCAGACATATCAATTACAGATACTATCTCGTAAGTAATGTTACTCTTGCAGCAAAATTTTAGTTGCAGCGTGCTGTCACAAGAAATTAATCTAATGTTCAAAGTAAAGGCCATTACAATCTATGGTCTTGAGCCACCTTTGAGCAAGATTTGTTATCCCACAACAGTAACAGTATCTGGATTTTGATGTGAAGAATTTGGTGATACAGTGAAACTTCCCTTAACGGACACTTCCCAATAGTGGACTCCTCTCAATAGCGGACATTTTAAAATTCTCCTGCAAAATAACATTGGCCCTTATGATAAAATTTTTCCAAATAGCGGACATTCTCAATAACGGACGCGGACACTGAAATGTATCTCCCAACAACAATTAAAACTTCCAAATAACGGACAGAGTGAAAGAAAAAAAAAGAAAAAGGCAGTTTTAAATTAAACGGATTTCTTTGCAACAATCATTATCGTGCATTTAGTTGAGTGTTCGGAAGTATAGTCACATTAAAAATATCACAAAAATGTAAACGTTTGTCACTAAAAGAGAAAGTGGATATTGTAAAGCATAGTAAGAAGGAGAAATTAAGTGTTCGTGAGCTGCCCACAAAGTTTAATGTGGGAAAAACTCAGGTTAGTGAAATTTTGAAAAACAAGGATGTTATTTTAAAATCATACACTGAGAATGCAAAAGAGAACACAAAAAGAGCTTTTCCTACAACTGAGAGGCTTGCCATTGACAATTTAACATGAATGATTCTGCCGTGCTAGAGCAAATAAGATGCATTTATCTGGGATTTCTCTCTGGATGAATACTGTAAACAATCTCACTGTCTACTGTACTGTACTGTAAAATGTAGTGTTGAATATGTATGAGAAATTTTAATGTGCTGTATACAGCACATACTAACGATTTTTTAAATAGCGGACACTTCTCAATAATGGACATTTAATTTTTCCCCGGCAGTGTCCGTTATTGGGAAGTTTCACTGTACCCATTTCAACAGCTTCCAAGTTTTGGTAATTTCTTCCACGCAGAAAGTGGGCCATGGATCGAAACAGATGATAATCTAAAGCTGCAAGATCAGGGCTATATGCTGAGCATGGTAGCAGTTCAATTCCTTCCAATTCTTGTTTTTTTTTTTTTTTTTTTTTTTTCCATGTTTGTTCGAACTGTATGGGATCTCACATTGTCCTGTTGCAAGATAATCCTATTTCAATTAAATAATGCAGGGTACCTTTCTCTCAAAACTTCACGAACTCGTTCTTGCTGATCAGAATAAGGATCCACATCGACTGCACGTCCATTTGGAACAAACTCCTAGTGAATCGCACCTTAAAAATTCCACCAGACACAAGATTAATTTGGGGCCGAACTGATTTTGCTTAATGACAACTCTGACAGGCTCATGGGGGTCGATCAACTCTTTGAAGTGTCAGAGTTATGGTAATATACCCATTTTTCATCACATGTGACAATTCCCCTGACAAATATATCATCCAAATAAGCAGCATTGAGCTAGTTGTCATGAGGCACAGATCTACAACTTCTGTATTTTATAATGTAACGATTTGTTGTATCTTTTGAAACACCAAGTTCTTCTGACAACCTACGAGTACTTAATAGTGGATTTTTTCTCCCAAAACTTTGCATATATTCTTAATATCCCATCCACGTACCTTAGGTCTTCCAGAGCTTTGTAAAACTTTAATGTCTCCTTCATTATTGAAATGCTAGAACATTTGTTGTGCCACATGCTCACTAACGACACCTTCACACTCCACTTCACATATTCTTGAAGCCTAGGCAGCAGCTTAATAAACTTGTTTCCAGTAGTTATCAAAATTTATCATCTCCATTTTATATTCTTTGTATTAACAACTGACGATGCATACTCACAATACACAATAATAACCATAGTGTCTAATAAATTACATTGCCCAACTAAAGAAAATCATTAAAATCGTATAAAACAACGAACTTAAAGAAACAAACATTACTTATGGAATGACCTAATACAAAATTACAGGGAGTAGCACTCCTGGATTTCAGTAAGGTATTAACATTGACTTTTTCTGGATTTTAATGGGACATTTGACAAAAAAAAAAAAAAAAAAAAAAAGGCTTAATCAAGTAGAATAATGCTTACTTTCACCAGAAAGCAAGAATAATTTCACAGATACTCAGCTTGTTTGTTTGAAAAGTTCCTTGCATATTGCAGTCGTTTGCTTTAAAGTCTTCATGTTTAATCTCATTTCAGCACAAAAAGGATCACCCCAAAAGAAAAAGCCGAAGTAAAGACAAACTGAAAAGTCTTAATGTCGAATTACCTCCAGAAAAGGAGCTACCAGTTAAAAAACCAATGGACAGATCATCAAAAAATTCATCAGGTTCTACTAGCTCCAGTCCCCATCTTTTTGAACCTGCACCTAAAACAGAGAAATTTGGAGAAGTGGAACAAACAAATAACTTAATAACAGATCTAACCAAAAAAGAAAACTATAGTTCTCATGGTGGTGAGAGACAACAGAGTGGTGTGGCAAATGAGCTGCCAATAAGACACGTGAACACAGAAATAAAATCTACTAATGAAGTTCAGTGTAGCAGCACCCCAAAAGAATGTTACAATGTGGTTGCTCATGAACGTACATCCAAACAAGAAGGCCAGCTTCAAAGCACAACACATGTTATACAAGATATCTTGAGCGGAATAACAAACAGTGTGAATCAAATATCTCAATTGCATGTTCATATTACGGATGATGCGAAGGAGTCTTCTTCCCTTACTCTAGCTCATGGAGATGCTTCCACTCAAAGTTCAGCACGTCAAGATCAGTACCAGTCAACTACAAACCAGGAGAATTATGAAAGTAAAGAGTTGGAGACAGCAAATGAAAAAGAAAGCTCATGTGCAAATGTTAAAACACCACCTGAAACAGAGAGACAGTTCAATTTAAATTCCTGTTCAGATAGCAATATTGAGCATATGTATGACAGGAACTTCAACAGAATTGAGGCTGACGTATCCTTGACAAAGAGGTATCGACAAAGGGCAGGAAAGCGCGATATACCTCCAAAACTCCTTGAAAATTATGTAAGTAAATCTATTGAAAATGTGCGTGAAAATAAGAGGAAAGGGAAATCACGTGGAAAGCAATCAGAAAAGAAGACAAAAGGATTATTTCCGTTCTCACAGATAAACACAAACAAAATCAAGCCGAAAGTTACTGACGATGTAATTTCTGTAACAACCAAAATTAAAAGGAAACGAAACGGAAAACCAAGTCACATTAATTCCAGGAGTACAATTAGTTACAAATCTGATCGAAGAGATCTGGCAAGCAAGAAACATCGAAAAAAATATGAAGAAAAGAAAGATCCATTATGCTCAAATTTGGAAACGCCATATGAAGTTTGGCAGAATGACAACCTAGTTGAGATCTATCATAACTCGTCGGCACGGACAGATATGAGCGCTTCCGAAGAGAATATTACGAGATATTCACATGCATCCAAATCGACATTAAAGGGTACCGGCATGCAAACATATCCACTAGCAGAGGTCTATTTACAAAAACATGAGTGCCAGAAGACAAAAAGAGACACTCAGAAACTTAAAAATTACAGTAAACAGGAGCAAAACTACATGTTTGATGTACC